>NC_089682.1:44647549-44957766 GCF_031753505.1 Anomalospiza imberbis
TGGTGAATATTAATCTTTCTCTGTCTTTTTCTTTCTCTCTCTCTCTTTGCCTCTCTCCTCTTAAATTATTCTTCTTGAAATCTAGGTATCTTAAAATTGGATGACTTAGAGTTTCCTCCATCAATGCTTTGTGAAATGTCTTATTTCAACTGATTCTTACTTTAAAATTTTGTCAAGTATCTTTTTATACCTTAACGCTCTAAAATTTGCAAGTAAAGGTTTGCCGTTCAACCTTCTCAGAGGTTCTCTTTTGTGCCTCCTCAGGGAACCCAAGTACCTTAAGACCCTTTTGAAAAGCTCACCAAGACAGTTCAGGGCCTTGCCTGAGGCGCTCTGCATAGCAGCAGCTTTGGTGGAAATGCAAAATGAGCTGGATCTGTGTAAGCATCTCTGGAGACTAAGCTGTGAGGACTGTGAAGAACTAGGCCAGCGCTACTGAACTCAGGTTTTGCAGGACTGTGCTAACATGGCTATAGTACTTCAGGACCTGAGCTGCTGCCTACTTCCAACACTAAGAACACTCCTTGTGACACTCAGACATTTCAACAGTACATGGCAAGAAATAGAGAAGCCCACAGGTTCTCCCAGGAGCATGTCTGTTTCTGTGCAGCCTCTCAGTGAGTTGTTCTTTTGTTTCATGAAAGAAAATATGGCTGCAACATGGTAACTAGGCGCACAATTTATTTCAGGAAATTCTCTATCACTGGTACCTTGTGAAATCCCAACTCATCACAGTACAAAGGATTTTTGCTTTGAGTGATTAGGCCTGTCTATCATGCAGTTTTCTTTTATTTTCTCATAGAAGCATGTATTTAGAAAGGATGGTCTCTTACTTATCTGTGCATACACTTGCTCTGTGTGTCTGCAAATGGAAAAGATTACCCTTTCACAGACATTGCAATACCACAGTCATTGAACTCGACTTCACATACATTAGACAAGTTTTCTATTGTAATGAAACACATAAAAAATCAGAAGCAGAAAAAGCTAACTTCTGTTAACTGATCAAACAGTGTTCAGCTTCATGTGTACATAAGTCACCTAATCTCTTTGCAGTCTTTGGTCAGCAAGAGGTATCATGTCATGGAAAATATTAGTCTATTCAGGAAACCCAGCTACTGCTGATCATGAATTTTTATGCTCTACAGTACATTTCTTTTAGAAGCATTTTAGTGCTGTGAAATCTCTTTCAAAATTAAAATCGGGAAGACTGCTATTAGCCCTCAATCCCTCCAGAAGAGAAGGGGGAAATCTGCACTGTCTGTATTTCAAAGCTTCAAAGCAATGCTTTTTTCTTTATTGTTTTTATGTTACATAATCACCTTTAAAATTGTCTGGGGGTTTTCATTTTTCAGTTTAAAATATATTTATTTTAAAAAGTAGGAAAATTTTATTTTTCAGTTTAAAATATATTTTTTTTAAAAAGTAGGAAAATTTTATTTTTCAGTTTAAAATATATTTTTTTTAAAAAGTAGGAAAATTTTATTTTTCAGTTAATATAGGAAACCATTTTCCAACAAGAGAAATATTTATTTCAATTCTATAATCATTTAAGTTGGAAAAGACCCTTAAGATCATCTTGTCTGACCATAAACACAAGATTGTCACACCCACCAAATGTTTCCAGAGATCACAAGAACTGAGAACCTAATTAAAATTGTAAAGCCCTTTTAGATAATTAGCTGAAAACATTCCAACCCAGAAAATGTTGTTTATTAAAATTTTAATGGAATAGGTTAAAACACTTAAACTAAAAATCTTTGCAAGGTTTGTCCCTAAAGCTGAAATCAGAGCTTCTGAAAGAGGTTTTGCCCTCAAGGGGTCACACAGCAGCATAAATGTCTTTCTGTGAGACTTAAAGTCCAAGCTACTGGACAGATGTAAAGTAAAAACCTTTTCCCTCATCTTATTTACACAAAATTAATAACTTTCAATGGGCAAGCCACCAAAGGTAGAGACAAATCTAGAAAATGGTGTGGAAACAGAAAAAGCTTCAGGAAAATATTTTCAAATTCTCCCTTGAGTTTGAATAGGTGAACTAAATGATATCTAAATTGCTTTACCTGTGTTAGAAGCAGTTTATACATAAAATACAGAGGTATTTTATGAGTTTCTTTTAGAGTATGTTAATATAATAATTTCTGAACTTGATATTAATCATGAAGTAAAAGTGCTACAAAATGTTTCAATGGAAATATTTTTTGAAAGCATTTTCCCCCATTTGTTTTCTATTTCTTAAATGGGTCACTTGCCCTCGGTCAACTAGCATAAGTATAGAAATATAAGTCACAGTATCTGTGGACTACAGAATACTGCATCACCAGCCATAATTAAAATCATATAGAGGTTTAGAGACATACAAAAGATAAATCAGATATGTGTTTTTAAAAGAAAATCAGTTGCATTATTTTCTATATCATCTTATTTGATGACATTTATCATTTCCCACAAAGGCATCAGGGTAAGAATTTTAGAAAGCTTTTTAGGTAAAAAGTTGAACCTCTCTGCATTGTAATATTGCATAATCACATTGTCCAATACAAAAATTATTAATAAATATTGATAAGTATTGACATAATGGATAGGTCACATAGTAAGAAACCAGGTCATCTATTTGCATACCAGTCTTTGATTTTCACTTCAATAAAGGAAATGGTTATAATTGGCCTCTGGAATAAATTCTGGAAACAGCTGCTGTTGAAACTGGTAGTGAAAAAAATACATTCACTCCGCTAATGCGACTCAGGAGGTGACAAAGAAATTTGTGAGACCTTCATCTGCAGGTTTAACTCAAGAAAGAAGCAAGTGGGAAAAAGGATGGGGAAAAAAATTAGACAGTAGCTTGAATACTGAGTGTATGGGTTACTGAGCCTAAAAGGATTCTGCATTTCAAAGGAAGTCAAAGTCATTGAGAAAAGCCTTTGTGTGTCTTGATGACCATGAATTTTTCTACAGGTTAGGGTGTAACGAGAAATTGTTTTGTGCAATACCAAGATTTAGATATTAAGAATGTTTCATGATTAAAAAAATAAAATTAAAATTTAGAACAAAAACCAAAACCAAACAAACAACAAAAAACCCCTCAAACAATCCCCACCAACAGAAAATAAAAGCCACAAAACCAAACAAACAGAAATAAAATACACTCCCTCCCCAATAAACCCCCAAAAAAACCCACAACCAAAAGCCAGTGCGCTTTCCAATGGCTGTAAGCCCTGCTAAAATTTGGAACACAAATTCAATTGCAAAAACAATTTCTTTGCCAAGTAGATACTTCCAGTGTAAATGCTACTATTTTTGTATCAGATAGAGAGAGAAGTACTGGCTGAAGACAGGAAGCCCAGTCTGGTATCCCATCTTCTCAGGTTGATTCGAGGACAGAGTTCTAAGTCACAAGCACAATGTACCAAAATAAAGTCCTTGTAAAAGGATCAAAGCAACCTGAACTTGAAAAGGAAGTGCAGTGTTGTTGCACAATAATTAGGAGAGTACAAGATCACCTCAATAGCAGTGAGGCTGGATATCCATTGAAGAAGGTATGGTAGTATCATATGAAAAAAGACAATCCAAACATGAAATAAAGCCTCAGCAGGAAACAAAAAAACAAAAACAAAAAAAAAGAAAAAAAAAAAAAGGGTTCAGAGATTCTGGTAGAAGTTCTTGATAAAATGTAGCAAAAAAAACCCGGTTTTGACAGAACAAAACCATGAGAGAATGCTTTCATTTGACATTGAGATTGTGAGGACTTAAAGAATGCACTTACATGTCTCAAAACACTGTCCCCATAAGATACTCTAGTTAAAATCTTCAAAGAATTTATATCATGCAAACTTCAAGTATGCATATCTAGACCCATAAAAAATGATGGAAATTTGTTGCTCCAAAGGCAGGAATCCATAGGAAGTGTACAGATATGTATGCCCTATTGGATCACATCAGTAGTTCTTCTGATCTAGCTTCCTGTCTCCAGTATTGCTATTACTAGATTACTCAATGGCATTGCCAGAAAATGAAACCAGAGAAAGACAAATCTTCTACTTACACTAAAAAGCATTACCGTAACCTTGACAAGTAGCAAGGTTGGCATAATGAGAGAAATACTTGCAGATCCTCCAAAAATCTTTGCTTGGGTGTCTTTTGTCTTGCATTGCTAATCCTGAATATCCTTGCTAGGTGAATATTTTGTCCTCACTAGAAAAATACAGTGTACCTTCTCTTTAAATTACAAGTCAGTGGTATAAAGTGTGAGAAACATGAAGTAGTTTGAGCTGTTTCTCCCATACTGTAACAGAATGCTGAAATAGTGGTCTACATGTGTTTGTCTCTTTTTTCTCAGAAAGGTATGTATCTATTTCCCTATTCACTCTGCAGCCAGCATCAGACTAAAGAGTTAAACACATTATTAGCACTCATCCTAGACAAAGGGAAATGGATCTTCTAGATCAGAACAGAAACAAATTTAGCACAGGTCAGTATGTATAGCACATACAAGCAAATATATCCATCTTCCACTCCAGGTGTCAGCACCACATTTGACCTGATGACACAATTATTACTTCAAGCTTTGCATCTGACGCCCCAGTTTGTTTGATTGCAATATTTGAAGTTAACCTAAAATATTCTAATGACTTTATAAAAGAAAATAGATGCCATCAAGATCATTGTGCATGTAATTATTCCAACTGTCCTAAGGAAAGAGTCCTATTTATATGAATCATTATTTCAGCCAAAGATTACTCCTTTGGAAAGAGTGTTAGCAGGCCAAGGGAGCATTCTTGAAAATAAGCATTTTATTTATTTGTAAGTGTCAGGGAGTTGTAGTGCTTGTTTCAGCAAAATCATGTTAAAGTGTTTCTTACTTCCAGCTAATCCCCTAAAAAGAATCTACCAAATTTATGGAAAGGCAGCAAACTGGTCTGTTCATGGTCTGCCTGTTTCAGCCCAGATCATTATTTGGTGCAACAAATATATTGTGCTCCCACTTAAAGTTTTATACAGTCTCATTGCAAAGTGCTTAAACTCAGGAAGGAGATCACATGGTGCCATACTCCTGTAACATTTTATGATTCTTTTTCATGGTTTACCAATAAAGAAAGAAAATGTTAGCTATAGACAGTTACTTGTATAATATTAGCAGGAAGAAAAGCTAGCTCAAGACTTGCAAAATCATTAGAATGCATAAAAAGCTTTGATGCAATGGGTGAGGCGGGAAGAACAGTTTTTTCTATGACAATAAAAAGAATCCTGTATTACTCTCAAACTGAGATATCATCTTATATTGTCTCTATGTGTAGAAATAATTCTCCAGTGCTGTCACCTGGACATCAGTCAATAAAATATTTCTTCTTACTTTGCTTCACAAAACTAGTTTACAACTAATGGGCTCTAAAGTATTCAAGAGGTTATGATTCGCTGAATGCCTACGCTCTCATTTTTAAGCACTGCACAATTACTTATTATGAATAGCAGTATATGGTCCTCTGTGAGAAAAAAATTAGAGAAAAAAAAGTATCATACATTAAAAACAATATTATAAAAATAATGTATGCCCATAAAACCCCTGGGATATACACATATTCCGTTATTTTATAGCTCTTGTGTTGTTAAATGAAAATACATGACAGATGCTGCATTAAAACTGTTGTAAACCAAGTTTTAAGTACTAAAAGGAATCATCTACTGGCTTTTCAGTATAACTCTTCCCTTAAAAATTCTATAGCCACAACTAGGAGAAAGATCCTTAGGGCTTGACTTAAACTATGACTTCTTGATGTAAAGGACTTGAAACATTCTAGAGCTTTTAATTCTGCATCAATCTCCAGTATGTGTCTGCTTTGGAATCCTCTTGGTTATTTAGAAAATGTATACTGTGTTTAAAGGCAATACTGTCTCTTTTCTTCCAGGGATACTGAGGAGTAAAGAAATACAGAAGTCTTTTATTTCCTTGATGGTTTGGTTATCTGTAAAGCATAATATAGGACATAAGATATGTAGAGAAATCTCTTTGTAGTTACTCCTGTTTTTCCCTTTGCACTGGAGGTGAAATAAAGAAATGACACTGAGAAATATGTAAAATATTACTTTCCTTGTACTGTGTCAGATACCAGAAATGAGTAAACATGAAGAGACAAATCATTCGCTACTAGAAGTAATGCTCTCCCTGGAGTAAATAGGCACTAAGTAAATGTACTGTGACTTCCATTGGTGTGTTTTTCACTGATTTTCTTCCAAGGCAGTACAGCAATATGCTACCCCTGGCTAATGAGGTATTCTGAAATATCTCTCTCACTATATCTTAATGTACATGTCTCAACAGCCAAAGGAAATTTCCTGAGTTTGGGTGGGGTAACCTGAAGGGAGGAAAACAACCAAATAAGTACATAAATGTTGTTATAAACATTAAAAGGTAGAAATTTCACTCAACTCACCTAAACTCCATAGAAGAACACAGATCATATAGTAAAAAACAGATTTATTTACTGTGTTTTTTATGTCTTGAATACCACAACCATGGTATAAGCCTTACCAAATGCAGTCCTCTGCATGAGCAAATTCTCACATTTTCCTTAAATTAGGAAATAATATGATAGTATGCTATTTTAATTTTAAGTAGCTCCAAATACTTTTTTCTCCTAAGACTAGGTTCAAGATGCTGCAATAAATTTTGTGTTAAATACCTATTCATTTGCAAGGCAGATTTGACCACCATGAATATGTATTTCTCTCTCAAGTATCACTGCAAATAGCAGAGCTTTGATCTGTTATACTGGTAAAAGGAACACTGATTTTTCTTTAACTTTGAGGTTTTGTTGGACATTGTTGAACCTGACTATGTTTATGTCTAAGCAGTTTAGGCAAAGTGTGAATACCTGTGAGAGTTCTGCTTTCAGCTGCATGGATTTGGCCTGAAGCCATTAATTTCCTCCCTGTCCTCCCTCAAGAAACATAATGACCAAAAAATATATTGGACATGGAGTGAACTGTAATTTTTCAAAATGCTGGAATGGGAGTCAACAGCTAAAGAGAGCCTTTGAGCTTCTACTTACCAGATGTAATAAAATCCAATTCATTCTACTTTATGTTTTACGTGGACCTACCCCTGAATGACTAAGCAGTCTGAATTACTATGAGATTTCCCACTTGTATTCCTAGCACAAGACAAAATCCTTATCACATTGAAGAGAACAGGGGAAGTTTCAAAGGGCTGTGATTTCATTTCACAATATCTATTGGCACTATGCCCACAGCAAAACCATTGTTGAAGATGCACAAAAATCATCAGTCTCGATCCATAATCACTAGTAAAAAGATAAAGGATAAATTCAGGAAGTGTAGTAGAACAATTTGTTAGCAATATGAATAAAAATTTAGCAGTGTCATTTTTTTAAAGAATCTTGCTGAGTTTTTCAATGCAGATCAATACCATAATGCATCATAATGGCTTTACATAAAATTGGTATGGTGCTACTGAAACTTCAGTCCTGTTCATCACTTACAGACTGCCCATACTAATGTCTGTCTGGATTACTTGTCATCTTCTGTGCTAGTGCTAGAAGCCATTTCCTGGAGAGAGTATGGCCATTTTTCTTTGTTATGCCAGCTACTACCAGGCTAGACTGCAAAATGACACACTTCATCTTGCAAGTGACACACACTACTGTGTGTGGTAGAGTGGTGCCCAGGTGTCCTAATGGGATCAGAGGTGAATTCTGTTCAGCATCATAGAATCACAGTGAAAAGCCATAAGCAGTTTACTACCTGTATCAACAAGAAAGAAAGAGGACACAATTAAGGTCTATTTTCTCTATTAGGAAATAGATATACAGGAAGAGAGACTGCACCATGGCCACACAGCATCTAAACAGCATTGAAAAGGCTGTAAATCTATCTTGCTTGCATTCTGTTTGCTACTAGACCTGTACTTCTCATTCACTGATTCGTGAACTGCTCTTAACCTACAAGACATTGGTAGGAAATCTATAAAATTAAGCTAAAAAGAGTACTCATGTGATTACTTATGCATTCCTAATTAGAATATCAAGGGCAAAATAGAGCTTTAAAAAAAAAAGGAGCATTCAAATTTTAGCTTAATTTTGTCATTGATGAGACATATCTCTTCCCAGGTAGTCTCCTTCTCCTCCTAAAGAGTTCTGCAGCATGCCAAGACAATTAAAAAGGAAAAAAAAAAGGAGTGAGCCCTCCTCATTTCTGCCTAATCACATCCCTTTTACTAGCATTATTTTGTTGCATTACAACCCACAAAAATATACAAATTTTATTGGAGGTGAAAGAAAACACACACTCTATGGCAAAGCAATAGCCCTTGGACTTGTTTACTAAAATGCTGATGTGTGCCTGAGACTGGGCAAGGGGCAAGATATATGACCCCAGTTTCTTTTTAAAATCATGCTTAAAGAAAGGTAAATAACCTGTGTTTTACATTGTAGAAAATTAAATGGCAGATTCTAATGATTGTGAGTAATTCTAAATAATATTGCTTTGTTTTACACCATTTGAGACAAACCTGCCCATGCCAGGCCCCTGACTGGAACACTTGCAAAAACTGCAGGTGTTGCTGCCTGTCTTAGCTCAACACTGATGCTCCTTAGAGGATCTCTCACTGTGACACTGAGATCATCTGTACGTGTAAGGCACAAGCATAGGAGCATAAGCCCCGTTTCCTCTAGGGCTGGAGTCACATCTTGGGTGCCCTCCCTGCTTTCTGCTGGTCACAGTCTGCAGCTAATTGCCCAGGCTGTGCTCCCATCCAGATCTCGACCCAAAATGCCCAAGTCAGACATGAACACGTCGCAAATATTCAACTACAGTCCCATAGCTGATTTTATAGGTTCTGTTGTTTCAAATAGCTGAACCTGACTTTCCTGCAGTGAAGTAAAACATTAGTCATACAATATCTGTATGGACCTTGGAAAGAGTTTGGACTCTGCTTGGAGGTAGCTGAGATCTGGCTGCAAAGTTACAAATAGATCACATTATGATAAATTAAATACAGTGTCATTTAGGAATCTTTTTACATTGTTTACTATTTATTGTATTATGTTATCTATTACATGACATGATAATACATTGTTATTATTTACGAATTGTTTTAGAATAGATTTCTTTAATTGTCTGTCTCTCACACAATTTGTATTTTTTCCTTCTACCTGAGCAGCTTGGAGGGAAAGAACTTTGAGTGAAAGAAAACCTCAATATGACCCAGCAATATGTGCTTACAGCCCTGAAAGTCAAGCATAATCCTGGGCTGCATCAAAATATTTTTTGAATGTTTCTTTTCATTAAGATTGTTGCCTTCCTCCTGTATTTTTAATTTCTCTAGATAAAGAATGCAGACTGCTATTTCTATGCCAGACTTTTCTTTTGTGAGCCAGAGATATGAAATGGTCTTTCAGCTTGCTTAAATATATATATTTAAAATATATAGGCATACTGTTCATAAGGATTTTCTTCTCACAAAGCAAAATCCATAAATGAGAAATCTGTTCTCTTAGGACTTTCAAGCTGTACTGTTGGTGACTAGCCCTAGATACTTTGCACTGGTTTTAAGTTTGCCTTTTAAGTCACTTCCAAGATATCAAATTTGACTCCTGACATATGTTGGACAATTGAGGTTCAAATCTTAACAGCTGCTGAAGGACCATGGAAAAAATTGTGTTGAATGTGAGCAAAACATGACATCTCTCAAGAGAGTGGTGCATTTCTGGTAGGATGAAGCAGATTACATAGTCAAAGACTTCCTCACTGCAGAAAAGGTAGAGAATAGCTTATTTTAGCTTATTTTAACTTGTTTGTCTATCTATAGAAGACTGGGAGTGGCACAAATGCTCTCATCTGATTTGTGAATCAGTCTTTTCTAACTATATTTCATAGTCATAGACTATGCTAGACTGTAACAAGCAGACACACCAGCCAGTTCAAAGTTTGCTATCAAAGTTTAACTATCTCAATCCCATATTTCAGTCATTTCTGTGGAGAAACAAATTAACAAACTAACAAAAAACCCAACCAAACAACAACAACAATACCAACAACACAAAAGAGCTAACCCCAGACTAAAAAAACAGCAAACAACCTTATTTTTGTGGCACCACTATCTGTCATTTGCTACTACTTTTCTACACTTGACTAATGACACATCCAGTAATTATTTTCTGTTGCAAAAATTTAAATATCATGTTTACATTTTTATATACTTTAGTGTTGAAAATTAGAGCATGAAAAAAGGCAGAAATTAAGATGGTGAATGACACCCTTAGGATGCAGTACAAACAGGAAACAAGAATATCATTGAATCAAGACAAAAGCAAAATTTGACCATTTTGGATGGATTATAATGGTCTGTTATATTTTAATTTATATGCAGATATGCTGTAATTTCAACATTAGAAGGAGTAAAGTAGGTTTTGAGCTATTGTTATAAAATATTTAGGGAACATCTGCCTCACTAAACAATAAGGAAAGACTGGAGAAGAAAAACTCAGCCAACACAACTAACAGTTTTATCAGGAATTTAGAATGCAGCCACTTAGAGAACAAACTGAAGTCTCATTTCAAACTTTCTACCTCTCATCTTTACCTAATCTTTACCTTTAGAATGAGCTTTACCTCATTCTAAAGTGTTATAAGCACTCCTGAGGGTTATTTGTGATTGTTCACAATAGCCTGAGTTGTACTTCTTTAATAGGGTTTTTTCCTCCTTTACACTGTAGGGAAAATTTCCTAGTATGATCTAAATATTTTTTTTTTTCAAATCAAACACTTTGAAAACCTTTACACAATAAATTTTTGACACCTGCTCAATGTATATTAATGAAAAATAAAAATCAATATATTGCAACTCTCTGCAGGCATTTTAATCCTTTGTAAGAGCAGACAGTAATACCTGGATGCATTTTAAATACCTTGCTAGAAATACTACTCTTAAACCTATTTTGATTTGAAAGATGTCTGCCAAGGAAGGCAGGAACCTCCCTTGGAAAGGAGAATATGACTCCCTTCCCCTCAAAATCATTATAACTTTGAAATTAAGGGGCTTTCAGGCAAACATATGGGAAAAGGAATAACAGATCTTTACTATGTGTAGTATGTATATGGATAATAAGACAAACAAACAACAACAATGGCAGCAGCAACAAACAAAACCAGAAAACCCAGTAGCAGCCTTCTCTTGGCTACAGGCACTTCCCTCTTTGGTGTAGTTACAGTCACAGCCCACAGGGGCGCTGTTGGCTCCTGGCCAGGCAGGGCCAGGGCCAATGATTCCCCCACGACTGCAGGGGGCGCTGTGACATGAGTTCAGTGATTTCTCTGCATGTAGATGATGGCGGGGGAAGGGGCTTAGGGATCCTGGGGTTTCCCCTGAGGCACCCGAGCAGGTGGTGAAGGGTCCCCTGTTTGGTGAGGTAGCGTGTTAATAAAGTCCCAGTGCAACAGCCAGTCTTACGAGCAGAGCTCCACTCATGGTAGAAGAAAGCAGCAGGAGATGGAACCCCACAGTGGTGGCAAATTCTGCCCACAGCAACTGCAACCTCTCTCCCCTCTGAATGCCGAGAGCACAAGAGGGCTGGGAGCTGCATCCAACCCCTTTTCCCCAACCCAAGTCTCATGGTATCTCTGCCCTCCCCAGGAGAATGTCCGTCAGCTATAATGGCAAAGCCAGCTGCGTTTCTCACCCTTCTCTGTGGTTACTTCTTTTGTCTCTCTCAAGTATCAGTTGTTATTATTTTGTGTATCAACAAAATGAGAGAAAATTCCGTAAGAGAAAGAAACAAAATGAAAAATCATAAATCCCAACACTTACATTTTAGAACATTTCCAGTTTTTTTGCTTGAGTGAGGATAATAGGTATTGCTAAATTCACTACAGATACCTAAGAAACATTTTATAGATAAATAGTCTATGAACCAGTGTGTCCTTTACTGAGGCAAAAAGGCACAGAGAACATCTCAAATTAACCTTAATTTCAAAACTTGTACTGAGTTTCTTAGGAGTGAACAGGGAATTTTTAGCAGTAGGCATGTTAACACTGTTCTGGGTTCCTATTTCAAATACCACAGGTTCAACAGACTGAGTAAGGAAGCAAAGCAAAACAAGAGAAAGCTACAAAGGAAAGGAACTTTTAATATCTTTCATTATTGCAAGCACGTAGTTTTTTTCCATCCAAGTTCAGTGGGAAAAAGAGAAAGCTACAAAAGAGAGGGACATTTAAGATTTTCCATTATTGGAAGCACATTGCTTTTTCCAGCCAAATTCAGTGGGAAAGTACACCTGTTTTAGCACATTCCTTGCCGATACTTATTTGGTTGGCTGGTGGTTTCCTTTTTCTTCTTGATGAAATCTCCTCTCAGTGTTCTCTTCTCAAGCCTGAAGAATCCCAATTCCCTCAGCTTTTACTCATAAGAGATGTTTCAGACCCTTCATCATGTCTGCAAACCTCCACTGGAGCTGCTCCAGGAGCTCCATGTCTCTCTTGTCCTGAGGAGCCCAAAACTGGACACAGCACTCCAGATGCTCTTCAGCAGGGCTGAACAGACAGGCAGGTTCATCTCCCTTGACCTGTTGTCAATACCCTTCAAAGTCTTTCCAGAAAAGCCAGAAAAGTTCCGCCCCATTTCTAGACTAAAAGCAGACCTTAAATATTATATTTCCCTAAGACCACCATGTAGGAAATATAGAGAACAGGTCATAAGTGTAGATGTTGCTTTACTCTCCATCATTGCTTGCTGTTTAGTAAGTTTCAAAATTGCACAGACGCTTCTATAAAGTCCTCAATGAAGAAGCAGTGTAAATATAGCACAGTGTATCCAGAAGATCTACATCTGCAGTGCAAATACTTCACAGACAGACTGAGAGTAGAGAAAAATGGGGCAATTTGAGATTATATCAACATCCCCCCGTTACAGGTTTTCTAACATGGAGATCTAACTTTTAATAGAAAAAAATCTTCATTTAATTTTATTTTGATCCAAATAGCCAAGGATAATCCATGAGGCCCTTTAAATATAGTAAGAATCTTTGATTTGCAGACTCTTATGAGAGATAAGGGACCAAATGCTTCATCCATTCTTCCTGTCTACAGCTTCAAATATAACAGTTACTAGCCATCTCAGCAAGAAGCAATTGCAGGAGTGTTTCTTTTCATCAAATGACCTAGCAGAGCAATAAACAAGTTTATTAAAGGTTTTAAGACACAAGAATGTGCTGCTTACTCCAAGTAAATATATTTGCATAAATGTGCAGAGTTTCATTCTGATTTCCCTGTGGTATTTTATATGTAAAGACTGAATCCATCTCAAATACAAAATTTTAAAATAGTTCTAAACAGTTATACACACAACTTTTCATCGAATTTACTAACAAACCTAGAAGCAGAGTGCTGGGTTCAAGCTACTGTAAATTTCAAATATGTAGTATATAAAAGTTGCACAATACAGGATTACTTGTATAAATATAAGTACACATAAATATGACTACTTGAATTTTAGGTCTTGTGATGAGCCACTAGCAAACAGTTTCAGCTGAGTTTGCTCCTTTTGCTTGTATGTTTTTAAATCTGTTTCATTTCAATGACCTAAAATCTCAGTTCTTCCTAAATATGTTTAGACTCTACTATAGTTTTGACTAATAAAAAAAAAAGGGAACGAATCCTTATTGTTTACAAGATTGCAGTAGGTTACCTCTGAGACTGACCAAAATTAAAAGCAGATATCATTTAGATATGGGAAAAGTGTGACCTTTTAAAATGTCTGTGCCTAGCCAACACTAAAACCTGTGATATTCTGATCAAGCCTCTTGTTAAGAGACTTAATTTGAACTTGACTCTGGCTAAAACTGAGTGTTCAGTACCACTGAATCAAGGAGCTTTACCTGAGTTGGCCACAACGTTTTAGGCCAAACAGCTTCTATTTAAAAAATGACGTTATTAAAATGCACATTTTAATAGAAATAAAATTATGAGAGATATTTTATTGAGTTTAGATTTATTGGAAGAAAAATTTCAGCTGAAAATCATCATGTAAATCAAATTCTTATAGCCAACCACTTTTCATTTCAAAGCTATGTTTAGTAAAAATTATTAAAGAAAGACGATGTTGACAAAAAAAATGTAGGTTTGTGATTATCTAAGTGAAACAATTTTATCTGCTCCCCACCAAAAATTCTGTCTATAGTTTTTTTACCATTTTTTACTTTTCACCCTATTTTTATGAGAGTATATTATGTATTTTTTTACTAAATGTGCAGGAGATAAAACTTTATTTTCCTACCTTGTGTATTATTGAATCTTATGCACTCTCCCTACTTAATTGATTAATACTTAGACAGTAAACGAACACTCATTTGAAGTTTGAGTTTGGTTCTCATTTGAGTACCAAACACATGGGACCAATAACTGCTGCATTTCATTTTTACACTGTTTACATGGCAGGTCAATTTAATATTATTTCTATCTATACTTCATATTTTTGATTCTTTCAAGTTGGAGATTTTTATGTGCTCTTCGTGTCTATTATTTTCTCTCTTATGTCTATTATTTTCTTCTTTCTTCTGATTTAATTTTGTCTGCTTCCAATTTATTAACTGCCAACCTGGAGTACAGGTATTTGCAGAGCCATGATTTTTCTTTTATTTTCTTTCTTTTATTTCAACCTCCATGCTTTATCTATAGGTGTCATTAGAATGGCTGAGGGACATTATTCTGTATCTGAAGCCATAAGGCTCCATAAGGCATGGCACAGCTCATATCCATAGAATTGAAGTATCTTTTCTTCCTACCAAAGGCAGACTGTCAGAAATGGCTGTTGCAATGGTCATTAACATATGCATTCTATGACAAGGAGTAGAGTAGTGTCGAGTAGAATAGAATAGAATAGAATAGAATATTTTCACTTGCAAGAGACCTACAGCAATCCCCCAGCCTAATTGCCTGTCCACCTCAGGGCTGATCTAAAGTAAAAAACATATTTTTAAAGACATTGTATAAATGCCTCTTTTAAACACTGACCGGCTTGGGGCATCAACTACCTCTCCAGGAAAACTGCTTCAGTATTTGACCACCTTCTCAGTAAAGAAATGCTTCCTGATATCCTGGAGCATCTTTGAACCATTATCACGTCCCATCACTGGATCTCAGGACAAAGAGCTCAGCACTTTCCTTCTTCACTACCCTCCTCAGGAAGAGGTAAAGAGCAATGATATCACCACTCAGCCTCTCCAAACTAGACATGTCACCACTCAGCATGTCCAAACTAGACATGCCCAGAGTCCTAAGGTGTTCCTCATTGGATGCAATTCCTTCCAGCTCTTTCACCAGCTTTGTTGCCCTCCTCTGGATGCATTTAAGGAACTCCACATTCCTCTTGAATTATAGGGCCCAGAACTTCACACGTACTCAAGGTGAGGTCACACCAAAGCTGAATACAGGAGGATAGTCACCTCCTTTGACAGCTCATGATGACGTGTTTGATGCCCCAAGGATGACGTTTGTCCTCTGAGCTGCCTGGGCACACATGGCTGGCCTACACTGAGCCTGCTGCCAACCAGCATTCCCAGAGCCCTTTTTGCAGGGCTGCCCTCCAGTCACTCCTCCTGTGGTAGTCTGTTATTTTACAGTTTGTTCTTCTGTAGTATGTTTTAATATTCCTTGTTATAAGTTTGTAGTGGTTCAGTCTAGGTACCCCATTTGGCTTCCCTAATGGTTCAGTCCTGAGTTGTTTACCACAGTTTTCCCCACCAAAATGTATGTCAATCCACTTGTCAATCCACTTCTATACCGGCCTTGTTCCCTTGTCTTACCCTTGTCTGTCAAAGATAGCATACTCCTTTGGTTCTGGAGTGTTCCCTGTCTTTAATCCCTTCCTCAAAGCAGAATTGGGTTGTAGGGTTTGCTCCCTCCCCATGTTGGCTTCTATTGGGGAGCCCTTACCCTGCACCCCTCCCCTAATGCCCTCCTATTGGTCAAAGGTTGTGTCCTCCCCATGTTCCCTCTACCCTTTAAAAGTAGTCTTTTCAGGTTCAGATTTGTCACTTGCTCTGTCCCCCTTCGGGAATTAAATCCTTTGAGATTCAGACAAGTGCCCTTCCCTTATTCCTCTGCCTCGGTTTCCTCGTGCTCTGTGCCTCTGCTGCGCTACCCATGCCACAGGAATCACCGCTACCCACAACAGTCTCGGCAGTGACTCAGGGGCGGCCACTCGCATGTCTGCCCTCCAGCCACAAGCGGGACAGTGAGCTAGCGAACCTCCATCCCGTGGCCGCTGAGAGCCAGACTCATCCTCCCAGTTTGTAATTGTACCTGGCAGTACTCTAGGGTCTACTCAGTGATGATCTGCATCTACTTCCCAGATGCAGAATTTTGTCTTGTTAAATTTCATCCCATTAATGTTTGCTCAATGCTCAAATCTATCTAGACCCCTCTGCAAAGCCTCTGGTCCCCCAGGAGACCCAAGAGCACTTTCCAGATTGGTATCAAACAGCAAACCTGCTAATGGTGAATTCAACTCTGGCATTGAGATAATTGATAAATACATTGAACAGAACTGGACCTAGAATTTTAGTCTACCTATCATCATCCATCAAATGTGCTAAGGGGAGCACTATTAATTTTACAGAAGTGATAGTCAGGAGTCAGCACTCAGGTCCAAGACCTCAGCCCCAAAATCCAAGGTTATTTCTAAGGAGATACATGGAGTTGCTCAGTAAAGCAAAACTATGATTGAAGTAGTTTCTTTGTTATACAAGCATTCCAGAAAAAGTGGATAGGCAGGAGTCAGTTCCCAAAACCTTGTAAACCAACAGCAATTTGGCATGTCAGTAAGTAGGATGGACATGACCTGTCACTCTCTGACCCTGAGAGTGTCCCCTGAACAGGGAAAGCACCAGTGACCATAACTCCAGCGCAGCACTTGCTCATTCCCAGGTATAAATGAGCAGGTGGCTGTACCCAGCACTTTCTATCTACAAAGATAATGCATACACTATAAATATATATGTTCGATAAGATTTTAAATTAAAAACCTTGCAATTTAAAGGCAATAAGCAGAAATAAATGGGCAGTTGTAACCTAACAGGGATATCAATAAGCCTCTAAAATCTTTCAAGCCAAGGACAAGATCCAATTTTCCACCATTACTACCACCATTGTGCAAAGTTCCAGTGCTCAAACACAGTTATTCAAACAATAAACCCGAGTCTTCTACTCTGATGCAAATTACCCTATCCATAGAAGACCCTCACTTTTACTGCTAAAATCACACCTAAGATGCTTACAATAGCTGAAAAATGGTTAACATGGGTAATTGATATTGATTTTAGCAGCAAATATTCACTTGAATGTGCAAGAGGCAAGCAGCAGCAGGATGAATTTCCTTTTTTCCTTAATGACTCTTCTTCTTATTTGTGGAACCATCAGTTAATAGGGCATGCATTACAACAATTTTATTCTATCTCTTTTGTGAAAGAAAATGCTTTCTAGAAGCATTCACATTGAAAAGGTGGTGACTTTTAACATTTTGGAAGTACATGGCCATTATATAGGAGAAGACTCCTATCTATATTTGTGTTCTTGAACTTCCTTGAGTACCCCAGATGTCCTACTCTGCATTGTATGCATGACAAATGCTTGGGGATACACTGGGAATGGCACATAGCTCAGTACTGGGTTGGACCTTTGCCAGAAGCTGTAGGCTTGCAATTTTTCAGCTGGAGAAATACAGAGTGCGAATGGGATACTACAGCACTTGCATAAATGCTCATTCTTATTCCATGAAGGACTGTACGGACCTTACACAAAGATAAACCAATCTGATCTGACTGTAGCTACTTAGGAGAATGTCTGAAAAATGCATTTTGTCAGTGTTACATATGAGAGAGGAGCTTGAACAACTCCTGCCTTTGAACCAGATTCCTAGCAGTAGCTCTGTTTGAGGCAGCCTGAGCTCCAGATTACTCTCACTCACAAGTTCTTAATAATGGCTGATTAGTTCTATTACAAAATGAATTTTTTTTTTGAATAGGCACAAAATTAACAGACATAAGACTTTAAACAGACTACTTACTACACAGGAATAAAACAAAAATAATTATTAGTAGATTAAATACAACGCACGATAAAGGCACCTATATTACAACTAGCAAAGAAATAGTATAGATTAGGATTAATGTATACCACCAAACTGATGGTCCTACACATTTCCAGGGTGTGTGGAGGAGGCCTCTGCTTCTATGAAAGTTTGTGTAGCTCTTATAGTTTGTAAAGTAGTGTTTCTCTGTCAGGAATTCAAGTTTATCTCCCCACATCTGTCCTCACACCCAGCTGTTTATTGGGAATTCTATCCCTGGCACCAGAGAGAGAAATTGCTAACTAGCCAGTGGACCTACTAGTCAAATGAGCTGGCCCGGGTTATCTTATCCATTCATGGTGGGGGAAGAATGTCCAGAGCTATCGAACCAGCTGATGGACAGTGCAATAAGGTCTTCTGTGGTAGAGGGGATGTCCTGCCACAGTCAGAATAGCTAAAATTTTCTAGAGTATTTATGCCTATATTTATTTTATTCATCAACATTTCTCACTGGAATAAGATTTACAAAATTTGGAGGACATTTGCAGAGCTAATGAAAGAAGGCACCCCATATCCCTGAGACTACAAATCTGAAATCTGCAGGCTAAGCATACATGGGGATTTGTCATTAATCATTCCAATTTGGAGCTCCTCCTCTGACATACACATACACTTCGAGGTGATTTGCTGTGGAAGAATAACCACTCTGACAGCCAAATTCAACTTTTGTATGATCTAAGTGTAATAAACCAAGGGGTGATTACCTTGCTTATAGGAAAAAAAAAATCAGGACTAGAGATATGTATATTAATATGTATAACTGATGCTTTTAAAGAACTGTTAGTCTCACCAGCAAGCATTTTTTTAATTATTTGAGTGGGCTTGGGGATTAAGTATTTAATTGGCACAAAAAATGTAGGTAATTCTGAAAATATTTCAACAACTATTAGGAAAAAAGGAAGAGTCTTATTAAATCTTTGAACTATATTTTATAGAAAGGATAAAACTGCAGACTGAAAAGAACAAGAAACAGAGTTGTTTAAAAATTACTTCTGCATATAAGGAAATACAGCATACCAGCATCCTATGGAGCCATGAATCAATGTCCTTTCTTCCTTTATCTTCTTCCATCTCTTCCCTTTCGTCATGTTTTCTCAATCCACATAAATATAGTTGTATATCCTCTTAATACCAGTTTGAGAAAAGAAAGCAGTGTTTCAATTTTTCAAAGACATTGAAGAGCATGTGAAAGCATGTGAAAACATGTGAAGCACTGGGTCACTGAGCAAGTCTGTGACTCAGCTGGGTAATGCAATATATTTTTCAGAGTTTCAGATCAGTCCTTTATTCACAAAATATTTCGGCCTTCTAATTAAGACTTGTCACCAATAAATGAAATGCTTTTGGCAGTTAAATAAATATGTTTTCTTTCTTCACTTTATGGATGGCAGGAGTCATAAAAAGTTTCAGGGACATGCATATGAAAGCTTGGTAATTAAAATTCACAGAATAATATAAACCTATAAGCCACAAAGCAAGACACTGGATTTAAAAAAAAAAAAAAAAAAAAAAAAAAAAAAAAAAAAAAAAAAAAAACCAAGAGAGAAGACATATGAGTTCCATTAAAACATTACACTGAGCATAAAATACTACATCTGCCCAACTTGTTGACAAGGTCTTGACTCCTTTACAGCCATTTATGCTGGACAGCAGATATGCTTTATATTCTGTGGTGGCAGAAAACAGCTCAGTCCTAGGCAGCTTAGGCTACACTGATGTGGGTCCTGGCTTATCAGACACAAGCTGGAGAGCACTGCCATATACTGCTCCTCTGGCTTATTCCAGCAAGAGCACATGAAGGACCTTGGCACTGAGTAGGTTTCAGAGGAACACAAAAGAGTCACAAATGCCTAACAGTTATTAATCATGTGAAAGCAGCAACTGGGAAAAAGTTGGTGTGTGCTAAGGCAGATTCCTGTTTGGAAAGCAGTGGGCTTTGCCCAGAGGGCTGGCTAGCAATCTGGCTCCAGGGAGCAGCAAAAATTAGCAACAAGAAACATGCCAAAGAAAACTAATATGCAGTTTGCACAGGAAAAAGAACAGTTAATGTACTTAGAAGTCTTTTCATAGACAAACTCAAATCCTCCTTCCATGTACAGAAGTATTGTCAGCAACAAAGAATGTAAGACATACAAAAAACCACAATATATTCTATTTTTGTCCTGTATTAATATGAGTCAATTTGGGTTTACTTTGTGCTGTATCGAAGCACGAAGATTTGAGAAATTATAAGTACCTGCTTTCTTAATTGCCTTCAAAGGTAGCTGTAGGTGGTGCCAAAATCTCTTGGAACTTACAACTATAGCTAAATAAAGAAAAATAATCCAGCTCTGTATTCATTTGCTCTGTATAGTGAGCAGAGAATTTAGGAGTTTGTAAGGGACAGAGTGAAAATCCCAGTGTTATTATTTTTAGAGTAAATCAATTAAGTTTTCAAAGCATCTTCCAGGACCCAAGACAGGTCCTCCTCCACCTTTTCAGTCAGAGTATTCTCCTCTTTTCTTTCTGCTTATAAAAATAAACTAGTTGAGACAAAATTGACCTAAATGAAATGCCTTTTAGTGCAGGTAGACATTAGGAGGGCTACACCATAAGCTTCTGAGATGTAATTTCCAGCACTAAAATTGCTACTTTAAAGCTCCTGGATTGTATGTAACATGGTACTAAATTTTAATCTTTAAGATTTTTGCAGTTCTGGGATTAGATCTATTTATCTAGGGCTTCCAAAGGACGTTCAACCTTACAAGCAGCCTTTTTTCCCCTCTCCGGCTCCTGGGCTGGCAGAAGATAAATTAAGTCTTGTTAATATTTATGTAATAATCAGAAATTGATTTCCAAATGCATTTTAATTTAGGTGACTGTCCTGGTTTTATATGGGACGCATTTATGGAAGTGATGCAAAGCTTCTAGCCACTGGAAAGCTGTACATGCCTCTGTGGAAAACACGTGTTAAAAGAGTAAAGAAACGTAGGAACTTCTTTTCCTTCCGGCCTGGGAACAGGTAACAGGGCCCGGCCCAGCCTCTGTCTCAGCTGGGCCAGGCGGGGCGGGCGCTGCCGCTGGGCCAGGCCCCTTGCCGGGGCGCCCCCTGCCCCCCCCAGCCCACCATCGGCTGCCAGGCAGGGGAGGCAAAGCCTCGGAAGGGGTGCCGGGCCGGGCCGTAGCTGCGATTCTAACATCTTGCTAAGCCCTGTCCCCCGCCCCAGCCTGAGGCGCATGCCGCAGAGCCGGGCCGCAAGAATAGCCCCAGGCCGGGGCTGGAGGTTCGATCGCAAGCACCGGGCAGGGGAGAGGAAAAACCATCAGCACCATCAGCACACCCCCACTCCCGGCCGCAGCTCCGGCCGCAAACACCAAGCCCAGCCGGGGTCGGGTGACCATATGCAAGCCCCGGGCGAGATATTAGCTCTTTCAGTACTTCAATCCTCCCTCGAGTGAGAGAAAGAAACAAGATACAAACATGTAAAAGAACAACATAAAGACATCAAAGTCAGTAAAGAAGTTAAGTCCCAGATGAGAGGGATGAAGAGACATCTTGATCTAAGGGTTAAAAACCCCTTGTAAAACTATAAGGAAAAGATCCTGTTTCCCTATAACACATAAAAGCATGAGGAGATGAAAAGTTCAAATTGATATCAAGCAAAGACCTCCATACCAAAGTAAACAGATGTTAAAGTAGCTATGATCCTATGAGAAATTTAAACAGAAAAAAAGAGTAGTCCTGTACCCCCAAGAAAAGAAGAAAAATATCTCTGTTCCTACAGATGAAGATGATTTTAGAGATAGATAATACGAACTTTTACCTTTAAACAACTCATCTTTAAAACAATACCCCATAAGTTAACAGGACCTAAAACCACAGCTGTGAGAAAAGCTTCTAGAAAATAAGAGGGACTTCACAATTACAGATTTCTCTGGGCAGCTGCTATTCATTAAAAAAAAAAAAAAAAAAAAAAAAAAAAAAAAAAAAAAAAAAGAGAACCATGAGAAAAGTATTTTCCTTATAGAAAAATGCTGCTTCGGTGGCAGGGTGGACAGGGTGCCATGACCTTCCTGAGAAGCATCCCAAGGAGGACAGCTCACAGGCACATCCTTCTTCCGGCCTGGTGAGCGATGGTCAGCTTCGGCTTCTTCCTCATGGTGACACAGAGAAAGAGACAGGAGCCTTGTATGGCATTCCACAGAGTGATAGTCTTTATTAAGAGCAGGGCACTCTTGCGAAGGGTGCCAGAGACAAAAGTTCCAAGGAGCCAGTGAAAAACAGGGGTTTATACATGGAAAGTGAAGGGCGGGACAAATCTCAGGGACCAATGGGGTAAGGGTGCAGGGGCGGAGTAAAGAGGAAGGGCCAATGGGTTATAAAGAATCAATATAGGGTCACAAAGTCTTCTGGGATCTCACTCTTAACAAAAAGTTTGTGGTTCAGGGGTTGGCCCTCCAGGGGAGGGCAGCAAGCCTTTCCATGCCTGGATCTCCAGACGACACAGAAAAACATTATACATTATAAAATGTATCAAACGTTATATATAAACATTATATAACATCCATAACATTAACAAGAAAGACTTTTCTCCCTAAGTGAACTAAAGAAAGACTATTCCAGAAGTGGTAAACTAACTAAAATTTTAGGTTTTGTTTCTTTAAATTGTTAGTAAGAAAAAAAAAGGTTGTGGAGGAAAAATACATGTTCTGAAAGTTTTGTTCTGATTCTTAATACTCTTACTTACTGTTAATAATTTTTTCTATATACCCTTTTAAAGGTTTGAGCTTACTTTACCTTTCTCCTAATCCTACCTCACAGCAGGAAGTGAGTGCACTGTTGCATCCCAAGTTTGGGTTCACATTATGGGTTTTTCCTTTGTTAGTTCTCCAGTTCTCTGTACCCTCGTGCATCCCCCGAGTTTTCCCCTACTCCTGCGATTTCTGTGCCTGTGTTCCCGTTCTCGTGGTCCCACTCACCCCAAAGTCTCGTGTCCGCCCCTGCCGTGTTCCCATTGGTCGCTGTAGTACACGTCATCACCGCGATGTCTGTACCCATTGGGCGGGAGGGCTCCCCGTCCGCCCTGTCCCTTCCCTATATCATCCTACTCCTCGGCATGCTCGAGGCCATTTGCATCCGTGCGAAGCTGGGAGCGGCTGTAGCCTTTCCATCACAGCTCTCGCAGCCAATAAAGCATCCAGCCGCCACGCGGACGGATTTGGACGAATTCCCTGCCTCTTTGTTTCTTCCCTCGCGCCGACGGCAAAGCACAGCCAACAGCCCACCCCGGAGCGCGACAGCAAAAGCGCCCGGAAACTGCGGCGAGCCCCGGCCCCGACGAAAAGCTGAGAAGCCCAAGCCGGGCATTCGGGAGCTGATCGGGGCAGACAAAGTAAAGAGCAGCCACGAGTGGCGCCCAATGTGGGGCCACGGCCAGCGCAAAGCCGTGGAGCAGGCAGAGAGTCACCACAGAGCACCCGGGAGCCGCGCACAGAGAGCGCCGCCGCCGCGAAGCCGCGCCGCCGACCAGCGAGCGCCGCTGCCGAGACGAGCGAGCGCGATCCGCGCGGAAAACCGCCGCCGCCACCGCAGGGTCGCGGTCCACGACGGAAAAGTGCTCTGTGCCGGACTGAAAACGGGAGCAAGTACCCCCCCGAAGTAAGTCAGTGACGTCTCCGCCACCCACAGGAAAACACGCTGTGTTTTCCCGCGTGGGACTGGGAGCGCAACCATTCACGGCTACGGAAAGCCGAAGAACAGACGCTTCCCGGGAAAGAAGACCCTGGTAGCAGCTTTTATTTGTGAAGATTCCAGTTTGGTGAGTGATTAGCCGCGGGGGGTACCCGGCTGATACTTCACGTGGGTGGGCTCTGCCGCGTTTCCGGGGGTACGGATGACGTAGCGCGCAGCGTGTGCGGCGGGCCGCCGGGGTCTTTCGCGTTTTTTGCTTTTTTTCTTTCGCCTTTTCTGCACCAGGGGTGAGGCTTTGGGTAGAAATAGCATGGGGACCACGCTATCTACCCAACAAAGGGAATTCTATACCCAAATTAAGGGGATTTTATCAGTAAAACATCCCTACCCCAAAAATCCAGTCAAGCAGTTTGTACGATGGCTCTGCTTTTCCTTTCCACGTGTAACCGCGGAGGATGCTCACAGAACAGAGTTCTGGGAGCAAGTAGGAGCCAGGTTAGCAGAGGGAATGGACAGGGATCCCTCTGTGAAAGATTGCTTCCCAAAGCTCCATTTGCTAATCTCGGAGGTTGTAAAAGCAGGGTCCGCGCGAGAAGCGGCCGAGGAAAGGAAAGAGCCATCGGGCAAAACTCTTGTTTCCCCCAAATCCATTTCCCCATCCTCTCCTACCCCTTTTTCCCCTAACCCGGGTAGGCAGAGGGGAGTACTCCGCCGCTCGGAGGCGCAGGGCAGCTCCACAGACATGGACCGTGCTCCTGGCTCCCCCAAGCCGTCCCGGCACCCCTGCCTTGGTGGAATTAGCTACTCTGCTGAGGAACTAATCCCAAACCCCTTTTCCAATCCCTTTTTCCCAGTTAGAAATCCTAGTTCTGGCGCTACCCCGCGCTGCTCTGCTCCCCTGAATCCCTTTCTTTGTCCCCCTGAGGAAGCCGCAGCCACGTGGCTAGGGCCTCTCTCTTCCCAAGATGGAGGGCGGCCACGTGGAGAGGTTTCTTCTTCCCATAATCCCTTTGTCTCCTTTGTTCCCTGTATCCCCACCTTTGACCCCACCCCCTCCTGTTTCCCTGTGGGTGTGGGCACCGCCCACTCCAGGCATCGGGTTGCCACCCCTCCCCCTGTTCTCCCTCGGGTGGGCGTTCCCTTCTTCCATGTCCTGCCTGCCCCAACATCAGCCCCACCCTCCCCCAACAGGGAGGGCTCTGTCACCTCCACCCCCCTGTCCCAGGGAGAAGATTCTCCCTGCCCTGTCCCACGTACCGCGCCCCCACGTCCTCCCGCTCCTCGGATACCCAGGGGGGGAGGGGGGAGTAGGGGAGAGGGGAGGGGGCGGGGCCCAATCTACGAAGTCGAGCAGTCGCTCCACACTCCAGCCTCCTACGCCCGGGGAGGGGAAAACCCTACATGAACACCCCTTCCCTATGAATCCATAAAAGAGGTCTGCAAAACATCACGCGATTTTGGACAAAAAAGCCCCTTTTTTAAAGGCATTTTAAAGGCGACTTTATCATCTAGAACCGTAGTGCCAGCAGACCTTAAGTGTCTGTTTAGCTGCCTGCTTCTCCCATCAGAATACAGCCTGTGGGAGAGGAGGTGGAAGAAACTGGCAGCAGACCTGCTTCCCGAAATCCTAGAAGGGCCTTACAGCCTGGATTTCGCGGAAGAACCGATCACTTTGGACCATCTTGTGGGTGAAGGAGAATGGAGTGAAGGGCGACTTCAAGCTCGGGGAATTCCAACGGCCATGCTGGACATGTCCAGGGGTGCAGCAGAGCGTGCGTTCCTGGGCATGCTCATCAAGGACCCGATGGTTCCCTATACAGCGATTAAACAAGGTGTCACAGAGCCTTTTGTAGATTTCGTAGACCGGGTCCGGGCAGCAGTCGAGAGACGGGTGGAGAGACCTGAACACCGAGACGGGCTAGTCCTAGAAGTGGTGCACATGAACGCCAACACCATGTGCAAAAGAATCATCCTGTCGCTGCCGGCCTCACCAGCGCCGACCCTCGACCAGATCATCCAGGAGTGCACCCTGAAATCACACCTGATAGAGGAGGAGGCCCCAAAGAGATCTAAAGACAAGCTGGTCGCATCTGCTGTTGCTCCTCCAAGGAACTCAGCTCCGAAGCGACTTCCATCCACACGCCGGTGCTTCCACTGCCATCAGGAGGGACATTTTCAGGATCACTGCCCACTTCTAAGGACTATACCACCCGGGGCTGCGGGAGGAGGGGGGAGGGATGGGAGCCCCACAATCCCAAAAAACTAGGAAAGGAATGTGCACTTGCCTCGCGTGCTGATAAAAATGAGGCAAGTCGTGGTGCCGCGAGAGGAGCCGCGATACACCATCTAGTCCCATCTGTAAGCGGCTGCCTCTCAACTACTGACATCGGGGAGCCTTATCGGCTCCGACTCACCAATTCTGTCCACTTTCGTTCCCAGGACTGGCATTTCTTCATAGCAGATGCAGAGCTTCTATCACACATCTGCCGCTGTGAAACCAGGAGGAAGGAGGACCTTCTGAACTGCAGGTACCTCGTGGTCGGAGACACAAAAAGCACCCCACTGGAGATAGAAGTTCCTCCGGTAATTTCCACCCTTAATCCGAGGCTCTTCTATCTCGTGGCACGCTGTGTCCATCCCCCCCTCTTCCTGCCTAAGGGCCAGGTTATTGCACAGGCAATTCCTATTCCTCGTGCTCTGTGTAATGACCTGGAACTCTCAGTCTTTTATGCTGGGAAGTTGGGAGAGGAAAAACCCCTCGTATGGTGTAAACTCAAGTGCGAGGGGCATTCTGCATACCTTCAGGGGATGTTGGACACAGGGGCAGATGTGACGGTCATCCCACCACATAAGTGGCCGTCACACTGGGAGCTGCAAAGTGTGGCCACGCCAGTCTTAGGACTAGGTGGGCCCCAGCCAGCAAAGCAATCAAAAAATATTATCCAAATTAAGGGTCCGAACGGACTGCTAGCCTCAGTACGTCCGTTCGTGATCGACTGTAAATTTACACTATGGGGGAGAGACGCCATGTCCCAGTGGGGAGCCAAATTGGAATTTCCGGCCCCCCAACATTTTTAGGTGTGGCCACTGAGGAGCGCCCCACACAGAAATTAACATGGCTCACGGATAAGCCTGTCTGGGTGGAGCAGTGGCCGCTGAGTAAACAAAAACTACAGGCGCTCACAAAACTAGTGGAGGAGGAATTAGCAAAGGGACATGTAGTCGAAACTAACAGCTCCTGGAACTCTCCGGTGTTTGTAATTAAAAAACCAGGGAAGGACAGGTGGCGACTCCTCCATGACCTAAGGAAAATTAATGAAGCCATAGAAAATCTGGGCTCTCTCCAACCGGGTATGCCATCTCCATCTATGCTACCCCAAAATTATAATTTAGCCGTAATTGACATTAAAGATTGCTTCTTTCAAATCCCGCTCCATCCGGATGATGCTCCCCGTTTTGCCTTCTCTGTACCCTCCATCAACAGGGAAGCCCCTATGAAGCGCTACCACTGGACAGTACTACCTCAGGGGCTAAAATGTTCCCCCACTATATGCCAGTGGTATGTCGCCAGGGTTCTGTCCCCAATGCATGCCAAGTGGACATCCTGTATTTTCTATCATTACATGGATGACGTGCTGATTTGTGCCCCTGACAGCGAGGTCCTACAAGCAGCTCTGGAGGACACTGTTAGGGCCTTGTCGGTGGCCGGATTCGAACTACAAAAAGAGAAGGTACAGTTGCTGCCACCCTGGAAGTACCTGGAACTAGAAATTAATAGCCGAATGATTAGGCCTCAACAAATTCAGATAAGTAACAACCCCAAGACGCTGAATGACATCCAGCGCTTGTGTGGATCACTAAATTGGATCAGGCCATGGCTGGGACTCACCACGAGAGAACTATCCCCTCTTTTTGACTTGTTAGCAGAAAGGGAGGGGGATGAGGGTTTATGTTCCCCAAGAGTCCTGACCCGGGAGGCCAGAGCCGCACTCGAGAAGGTCCAAACCACCATCGCAAGTAGGCAAGCCCATCGCTGTCAACCAGGGCTGCCTTTCCGCTTCATCATCTTAGGTGAGTTACCCCATTTATACGGTATAATATTCCAGTGGGACAAGGGCCAACAGGACCCCCTCTTGATAATTGAGTGGGTGTTCCTTGGCCACAGACAGTCCAAAAGTATCACCAGGCCACAAGAGCTGATGGCGCAGCTCATAATACGGGCCAGGGCTCGTCTGCAAGTACTAGCAGGTTGTGACTTCACATGTATCCACCTTCCCATCAAAACATCCACGGGGAAAATGACCAAGGAGCCCTTTGAACACCTTCTCAGACAAAATGAAAATTTGCAGTTTGCTCTAGACAGCTTCTCAGGCCAAATTCAAATTGGGCATCCTGGCCATCATCTGTTCAATACAGAATTCAAATTGTTGCTGAAAGAATTGCAAAGTAAAAAGCCACTCAAAGCACTGACAGTGTTCACAGATGGGTCAGGGAAGTCCCACAAGTCAGTAGTGACTTGGAAAGACCCAGTGACTCAGTTGTGGGAATCAGACGTTAAGGTAGTGGAAGGTTCCCCACAAGTAGCTGAGTTGGATGCTGTCGTGAGGGCTTTTAAAAAATTCGATCAACCTTTTAATCTAGTCACAGATTCGGCATATGTGGCAGGAGCAGTGTCTAGAGCTGAACGTGCAATTGTAAAAGAGGTCCCAAATCAAGTCATCTTCAGGTTGCTCACAGAATTAGTAGACCTGGTTTCTAACCGTGAGCATCCCTTTTATGTGGTACATGTGAGGTCACACACGGATCTCCCAGGCTTTATTGCCGAAGGGAACCGCAGAGCAGATGCCTTGGCAGCCCCAGTACAGCTGGGAGGCCAGCCAAACATAGTCGAGCAGGCCAGGCTCAGCCATCAGCAGTTCCATCAAAATGCCCCAGGTCTGGTACGCCAGTTCCATCTGCGGCGTGACCAAGCCAGGGAAATTGTGGCCTCATGCCCCAACTGTCAGGAGGCAGCTCTACCAACACTAGGAGCAGGTGTGAATCCCAGAGGTCTCCGCAGTTGTGAGGTATGGCAGATGGACGTCACCAAAGTCCCCGAATTTGGGAAACTCAAAAATGTCCATGTAACCGTGGACACCTTCTCGGGAGCAGTTTTCGCCTCAGCCCACATAGGAGAAAGAGCCACAGACGTGAAAAAACACCTCATACACGCCTTTGCTACTTTGGGGGTCCCAGCCACAATAAAAACTGATAATGGTCCAGCATATACTTCCAGGGTGCTCAGTAACTTCCTGCAGGAATGGGGGGTCCAGCATAATACTGGGATTCCTCACTCCCCCACCGGCCAGGCCATAATAGAGAGGACTCACCAGACGCTGAAACAAGTCCTCCGGAAGCAGCGGGGAGATGTGTGTGTGCTGTCACCGCACGAGAGACTCTGCAAGGCCTTGTTTACTATCAATTTCCTAAACTGCTCTTTTGACAGGCAAGAACCGCCAGCCCTGAGACATTTCAAACAACATCAGGAGCTCCAGCCAGAGGACAGGCCTCCAGTATTAGTGAGGGATCCAGACTCTAAAGAAATCCAGGGTCCATTCCCACTCTTGACTTGGGGACGGGGATATGCCTGCGTATCCACGCCCTCAGGAGTCAAGTGGATCCCCAGGAGGCATGTCAAACCTTACACACCAGGACAGTCAGTGGGTCGGAGCGATACAGTGCCAGTAGATGCAACCAATGATCCCACCAACCAAGGGGTTGCATCCAATCGCAGGCGCCGCAGAAAAGGGAGAGACTCAACATCTCCCTAAAAAGCACTTTTCCCACATCTACCTCAGACCATGTATGTCTCCAAGTCATGTTTATAATAAAGTTGTTGTCCCAGTTCCCCTATCCCCAAACACCCAGGGAAGAAGCAGCTGCAGTACCATTCCCAAGCCCTTTCCATCTACAAAGCAGTCACAGCAGCAGAAGAAGCTAAGAGAAGAAGCCACTGCGCAAGAATCCAAAGAGAAACAACTGTCTTTTTTATATTATTTAAAGCGGGGAATTGTTGCATCCCAAGTTTGGGTTCACATTATGGGTTTTTCCTTTGTTAGTTCTCCAGTTCTCTGTACCCTCGTGCATCCCCCGAGTTTTCCCCTACTCCTGCGATTTCCGTGCCTGTGTTCCCGTTCTCGTGGTCCCACTCACCCCAAAGTCTCGTGTCCGCCCCTGCCGTGTTCCCATTGGTCGCTGTAGTACACGTCATCACCGCGATGTCTGTACCCATTGGGCGGGAGGGCTCCCCGTCCGCCCTGTCCCTTCCCTATATCATCCCACTCCTCGGCATGCTCGAGGCCATTTGCGTCCGTGCGAAGCTGGGAGCAGCTGTAGCCTTTCCATCGCAGCTCTCGCAGCCAATAAAGCATCCAGCCGCCACGCGGACGGATTTGGACGAATTCCCTGCCTCTTTGTTTCTTCCCTCGCGCCGACGGCAAAGCACAGCCAACAGCCCACCCCGGAGCGCGACAGCAAAAGCGCCCGGAAATTGCGGCGAGCCCCGGCCCCGACGAAAAGCTGAGAAGCCCAAGCCGGGCATTCGGGAGCTGATCGGGGCAGACAAAGTAAAGAGCAGCTGCGGTGCACGAATGATTAACCAACACTAAACACACCACAGTTCCAGCACAAACCAATTAATCAAATTTGTCTTTAATCTGAGGAGTAGGATATGCAGTTTATCAGTCATACATACAATTTCAACAGAAAACCAGCTCATTTGTTCTATTAAAAATACTCAGCTTGTATCTTGTAAGTCATATAATTCCTTTCTCCTTCAGCCAAACCATGTGTCTATGACACCTCAGTAACCAGAAAGTCTTCAGCACAAATATCTAAGAGATATCTATCATTTGAGATATCTATCAAATATACCAAGAGATATCTATCATTTGAGAAACTAAGATCATCCATTCAATTGTTGTTTCAGCTTAATAGTTTCATTTTGAACAAAAGCTGTATTCTCTCCTCACCTCACAGTTACAACTGAAGAACACATGTGAAAGAAATTCTCCAGTCTAGTTTTCAAGGAAAAAAAAAAGGCTGTGATGGCACCCAGAGAAATGTGAGTGATATAAGCAAAATCAAAGAAAAAATGGCTGTGAAGGTCACCAGGGCATGGTTGAAGAGTTGAGTTTTGGATTCATGCACAGTCCCAGAGGACAAAAGTACTACATTAGCATCATCTTTCAATAAACAGAGGCCTCCAGGAAAACATTTCTGTTACACAAGGAAGTAAGAAGCGAGCTGTGCTACCCCTTTTGGGATGGGAAAAAATGGTCTTTTCACTCTGACTTTCTTTCTCTTTAGGTTAATAGGAAAACACCTTTGTTTCAGCCAGTGGTACTATATGCCAGAGAAAGAAACTATTTTCAGTCCAGCCAATGCAACATATCATGCTACTGAATATTTTCTTCACTTTATTTTTTCAGGCCCAATAGCCTCACTGGCATATTTAGCATGCAAATTGTTCAGAGCATAAACCCATAAGGAAATGCAATATTGACACAACTACCGTTACAAAGCTCATCAAAATATTCATACTGAATGTACAAAAGTAGAGCATAAATCTACATCTACAGCTAAAGCAAAAGGAGAAGATGGGGATAACAGAGTCCTAATTGTGTATGACTTGCTTTACACACAGTATAGTTGGATATGAACATGTAAAATAAAAAGTATATGTTCATGCATACAAATCAGAAAAGCACCAAAAACTAACCAAGATATTTGGGGTTCCCAAGGACACTTAAAACTGCTTGCTAACAATATTTTATTCAAACACAAGGAAAAAACAAAAATCGGGCAACTCTTTGGGAAGTGTTTTGTTTTCCTTTTTTTTTTAATTCTAAAGAAAATATAAGAAAATTCTGAATGGTAACTGAATTAAAATTTAAATGGTGTTTGTCAGCAGAAATTGCAGTACTGTGCAAAAGCATACCCAGGAATTCTTACTGTGTTCATTATGCACTGACACTGTTGAAGCTTCATTTCAGGAAACAGAGGCTAAATCTTTGTTTCACCTATGAGCTGAGACAAATCTCTTGGGACCTTCACCTTTCTCACTTGCAGAGATGTGTTTACATTGTTTTATATGGTGGCTGAGGCAGTAATGAAAGTAATACATGATGGCAAAGTGTTATTTTAGACATACAAAAAAATATATGTAGAATATGAAATGCATTTGTCACTAGGGAACTTGTTGGGCTTTATGATTCGCACCCAGTAAGCTTATTTACAGAATCATAGAATGGTTTGGGTTGGAAGGGACCTTAAAGATGATCTGGTTCCAACCACCTTCCTATGGGCAGGGACACCTCATAAGCTTCATGGCAAGAGAAATCTGACTAAATACCAAAATATTCGTAGGCAGCTATGTAATACAGAAGCAGCAAATTTTCTATCAAATACTACTTTGATCAACTAATTGTAAACTGCTTATTGGGACTATTTAGAAATATGCTTATTTCAATTAAAAAGCAAAATAGAAAATATAAGGTTAAGAAGACTAGGATTTCACAATTATCTATTCAGTTCCTGGTAAGATTCAGATTTTCAGTTCTGAAAGAAAAGTAGAAAATAAGCTTACTAAATTTACAAACTACTCCAAGATACAGTAATGCATGTACACAGGAGCTCAGTATAATATTTCAAATTGTTTCAATTGGAGCTCTAGCGTGAAAAGTGGGGAATGCACTTCAGAATACTTTGAAAGATAGATAGATAGAATCATAGAACTATAGAATCACACATTCATTTTAGGTTGGAAAAAATCTTGGGACAATTTCTGAATGCTATATTACTGTTATTCCCCATACAGTTGTTCTAGGACAACTCAAATCTCATGACCAAGAGCCATCTTAGCTTATCACAGAGAACAGCTGAGTTAGTCTTGTGATAGAAAGACTGAACTATTTTCTATATTTATAGTATTTGTTAATGGAAGAGACCCACATATATGTATATTAGCTTGATGGTCCATTTTATCTAATAAAAATTACTACAGCCATCCAATGGAAGTGAAAACATTTCTCATTATTAAAGGCCACCAATATTTTTCAATACTAGATCCATCTTTTCATCACTCACAACTTTATTAGTGTCAAGATAAGACTTTCTATATGAATTATCTCTATTAGAATCACAGAACCATAGAATCTTTCATACTGGAAAAGTCCTCTAAGATCATCCAGTCCAACCACTAACCCAGCACTGCCATGTTCATCAGTAAACTGTGTCCCTAAGTCCCATACACACACATTTTTTGAGCATTTCTAGGGATGGCAATTCCATCATTTTCCATTGTAGCCTGTTCCAATGCTTGAAAACCCTTTTGAGGGAGAAATGCTTCCTGATATCCAATCTAAACCACCCCTGGCACAACCTGAGGTCATTCCTTCTTCACTTGTTACCTGGGAAAAGAGCCTGACCCCACCTGGCTCCACCCTCCTTTCAAGAAACTGAGAGTGATATGGTCCCTTTTGAGTTTCCTTTACTCCAGGCTAAACATCTCCAGCTTCCTCAGCTGCTTCTCATCAGACTTGTGCTCCAGACCCTTCCCCAGCTCTGTTCCCTTCTCTGGACATGCTCCAGTACCTTAATGTCTTTCTTGCAGTGAGGGCCCAAAATTGAATACAGGACTTGAGGTGTGCCCTCACCAATGCCCAGTAGAGGGGAACAATCACTGCCCTGGTCCTGGTGGCCACACTACTGATGATACGATTCCAGGATACCCCCAGTTTTTCGCCTAGAGTAGTGGTGCTCTAGAAATTAGGCTTGTTTTTATTGTAATTTTTGAAGAATTTTAGTCATTTTAGCCTTATTGAGAAGTATGTGCTCACTCCACAACCACGACTAGAATTCAGAGTTGGTTTTTTTTTTTCTTTATTTTCCAAAAGTTTCATCCTCTCATGAAGGAGCAGAGGCAATTACAACCAACTTTATCAGCTATTGTGTTATTTCAGGTGACAGAAATTTATATGGAGGATCAAAAGATTCAACAGTGCTGATGATTCATATGAATGTTACCATAATTAGGTATATAAAATGAGATGAGATGAGATGAGATGAGATGAGGTAAGATAAGAAAATAAAATTATAAAAAGCAGAAAGTAAAACTGAAGGAATTTCACACATTCATACATAGAAGATTTGAATTTAAAGAATATACTAAAACAGGTAAAATAAAATTATTTCACATATTAGAAAAGTCAGAATGGTGACTATATTTGTAAATTTAATTCAGCCTCTCTTGTAAATTAACACTATATATTTGGGGAAATTTTTACACTGAGTGCCATGAAAATAACCTCATCATACAGAAGAGATCAGGTCTAAGGATGAACTGTGGAATGAAACAAGATCTCCAACTACATTAATGGTAGGAAGCAGCAAACACCTAGTGAGCACTGCTGGTGAAACTCAATCTAATTATTTGTTCCTTATTTGCTGAATGGTTGACTTAAAACATCTGCAGCCTAAGTTGCAGAGTTGTTTTAAACTGATGGCTGCACATTAAGTCAATGTGAACCATGCAGAAATATGTGAATCCTATCCAGTGTTAGAGACAGACAGGATAAATCCCAAATGCACCAAATTACACAATGTAAAAGCAATAGTTCTTTAGACAATACTGTCTCTGACTATCAGTCCCCGTCTCTTTAGAACAGATTAAAAAAGCCATTTATCATAGTGGTGTCAGAACACTGACACTACTGTTTATGAACCATTCACCTGTGAATATGATACGTCCAAAAGAAAAATCCATGAGGAAAATCAGTTTGGCTTCTGTGGAGGTAGAGGTTTTTGAGCCAAAAGATACAAAGCCATGCTCACTAGAGCAGCATTGTGAATTCTGCATAAACTCTGTGCTACAGATAACAGGGAAAACAACAAGATTAGAACTGGATTAGAATGCATAAGCAAAATAGACAAAAATGAAGACAACCTCTATTCTTGATGCCTCAGGTTTTAGCTTTTATATTTTTCAGATTCTGTGCTGTTTTAGTGTGTAGTTCTGAGCTTCATATTTAGGGATGTAAGCTCTCTTCACAGAGCAGTCTGACAAAACAATTCCTTCTCTATCTGGGGACCAAGGACAAATTATCTAAATTTCAGGCCCAAGAGCATAAACAATGGTGGACTGAAGAGAGAAAAACAAGAAGGATGGGACTTCATAATCTAAAGCTGTAATTGGACAATAAACTCCAATATGCTAATGGACCAGAACTTATAAAAGTGTGGGACCTCGTGACCGGTCATCCATTTTGTGACCATTTTAGGTTCATCATGGGTGTAGCCATGGCTGGGCTCTTGTACTGCCCAAGGTGTATCCATTGAGGCCTTCTAATAAATACCTACTTTATCATTTAACTGTGCCTAGTCTCTGTTCCAGGTCAGCCTTCACAAGGCATCACTCTGATTCCAGCATTTCCTAAGTAATAGGTTACTTAATTTACAATGTATTGGTGTTATTCTGTGGGGGCTCTCGGTTCAGCCAAAGAGAGAGCAGAGGATTTTCCCAGGCTTCAGGCCTGGGAAACTTGGAGAGAAAGAATTTAAACAATTATTATCTCTCTTTCTGTTCATGTTGTTTATAGATATGTTCTACCACAGTGTGCTATTCATAATGCACCAATAGTGTGAAAGGTTTTTACTTTGAGACCAATCATTTTTCACCTTAGCAAGTCACATTATAAAAAGAGACGCGCTACTTTCATTAAATGTTTTTTCTATGACTTGGAGTCTTTTTGTCCTGTCCCTGAATCAACAGCATCATTATTCTAATGTGGATTTATTTTCTATGTACCATCTATAATGGTATACATGAGAAATGCTCCTTATTTTTGAAATTATCTTCAAGGGCAGACTACTATTGAAAGAAACTTATATTCCATTATCTTATGACTCTGCAATGCATGAATCCTTCATGTATTTATAATGTGTGTCTCAGAGTAAGAGAACCAGAGAGATTGCTAGTTGTTAAATTAATCTAAATTATTCTGCTCTTAGATGCTGATTCTTGTAATTCCACCAAACTTAATAATTTCAATGGATGTTTCTTAGTCCACATACTTGCACTTTTTCATCAAGTCCAAGTAATTTCACTTATTTTCCTGAAGGAAAAAAAGTTGAAGCATCTGCTGTGCTCTTAGTGTCTACAATGAAAATAAATTATTTACAAGAGTGATAAAGGCCCAGTATAGCTCAAACCGAATAGCTGCATGCTTGTCTCAAAGAACATTTACTCCGATTTTAGGCTTTGGTATTTTCCTTCATATTGGTGTGAATTTCATGAATAAGAGCTGTGTAAAGAATTAACATAATACAGATTGTGTCTAACAAGACACAATTTGCTACAGAATCTGTAGTTCAACAGAGAATGCCCAAAATAAGTCTGGTAAAACAGTTTGTTTGGTTCTTTCTTCCCTGTTTTTGTTCTCTTCTACTTTATCAAGTATGATTTAGCAAAAGCAAGTTAACAACATTCAGCAGGCCCAATGACAAGGATCTTTGCACTTGCAAAGAAATATGGGGTTTTATGATATCACACATATTTTTGTCTCCTGAAAACTGTGTACTACAAAAAAAATCTCAGAAGTATTTACAACTACTGGATACTCAGAAACAGTATGGAGAGACACAATCTATGTTCATCAAAATGCATTTATAAATCATACATAAAATCCAACAAAATGAGCTCTGCTATCCAGTGCCCTTATCAAAGGAACACTCCCTGTGAGTCTGAGTTACATAATTCCAACAAAAGCTTTTTTAGTTAAATAAACCACTTAACATATTTAACAGAGTACTTACATTGTGCTCTAAATCTTAGGAGGGTAAAAGTTATCCAGTGCTTTTTATGATTCTTATAGGGAGCAGTTATCTGGTAAGTCTTTGTTTTAATGCAGTTTTTACAAATTATATTCACTAAATCACTTTCTTTCAATATTTTAATACAATAACTTTTTTGTGTGTGTGTGTTTTAACCTATCCAGAAGCAGCCAGTGGTTGTGGAAATTCCTAACTAGCTTGAAGTGTTTTAGGGTGCAGTACTGACCCCTTTTTATGGTGCATTCAAAATTCCTTTTCAGTATCCAAAGATGTGTTGTAAGGAGGCTGAAACGGACTAATAAATTACCATCTCTCTCACCCTCTCTTCTGCCTCTTCTATTTTTAGATACTACAACTATTGCATTAGCTCAAAATTCAAATGGATGTTATTGCAGGAATAGGTTATGACTTCCTGGAAAATCCAATTGCCTTCTTACCCTATAAATAGTAATAGAAAATGTACCAAGAAAAGGGAAAATAATGTCTGCCATACATTGCTTCCACATACCCACAGTAACCCAAATTTTAAAATAATTACTTTTAATTGTTTAGAGATGAAGAGGAGACATATTCTGGATGATAACAAAAATCTTTTGAGCTCAAAGTGAGGACAAAAATGGAGAAGGGAGAAGCTCAGCAACACCTCATCCAGGGCTGGACCCCAGAGCAATGGTCGAGTTCCTGTTTGTTCAAAAAACAAGTACCTATTACTTCTAGAGGGAAGAAATGCAACAGATGGTCCCAAAAGTCAACCCATCACTGCTGGTTTCTTAGTCCAGTCAGTTGCAGCTCTTCTACCACAAAGCCTGTGATCAGTCTTCAATAGAATTTTCTAGCACAGAAAACCTTGAGCTCTTTAAAACTTCAGTTTTGAAATTAGTTAAATGTAGGAAAGGTCAACACAAACAAACCAGAAACAATAAAACTCATCCCATTAATTGAAGAAATTTAATAGAAAAAGGTATCTATGCACATGTTTCTTCACAGTGTAAAACAAGAAAGCATGTCATGTCCTTTAAAACAATGAAGCAGCAAAGGTACTACAGCACACAGCTGTTAACAAAATTCAGATTTCATCAAGTGATAAAGAGCAGAACTTCCTGGCTACAACTCAATATGCTGATGATTTGGGCATTAAAAAACTTAAAATAAAATGAAAGAAATAGGCAGTTTATGTTCAGGGAGGCAAAGGAGACTCCTGCCACTTCTTCATTTATTGTAAATATATTAGGAGCTAATTCAGTGGGCTAAAATTTCCAACAACATTAAAATAATTTGCATTATTGCAACAAAATTACTATAAAACATAGCATGAGAATCAAAGAAGGTAAGGTGAAATAAATCTGCATCTTTTATTCAATTTCCTTGCTAATAAACAGCTGTTGCACAATTTCAAATGCTTAGTTCAGTTTAATTTTATATGTCTGGACAGAGAGAAACTTGATCTATTTTCCTGAGATTATAATCCGCTCCCTTAAAAACTGTTGAGATTCTTACTTTGACATTCAACCCATATCTCAGGACAGAGCAATGAAGCTTTGTTTTTCAAGCCTTCCCTTCATCTTCCCTTAATGCCCTGTGACTATTTACCCTAAGAAAAAGAGCCACCTATAAGGAGGTTTCCAAAAACAAAGGGAAAAGGAAACAAAAATCTTGATTATAGAAAAACAAATATTTTAATAATTTGATTTTCAGTGAACTCGTAACATTTGACTTGTAAAGCAATGCTATGTGGTGTAAATGGGACCTCTTTATGCTCTTACACTGAAGGGAAATTAAGAACCAAAATAGAGTGATTTTGTCAAACTATGTAAAAGTCAGGGGTGGATCTTCATCTGATATAAAGCTCTCTGTATGCCTTAACATGAGTGGAGCTCAGACATGTTATGATCTGACAATTCAGACCATTAAGTTTAACATAGTTTTTTTTTATGGGACAATCACCACCATTCATGCCTCTGAATGTGATTTTTACTGGAGTTTTCTTAGTATCTTTTAATGATTTTGCACTGTGAAAGGAACATTTTTAGATGAAAGTGTACAATAATGATGAACATGTATTTTCTCATGCTGGAATGAATATTTTGACAACATAAGTTTCTGGGAAAAGCTCTTAAGTCTGTGAAGATCATTACAATCCTTTTTGGATAATGGCCAGTCTCAAGTTCAGATATTCAAATTCCCCGCAATACATCAGTCAGAGAATATTCCAGAGAGATCTTCCAGAGAGATCACAGTAGTAGCATTTATAATTTAAGATTGCTAGAAAACCTGAGAACAAAATATAATTTTCAACCAGTTAGAATTCAGGGCCTGTATAAATAGTTAGAGAGGATTAAATATCACAAAGTTGAAGCTTCTGAATCTCTTGGCACCTTTTGGATCAGGTGGTAAAGATAAGTCCATGAGCAATGGACCCACTCACAATCCTTTTCTACTTTAATCTACTGAGCATTCACCTTCTACATAATATTTCCCATTCACTTAAGTAAAATCAACATATCACACATGTGGAAATAAGTCAACCAGATAAAAATAAAATAACTCACAGCTGTGTCACATACCTTTTTGAACATCTCAGCAGAAACCAAACGTCTCTGGCCATGTGTCTCATGAGGCTGGTGTGACAGAGAACTTTCTGACTGGACCTATAAATAGGCTATTGCTGCCTGCAACATAATGTAAGAAATGAACTAGATATAAACTTTACAGGAGTGATGTTTCCTTGATAAAGCCATTTGTATTCCAGAGGTTTTGGCAATATGACCCTACATAATTGTTTGTTCTTGTGCCGGAAGCCCACCATATAATACAAGCAATACAATACAGTTTGTATAGTCCATAACACATTAAAATAGCAAAACAGAGCAGTACCATCTGCTTAACCTAATGCAGGACCAGTAGTCCCATGGATATCAGAAAGACCACTTGATATAGGTGAGCATAGCAAAAGCACATGTCTTTTCCATATGGGAGAGTTACAGTGGAAAAACATCCGGTCAAGCTTCTGAGCTCCAATATAATCTATTAGCAATAGCAACAGCCATGAACAGTAATTTCCAGTTACTCTAAGGACTATGCATCAGTTAAACCAATTCAAATCCTATTTTCATGGCTAGTGGGATACAAGCAGCTTCACTGTGAAAAAAATTAAAAGCAAAGTGTAAGGGAATGACCAAACCCTGCTCAGTGGAGCTTAGCAGCAGGACAAGAGGTAATAGGCAGGAAGTGATGCACAGGAAGTTCTACCTGAACACAAGGAAGAATTTCTTTCCTTGGCAGTGGCAGAGCTTTGGAACAGATCACCCAGAGAGTGTGGAGTGTCCTTCACTGGAAATATTCTATAACCATCTGGACACAATCCTCTGCCATGTGCACTGGGATGACCCTGCTTGAGCAGGGAGAGGGGACCAGATGATCCATTGTGGTCCCTGCCCACCTGATGCGTTCTTGGATTCTGTGAAAATGTATAATTTCTCTAATAATTAGAAAAGGGCAACTTTTCCAAGCTTTCAAAATACTGATAATCTTCTTAGAAATAGGCCAGATGACATGTGACATTACTCCTAAGTTACCATGTCAAAAATATTAATTAATTAGCATTTCATGTGTGGGGTCCTTGAGTTATGATCTACCTGAAATATTGCTTTTGAGCATGTCACCACCTTTTTTTATCAACTCTTTGTCTCATATGCCAAAAATCTTCAGCCACCTCTCTTGAATCTTTAACTAGTAAACAATGCATATTATATCAAAGTATTCCACCAGTTCTATCCATAGGACTTTCTCAGTGTCTAGTGTGTACTTTTGTAAGCAGCAATGCCTTAGAAAATTATACTTATGAAATTTAAAAGTGAAATTGTTTATTTTCATAGTCTTCAGTAGTAATGGTGCAGTTCATATGCATTTTACACTAGAATTAAAGGGCAATTAAAGCAATTTAAAGCAGTTACTATAGTAGCAGTTTATGACCCAAGGGAGACTTATGCTATTTTAAATCATGTTGTTCTTTTTATGTATTTATAAGTTGTTTTGATAATCAGAAATCTTTAATTTTTACAAATTTTAGATTTGGTCCTCTATGCCACTGCTTCTTATTTCCCAGGTCCTTGAAAATCTGTATTTCAATCAAATATCAGCATTGTTGTAAATAGAGACAAGCCAATATGAATTAATTAACAGCATAAATTTATTTTGCGTTCGCGTAACAATTTAGAGTTTGAATTTCCCCATCAACAGCTCGGTTGGGTCAGCCCACAGTCTACAGAGCAGCTCTGGGTGCAAAACAGAGCCCGAAAGAGTCAGTGCCTCCTTCGAGTTTTTGCATCCCATTGTATTTCCACAGAGGGTTTTTATAGTTTTTATTCTGCCTTTGGCTATAAGTCATTGTGGCAAGCTGCATATTCATGCAGTCTTCCCTCACAGAGAAGGCATTTTGGCCACTGATGTCTTCGAGCAGCAGATCATCAGCAAGTGATGAGTCCAGATGCCCCCTTCCTTGTCCTCCCTCCTTGTGTTGAGTCTGGGTCCCCATCGACACCACCTGCCTGTGATTCGCTTGGGTGTGACCTAATAGACAGCTTTTTGCGGTCATTGTTTTTTTTTGCAGTCATTGTTTTTTTGCTGGCTAGGCTTTTAAAATGCTAATTAGGTTCCAGGCAACTTAATCTGTGAATTTCCTTTCGCCTTGGTTTTTCCAGTAACTCTAAAACATTTTGTGGCTACAGTGTATAACATCTATAACTACAACTTATTACATACAACCCCAACTGCACGAATTATACATATATAACAGCACCTACGAGATTAATCAAGATGGCATTAGTGATGAGTTCAAATAAACCACCCAGGCTTAGTATGACTTGGTAAGTTAGCATTTCCTAAAGAAACACAAGAAATTAATTGCATGACTTCAAGTTGTCCCAATGTGTAATGGAGCAAAAATTGCAGTTTTTGCTGATTGTACTGATCAGAACTCTGGGTGTATTGGAGGCTCCAATATAGAGAACGAGATGTGCCCTGGCTTGTCTGGCCCCTGCTGCTGGACCAAATGGTGGCAACTGTGATGTTTCACCGCAGAGACACCTTTGGCTAGCTGGATGTTGCAGCTGGGTGCATGAAGACAAGCCCAGATATGCTAGAGCTCAGGTGGCGGCAGGATGGACCTTCCTCTCGCAGAGGGTCTGCTCCTCAGGTTTCCCGCTGTCAGAGAATCCTTTAAAGCTATGGTAAAGGAAAGGAGTCGGTTCTGCTGGAGGGTTTAATCAAGAGCTTTTATTCTGGCCTGCAGGCGTCCAATTGTAGCAACAGCTCCAAGCAGAACTCCCACAGGCCTCTGAATTTGGTCACTGCTCCATCAGAACTCTCCGGACCGCATGGTTCCCCTCTCTTTTACCTGGGGGAGGGGAGGGGGAAGGGATCGGGAGACCACCAACCGGGTACGGGAGAGGACATCTCAAGAGACAAAGGACACCTGGATGGCCCAATGCCCCCCCAGGAGTGGAGGGCATCCTTTGAATCTGCCAATCACTCAACGCATTTCTGGAATTCCAGGAGTGACAGACAGTGCTTGGCAGGGGTCAGGGTTGGGAAAGGAGTAGTGATTGACACACCTGGGAAGACAACTTCAGGGGAGAAAACCAGGGTTTGGGGGTAAACCATGAAAGCACACTGCAACATGGGTGAATGAACAATATTGAAAATATCTCAGCAGGAATTTAGTCTGTGTATAGCCTTAACCTTAGTATGTGCCCTCTTCAGCTATGCTAATATTGAATGGCCATCAGCATCAAGATGCAATTAAAGGAGGAAAAAGGAAAAAATGTCAGAAGTACAGCTGTGTCTGAAAACTTTCTAGTTTCAATAAATAATTGACAAAAACAGAACTACTTGCCTTAAAGTAAATAGGTACTAAGACTCCAAGGTAAGTTAAGCCTAACTCTCAACTTTCTTAAACAACCAGTACATATCCTATGTTTTTTTACATACCTGACATCTACTTGCATTTTCTTGTTCCATCAAACTGATCTTATTAACTTACTGAGGACACAATCAGGACAGAAAGCACACAGATTAATGAAAACATTTGGTTCCTTTTCAAAAAAAAAGACCAGTTGATAAGTGAAATTAACAGGGCTAATGCTTTTATTAATGTTCAGCTCTTTATTAAAAAGATCAGCCGGGCAGGGGGCCTGAACGGAGCTCGCCCCCGTTGTAGCTTTTCCCAGGTGGCCGAAAGGAAGGAGGCGTGCAGAGTCTGTTGCTGAAGTCCAGAGCATCAGCTGTCCCTTCTACTTCCCTGTGGCACAACCGGTGGCCAAAGGGTGAGGAGGCGTGGAGTGCAGAGTCTATTGCTGGAGTCCAGAACAACAGCTGTCCCCGCTCCTTCCCTGGTGGCAGCCCCAGGGGGCTCTGTCTTTTCCGTCTCTGCTTCTCTCAGCCTACTCTTGTCTAGTCTTTTTTAGATGATGATGACAGTCAAAAGTCGATCAGGGGATATGTTTCCCCTCTTCCTCAGCTAGGGCATTTGTCTATCCCCCTCTACTGTGTTTAGTTCTTTATTTAGGGGTATCTCTATCCCCTAAAAATAATCCCATGATCCCAGGGGGTTTTCTTATTTGCATTTTAGCCCCAGAATGTCGACGTGGTGGGGGGAGGCAGGTTATCTCTAGGTAGTTTAGAGAAAACAAAGAGCAATTAGCTAATTGACATTTCAATATCGGTACTCAGCTAGAGTTAGTAGTTGTTTCAATGTTGCCATGGGAACTAGGAAGGCCCTGCCTGGGAGTATCAGTAACTTCGTTCATTACAATAAGGAAGCTTCATTGAGAGTATTGTGCAGCACAGGAGGACTGTGAGACTGGAGTCTGTCTGCTTGTGTTGATCAGCCACTTAGATTTTCAAACTACTATTTCCCCCCAAGGAAAAGATAAATATGTACCATGATATTTTACCTGTTCTGCAAAGGATGGAAAGCTCGTCATAATAACAGAGCATGATTTTCAGAAAAAAAACAATTTAAGAACAGTCTAGTGTTTTTGAACATGATGCCCAGTTTACAAGAGCAACTCTACACTCATTAGAGTACATAATTGTTAGACTGGTGCCTAAACTAATATTATGAATATGATTTCAAGCAAATATAGATAGAAATATGGGCTGCCATTGCCTTTTTCTTCCACTAGCCAGGATCCACCTATCCCAGTGGGAGCATGCCATCAGCTAGACAGGTATAGATAACACAGGAACTTCACCCGTCTTTGTAATTAAAACTAATTCTCCTACAGATTTTCCTTGTCAACAGGTCCCTGCAAATTCTCACTTCATGGGGTCAGGTATAGCAAGGTGTTCTCATCAGTGTTTCTTCCTTAAGAGATTCTGGTGGATGTTGGTACCTCTGCGAAAGCACATCAAAGGGAAAAATGTGAAAACTCACAGAAGTCAAAAGGAAGAATGTCAGCACTGACAGCGGTAGGTGCAAAAGTCAGTTATATAGTGATTAATTACTGACAACACCTACCACTGTTATATCTTTATTAGGTCTCCTTCAGTCTTTGGCATAACTAAAAGCATGATCTTAATCCTATTTGGTGAGGGCAAAATTTAGATTATTTTTTCTCAAAGACAAAAAGCCCTCAGAACTTTTTTTTATATCTGGTTTTTGTTTTTGTTGGAGAAATATTGAACAAATTCAATTAGAGAAAAAAGTGCAGTTAATAAAGTGAAGAGACTAACAGTGATCAGATGATAGATTTTAAAAAAAAGGCCTGTCTTTTCCATGGAGTTATCTAATTTCTCCAGTGTGACACATTATCTGTTTCATGCTATTTTTCACATAGCTCTGGGAATGACTTGTACATAGTGAGTTTTCCTGAATCAGGTAGTGTCAGAAGGAGAGAAAGCAATAAATAGTAACAAAATGCTAATAGACTAAATGCTAATAGACTAAACCCTGATTTTTTAAAATTAGTGGCAATATATTTTTCCATTACACATTCCTCTTTCCCCTCCCTATTTTATTGTTGCCACTGGATGGCCTTGGTAGTCGGGGCATTTGGCAGAAGGGCAGGATTGTTACTGTGGGGTGTGGCATGGCAGCACCTGACCTCCAATCAAATTGCAAGAAAGGCGTCTCCACCAATGGAAGGTGAAGAAGAGTTGACTGATGGACTTTGGGAGGTATTAGGGTTACCTCATGCAACACCAGGAGTATAAAAGGTGGAGCAGCCTTTTTGTGGGTGAGCACGTGGCAGTTTAGTTCCATGCTCTCAGCACTGCTCTTTCTCCTTATTCAGTCATTTGTTGTATTTGTTAAGGTTTAATAAAACTTTGAAATTTTAAAGTGAGCAGTCGTTTCTGACAAAAATAAAGTCCAAACATGGCAATATTATATCTGAGAACTGTTTATTAAAGGAGGGTAAGTGTTCCTACTGAAGGGGGTTAGAAATGAGAGCATAGAGGGAAGAAGAGACAGTGAGAGAAACAGAAGACAGGGACAGCATTACTGTAAGAACCCATGTGCTCTGTCAGCGTCAACATGGCAAATGGAGTGTGCACGTTGCAAGCCATGGTGAGCTACATGACTCCCATGGTGGCTCAGCGCAATTTCCAAGCAGCAGCAGGCTGCATGTCTCTGCCATTGCCAAAGAACAGGCTGACGTGGCTATGGGTGCACTTGTGGGGCAGTCACAGGCAGTCAGGGTCAGGGCATGGCAGCTGCGGGCAGCAGTGGCTAGGCTAGTGCTGCGAGCTCATGCTGCGGGTTTGTTGCTCCAGGCAACGGGGGAAACATGGTGGCAGTGGCAGTCACTCTGTTAGGGACAACGGCAGAACACCAAGTCGTCACGGCAATGAGTTGGTTCGCGGAAAAGGCGAAACAGGGTAGAACAGGTGCAGACAGAGAAGCAGGACCACAGGGAGGAAAAGGAGAAAGGGGGGAAGTAGGGCCAAGCTGGCCCTCTGAGCGAGCCCCTGATCCCTCCAAGAAACCCAAAGTAAAGTAGCTCACATTGTGTCGCAGTTAACTGCTTTTATGTGCTAATGGTCCTCTCATGGCCTGATTTCCTGGACAGTTTTTCCTGGGCATCTGGACATTTCCCCACCAGCTAGTGGGGAGGTCATCTGCAGTTTGAGCTTGGAAGTTTTCCCTCCCCTGATTGGCTATCAGGTGGACTCCTCAGGGACAGGGTCCCCAGCAGGTGTACAGCCCTCAGAGCAATATAACACGTTGAGGCATAAATAAAAATCAGATTGGTTCCTCTCAGTACTAAACAAGAAGCCCTATTGAACTAGAAACTATTTTGAAGGTACACAGAGCTTCTGTGAGGATTGGGCATAATCTCAGTTTTAACGTGTAGACAGGGCTGCATAAACAATTGCTCAGATCCTTCAAGCCTCTCCTCGCTGACAAAATACTTTCGTCTCTCAGTTTGTTTTCAAATTTCTGTGAAGATAGAATATAAACTAACCCACCAGCAGAAACATTTTCTACATTATAGTATTTTTTGCTCTTGCTTGATGCTTTCTCTACTCCCAGTTCCAAAATATCACAATTCCCAGTTGTTTCTGTATTTGAACTCACCCATCTGTTGACTTTTTAAATATTTTACCTGCAAGTTCAGGCACCACATGGCAAGAAGCAAGTTCCAGAATTTATTACCTCCACCCAACAGCAGCACTCCTATTTGTATCTTTTGAATTTTATTTACCCTTTTCTTTAAATATCCACATTTTCCTGTTACTGCCTTGCTGGGTGTTGCAGCTTGCTCATATCCTTGGATTCTTGGAAGTACGGATGTGTGCTTGCAGACAGGAATAGGGTAATAGATCACCCTCAGGAATATCCAGAAGGAAAACACACTGTGATTAAACTATAACAACTGTTCCAGAAAACTGTTGCTAACTAAAGCATCATTTCTGTGTTCCATGTTTAAAAATCCTGAGAGAGGACATAAACTAATTGCTTGTAATTTTTTGATAGACAGAGGACATTAAAGCCTGACTGTTGAGACCACAGACTAAAACATGCATTTTATTAATTCTTTGGGAGGAATGAAGAAGGGTGGTCTTTAACTATTACACTAGAATAGACATGTTAAAAGTAAGTTTTATAATTAGCCTCAGGGCTGAAGTTCATACATTTCATTGTTAAAATATGCAACAGCTATTAAATAAATTGAATTCAGGAACATTATTGAGCTAAAGTTTATAATTAACAGACAGCATTTTAGAAGCCTCTTTGGGCATTATGAAATTTGATTGTATTTAGAAGTAATTTGTTGATTTAATAATTGGTCAGCATTTATAAGTATCTTACTGATGTTCTGACATTACGTTCTTCATCTAGTTAAATATTAATCATAGCTCAACTCTGAGGATATATTTTCTTGGAATTTCTTAACTAATTTAGTAAGTTCCAACATATTGTGGAAAATGACACAAATATTCAATAGTACAAGATTTTGAAAACTTGTGAGAATCTGGGGAGATACAGGGAGATGACTCAAGAAAGGTAGATTTATCAGGGCTTTTTGTAAGATGATAAAAAAATAAAGTATTAAGCTTAGGTTTTAGATAATAGTTGACAGTGAAAAAAGGATTAGGCAAAATTGTCATCAAGAGGAGGGATAAAGAATTAACATTTTACTCGTTCTTTTCCAACTGGAAATAAGATCAGGCAAGTCTGAGCAATTATGTAAAATAAAAATAGCCGAAGTTTTGACCAACAATTTTTTTTTTTTAAAGAGGTTTCTTATCCTCTTCTTTTCATGGATCAGTGGTAGCAATGGAATAATGAAAATTACTGTTCTGGAACATCTTGTCACTAAGCCTGACCATTACTTCTTGCAATACGACCTATTCTAGGTGCACCATTTTTAAACAAGCATATTTTATATTACTCTGCAACTATCTCACTTATTTCAATCCATTATGAATAAAAAACTTAATCTTTAAACATCAGAAACCATACACTGTTTCTTCTCTCACTTCAATGCATATTGCTTTTCCTTTATATATGCCATTACAAATCCCAGTTTTTGCATGCTCCATTTCAGGCTTTTGCACATGCAAAATACTTATACATAAATCTGCCATGCTAAAGCAGTAAGAACACTTGTAAAGCATATAGCTAATGAACAACTTAAAATGTCAAGTGAAATAAGCCAAGACATGAGCACTGAAAATTCTGAAGTCTGAAATTTCCCTAGTTCTTGAAAAGTATTGAATTTGACATTTCTTTAAATATAAGCTATTGTATTGGTACTGCAAGAAGGTTGGAAAAGCTCTCTGAGATATTTAAGTCCAACCATATTCACCTCAAAACTGTAATCCCAAGTGCCACACTTGTCAGAGACTGGAATGCTATAGTTTATGACTTAAACATTTTCATGAAGGACTTTTTAAAACTGTATTACAAAAGCTGCTGAGAAGAACATCGTACCCTGGCTAGGCTTCCTGACTGAGGCTTTACAGGGCTCTCTGATGAAGATAAGAGAAACTAACAACTCAGGGCTGGGGACATTTACAAAGCAGAAGCCCAGTACCTTCAGGGTGGAGATCACAGCCCCAAGGCTATCAGCTGCCAGGCTCAGCTCACACAGACCATCACACCAAAGGGTGGGGAGGAAAAAGTCTTTGGGTGTGTGTTGGAAGGCCTCTTGTCAGGGGTGCAGTGCCCTCACATCCTCCACTGTGCAGAGGAGCCCAGCTGAGGGACCCCTTCACCTGAGGAAAAGCTTATCCACAGCAGAGGGGTGTCATAGCCCATCAAAGCCCCCCCACAAAGGGGTCCCCAGACCCTGCACCAGAGCATGCAGATGATGCAACAGACCCTCAGTGTTGCAAGGGACAGTGTCAAAATGGCCCCCTGCAAGGGAGGAACGTGGGCCTTCCCACTTGCCCAGTGTGTATATTAATCCATGGAAATCTATATTCTTTGGCATGGTACGGCTTGGCGGCAGCAGCAGCAGGGGACCCTCACCACTAGAATACCAGATAGAGGGGAGCAATGAGATATTGTTGGGACCTTCGGATATGTGACACACTTCCACCTAACCCCTGTCACTGTTCCCCCACCCCCCATGCACACTTCTTTGTCACAGTTTTGGAGACAGACAAGTGACAAGACACACAGCGTTCATGCAGCAACAGCCCACTTTATTGAGATCTTACTTCCTTATATACATAAGAAGCCCATGAGGTTAGTCCTCATTGGCTGAGCCAGTTACTTCCTGGTGAACCAGCCAAGAGCATCCTGAGTCCCCAACAGCCTAGGCCTGCTCTTACCAGTCGAATTATATAAGTAAGGTAATTATGTAATTGATCACATATTTCCATTATAAATTTGTAATTATCTTTACTTTGAGGCCTAAAGGCCAGCTGTAGTCTACCACACTTCTCTTTCTTTCTTTCTTTCTTTCTTTCTTTCTTTCTTTCTTTCTTTCTTTCTTTCTTTCTTTCTTTCTTTCTTTCTTTCTTTCTTTCTGCCTCTTTTACTACTAAATAAAATGTTCCAAGTTTTTGGCACCAACATCTAACCTTGTTTGGTTTTAATCTCGTTTTTGGGCATATTTTGAGCCTTCTAAATTCCATCTGCTTTATACACACAGACTTAGTTTTCGTCACTCTTCTGTGTTTAAACCATTAGGTGTTGTCATAACAGCACCTTATGCATATTTCCAGGGATGGGGATTCTATTGTTTCCTTGCACAGGCTTTAGGAAAAAAAGTTTCCTAATTTCCAATCTAAGCATCTCCTGGCACAATTTGATGCCATTTCCTCTAGCCCCATTGCTTGTTACTTGGAAAAAGAGCCAGACCCCCACTAGACTACACCGTCCTGTCATGGAGTTGTAGAGAGTGCTAAGTTTTCCCTGAGCCTCCTTTTCTCCAGGCTGGGCCCCCCCAGCTCCCTCAGCTGCTCCTCATAAAACGTATGCTCCAGTAAACAATATTTTTGGCACAAAGGTTCAAATGATGGTATATTCTCCCCTTCTGGTATTTCTGATAATTATGGGGCAGAAGAATACTTCATCTTGTAAATAGAGACATTTATGAGATGTTTTCTTCTTTTGCACACTACTGCTTATGCAATCAACTATACAACAGATTTCTTGGACTGGGCTATAAGGTGCTGGTAAGTATCTGGACTGAAGAGAAGATACAAAAACATAAAAGGACTGTGATATCATCTAAAAGCTTTAATCATGCTTCTAAAACATCTGAGATTAAAAAAATTTAGATGGGGAAGGAACTTGATTCACTTTCGAAAGATAATTTAAATAGTTCCTACAGTGGTTTAATGTTGGGATAGGGGTATATATCCTAAGAAATACCTACTTAAATTTAGTCATGATCCTTGGTACAGAAGAAAATGAGACAATCTCACGCTGCTACCTCCAAAATATGATCACAATTGTCAATATTGTTGTGAACAGGCTTAGAAAGAAACTTTAAAGTAACAAAAAGGAGGCAGGTTAATTAAAAAAAGTAAGCCTGTTTATTACAAAACTAACAACTGGAAGCAAAAGCCTCTGGCTAGTCTGAAGACTGTTTCAACAATTTAGTAATTGTAACCTAGGAGTGTTTCCAGGGAAACCGGCTCGGAGGAAAGATGCGGGAGTTAGACACCCCAGGCCTTTTAAAGTCTCTCGTCTCCTGATTGGGGCGAGAGGATCCGTGCTGTGACAGATCTATTTCTCCGTTACTGATTGGCTTGTAAGTTGGTGCAGTCTTGGCCGATCATTTTGGAATTCTCGCCTCCCATTGATTGGTCTCTCTTCCAATCTTGATGTAAGTTGTGGTTGTGTTCTATGATGTATACTCCTGAAAGTTTCTCTGCTCCTCCACAAAGATTGGCACCCCATCTCCTCCCCAGTTCCACTCCCCCTTTATACATGAACAACAGTACTGGGTTTTAATATAACTAACCACAATTTGTTACTTGTATTAACAACATTTAACTTTGTAACAACATTTAAGCATTGTTAATTACATTCCCCACAGGTTTAAATTTTATATTTGTTCATAACAGTAGAAAATTAAATAGCAGGAAATGAGCAGCAGTTCTGAAAGGATTTAGGGAGTCAGTTTTATTTGGCTTTATAATATAGGCTTTGATTTTGACTTAAAAAAAGAATCTGTTTAATATGCTTGTAAAATAACAAAAGCTAAATTCTGCTAAAGGGAACTTATTTTGGCATAACAATATTTCTCACAGGCTTAGTTGTATCATATCTATCATATCTATAAGGTAATTCATTTGAGTTTGCAATTGAAACATGAACAGAGTAGGAAAGTTTATTTTTACACGCTGGAAGAAATAAAATCACTTTTCTGTTTCTCATATGCATATCAGGGGTAACTGCACTAAAATCATCACAGTAAAATCCTCACATTCAAAAACCAGTGTAAGTAAAAGAAGAAAGATATTACTATCAGGTAAAAGCAGATGTTTAAGAGCCTGAGTTAAAAAGCAGTATATTTTTCCAATCATGGGTGCTAACAAAGAAAATAAAATAAAAAGCCACTCATAAATAAAATAAAAGGCCATTCAGAAAAAAAATGCATCATAGAATCATAGAATCACAGAATGGTAAGGGGATGGACTTCAAAGATAATCTAGGCCTAACCCACTTGACATTGGCATCTTTGGATGCAACCCAGGATTTTTTTGGCTTTCTGGGCTATGAGCACTCACTGCTTGTTCATGTTGGGTTTTCATCAACCAACACCTCCAAGTCCTTCTCCTCAGTGCCATTCCCAATCACTTCTTCACCCAGCCTGTTAGTGTGTCTGGGAGTGCACCATCCCAGGTGTAGGATTTTGCACTTGGTCTTGCTGAACTTCATGCAGTTTTCACCACTCCATCCTGTCCCAGTCCCTCTGGATTCACCCCTTCTCTCCAGCATGTGACTGCACCACAGAGCTTGGTGTCATCAGTAACCCCACTGTCCATGGCACCAACAAAGCTGTTGAACAGAATCAGTCCCAGCACTGACCTGAGGGACCACACTTGTCACTGGTCTCCACATGGACAATGAGCCATTGGCCACAACTCTTTGTGTGAGGTCATCCAGCCAGTTTCTTGTCCACTGAGTGGTCCATCCATCAAATCCATGTCTCTCCAAGTTAAATCCTGGTTCTTGATTTGAAATTCTTTCTGGTTTAAAATGCTTTTTGTTTTAAACAAGGAAAAAAAAGCAAACAAAACCCCAAAAAAATCCCAAATGTGGAAGTGTGGCATAGTGTCACTGGCAGGCAGGAAAAGGAAGGACCATGAACTTGCATTCCAAGTCATTTATGCAGCAACTTTTATCTCCTACATTCCATAACAAGTACACACACCAAGACTTTCAGAAACATATTTCAAGACTGACTCAGATTCAAAACAGCTCTTGCAAACAGGTCTGCCCAAGCACCTCACTCTTTTAAAGTACTAATGAGGAAGAAAGAAGGTTTTACAAAGCATTTGCAGTGTCCTAGAGAACAAGACAGATACATATAGAAAATAAAGGACTATAAAAGACCTTGAAAAGCATATGTTAAAAAAGAGAAAAAAAATATTAAAAGTGTCCAGTGTAGGAGAAAGAATGTGCACAGGTGACAAGTATGATACATAAAAGAGAGAGAAAGAAAAGAAAGAAAAGGAAGAAAGAAAGAAACAGAAAGAAAGAAAGAAAGAAAGAAAGAAAGAAAGAAAGAAAGAAAGAAAGAAAGAAAGAGAAAGAAAGAAAGAAAGAAAGAAAGAAAGAAAGAAAGAAAGAAAGAAAGAAAGAAAGAAAGAAAGAAAGAAAATAATTTTACCAGTCTAAATGGCTGCCTTTCCACTTTATTTTAATCCTTATCTGTAGATAGTGCAGCAAGGTCATGACCCTATAAAATTATTTGTTCCTTATATTCCCTCACCAGGTAATACCTCAGCTACATTGAAAGAAAGCCACTTGAACACTTCCTTCAATGGTTCCATCCAGTCAATACCTAGCTACAAATTTAGTTAACTGCACAATAAGCTGAAAATTACCTTTCTGTAGAAAAGAATCTGTTCTTCCCAAAGCTTCCACATTACCATTGAAGTATTGGTGTTCAGGGAAAAAAAATCTAGGTTGTTTTTAAAGCATTTTTGACAACACGTTTGGATGATACAGAGGCTCAGTTACAATTTTTTTTTAAATTTAATGTGTTTTCCCCACACTTCTGTCTGCAGGAAGTGCAATACCACCTAAGATATAACAAAATAAAAGCTGTTGGTTCAAACAAAATTTGCAGAGATAGTGTGGCAATCACCAAAGATAAACATTTCATTGCAGGTTTATTTGTAATACTAAATTTTATTTCTGGACAAATCAAACTTTTTTACCTACAGAATTGAACATTTGTCTTTTTGTTTTATAATCTAATATTTTTCTCTAAAAAAAAAAAAAGTAAACAAACATCAAAGAAACTAAAACCAAACACTGTCACCAAGCTTATAGACTAATTTCAAATTATAGTATCACTTGAAAACAAAATGCTTTGGCTTTCCAAAAATCATAATTTGGGAAATGGTAAGTGCAAATAGTAAGTTCTTCCCAGTGACCAGAATTATTTTTCAAATACAACCTGGAATTGTAAATAATCTTTAATTTTTTTTAATTTATTTTTTTTTTTTTTTAGCCAATGGGAATCAGTTTTCGTTTTTCCCTTGTTCCACTCCCCCAAACAACCACAGTGTGGGTTATGATCATGACTAATATTTTTGAGGAAACAGTTGGCCATTGTCAGATCTTTAACACAGTCAGCAAAGTTCTGAAATTAAGGAGGATCATTTATTAATCTGAGTTTCATGTCTGCATAGGAAACATCATAGTGTTCTAGAAATGTCTCAGTAATACCTGTGCTTCATAAGCACATTGCTGTTTTCTATTTATTGTGAAAAAAACACACTACCACTTCTTTATTTTGAGTTCATTACAATAATGTGTAAACTTCTTTATGAGGCTAATCATATTAGGAGATGGATTTTTTTTTTCTTACTAAAAATCTATTTCATCATTTATACAAAAACTTTTGTATTAACTTTGTTATTTGGATTGCCACCATGTATGGACACACACATACACAGACACACAGAGACACAAAAATACAAAATGTAACTGAGACAAAAATGGTTTAGCCTCTGAGAGGTCACAGCTTGATAGTCTTTCAAGACTTTTTCTTCCTTCTTCTTACTTTTGCAATATGCAAAGGGTGTGTTTTTCAGAAGCATTTAAGGACCTTTTCTTTCAATTGTGGTTGTATCTTAAAGAAACAAAAAAATTTCCAGTCACTTTTCAACATTAAATAAAAAGCAAAATTAAGGCAATGTTGTCTCCATGGTAGCCTATGGCATTAGGCTTGAAATCCTCATGAAACCTAATTTTCAAAAAGTAAAGTATTCTCTCTGAAAATCTTTTCATGTTAAGGTTTGCTGAGATTAGATGCTTACAATCACTGGTCAGTACCGACTTCCCAGTTTCATCCTGAACCAGGGGACGTAATTTTTTGTAATGAATTTATCATTTGAACTTGTGTTGAAGCCTGAGATTTCTTTTTTTGCCTACAATTACTGATCTTCATGATGCCCTCATAACCAAAAATTTGTCCTACCATCCACAGTAAGACTTCACATAAGCTGCTAAAGCAAATTGAGCATACATTATGAATTATTCATAGTGACCACCTATTTTGTCTGGTCCTGTTTGAGTTGCTTAAGACCATTACACAAAGGCAGCTCAGTGATTTCACATTACCATGTAAAATAGACACAAAAATCGAGATGAAAGAATGATTTCCTAAAACAGATCAAATCAACCCCCTCCCTGAGCCACAAACCTGTCATAAAAGCAGCATGGCTAATGGATTTGTAATGTAGGTAGAAGGTTTTAGTCAAAGTGAGACAAAGATGTGATAGACAAGAACAATTGTACCTTTTAGTGATATTGTCAGAGCTGAAGGGATATAATGGAAACAGTTCTTTTGCTAGTCCTGCCTCCCATTGTCTGCTTCCTTTCACTATTCTGCAGCAAAGGCTATATTTATCTAGATGGATAATTTATATTTACTACTATTTCAGTACTTTGCACATGTTTTGATAGCTATGGAAGGTTCCAGAAACACATTTTGCTGCAAGAATGCTGGAGCTGGAGGATGAGTAAAAGTAGCCACTCAATTTTTCCACTGCCATTCAAGTCCAGCAAGGGTAAAACTTGGTAGTGTCAGTTATGGTCACTGCTGTGGGTTAGATTTGCCAAATTAATTTCTTTCCATTTGTTGCATGTTGGAGAAGCAAAAAGGTGGTGATTTTCATAGTGGTTGAGAAATAAAAGAGTTAGTCAACCACTCTTACATACTACTGGAATGGCTTGGCCAGGGGAAGAAAGTTGGGGAGTGTTGCCTGGGGAATGGGGTCTCCCTGCTGCGGTGTTTTCAGGAGTTGGTGTAATATGGCAAGAGGCATTGTGTCTGAGCCCAGGACTTTTGCATGAGGGGTGGGGTGCTGGGTTTGAGCCCCTTTTCTTGGCTTGGTGGATGAGGAGAGCGATCATGTGTGTTACAGAGGGTGTTTGGCTGTTTCCAGGTATAGTGCTACAGTTTAGCTTGCCACCTGTTTCTGCCTGCTGCTCTGGGGTTACTGCTACAATTTAGCTTGATTCCAGGAGTGGTACCAAACCAGTTGCTCCCTGTGAGTTTTGCAAAAAAAGCCACCTCCCATCCTCCTCCCCGCCCAAGATCTCATACCATGTCATGTGGTTGCTGAGCTTGCATGGGAGTGCCCCTGATGCCATGGGGAAACCATTGCAGCCCCTCAGCCTCGCCAGCAACCAGCAGCTTCCCCTCCCAGTTGTGGTCATAACTACACCAAAGAGAAAATTTTACTTGACAGGTGAGAGAACTTGGGTTATTGTTTTAGGTTTTTGATGTATTTTTGGTTTTATATACATACATACATACATATATACATATGTATCTAACTGAATATATATATATATATATATATATATATATATATATGCCAGTAAAGAACTGTTACACTATTACTCCTGTTCTCATATTTTTGCCTGGAAGCACCATACTTTTGAAATTATAATAATTTGGATGGAGGGAGTCACTTTTGTATTCTGGGAAGGTTCCTGCCTTCCTGTCTTTCAAGTCAGGAATGACACTGACCTAAGTTTACTTCTCAGAAGTAACATGTATATTTTGCAAAGATATCTTTCTGTACAAGAGTTTACACAGATGTTTACTCTTGTAAAGAAGTATCTCCAGTAGGGTAGCACAGTATAACACAATAATTGGCCTTCTTCCTATAATATAAATGCTGGATCAGACCAAGAAGTTTATGGAAGATGTGTGAGGCCATTATTTACCAACTGGGAGTCATATATCTATCATGACAACAGAAAATAAAAAAAATATTTATTGAAATTAAACTCAGTATTAAATAACAGCAAAGGTTACAATAGCAGATGACCAACAAAGACTCAACTTCTAGTGTCTATAGATGCAGGTACTAAAAATGTTTTCCTCAGAAAGAGGTATTTCTAGTTGCTTTAAAGAAATTACTATGATATTTAGGATGCAAATCAGAAGCCAATTTCTTTTAAATGCTCTACTCTAGTGGAGTATTTGACAAGGCAGGTGAATCCAAAAAAAGCATTTATTTTTCTTTCTAACTTAGCATAAAAGTCTTGCTAAGGAGGCCAGGGACAGGCAGCTCATCACGATGGCTGCCTGGCAGAAACTTATCCTCAGAAGCTCTGTGGGCCAGGGCTCCTCCCTTCTCACTGCATTTCCATCACCAACACACTGAATGCAAATATTGACTCCAGGGATTTGGGAAGTGGTGGTTCCTACAGAGTCTAGTATAGTCTGTGGAGTACTGAAGATTTTCCCCCTTAATTGGAGATTACTCATATGAAATACATCCAGAGAAGCTGCTTAGCAAAATAAATATATGGCTCTTCATGTAACTTCAGTTGATTTTTAAAGTGTACTGCTTCCATATTTCTGAATTGACCAGAGCTTCAAGAACACTTTTGAAAAATTTCTGCTAGAAGCTCAGTAATTATGTCAACCTTAAAAAACAACAACAAAAAGAATATAGCATAGGTTAACAAGAATCAAGTCAACTTTATATTTAATATCAACACACACTCACTGTTAAATTGTGTTTACAGGAAGGGACCTAGATTACTGATTTTAAAGTAATCTTAATGAGAATTTTCATGTTTATTTCAAAATAGCTAAAAGCCTATTGAAAGCAATGAGAAAACTGCCTAAAGTTCAACTGGTTAAATACTTTCCTGGACAATGCTGAAGCTGGCAAGACTTCACCCTTAGACTTTGTAGGATCTAAAACCATATAAGCATTTCATCAACCTGGGATGTGATCAGGATCTCTGATGAAAACACATCTTACTGTGAAGATGCAACTCCGTAATCAGTTCATGTTATCTTAGAATATACTTATGCAGATTCTTTGTGTCTCAGTTGGGAAAAAAAAAAAAAAAAAAAAAAGTTGATTTTACCCAGGATTTTGTTTTTAGTACAACTTAGTATCACTAATGCCTGTGGTCGATTTAACTCCTATATTTAAGCTTTTCCCAAGTATTCTGCACATGTTCGAAAGACATCAGTGAATCTCTAGATGCAAGCGAGTGTATGAAATTCTAATTCTGCACTGTAAGACAGTGAAATCTCATTCACTGGATGAAACATTATTTTCTTACAGGAATTTCCTAGAGGAAGTTTCATCGGACAAGATTCAGTTTGCACAAGCTGACCAACATTTTGGAGCTAAGCAGTGGCAGGTTTATTATGTGTTAGAGTTCAAGAAAACATAAAGTCTAACTCCTTTATCCTTATGGGATGGACACAGACTGCCTACCTTTACAATCTCCCCACAGCTAGACTTGGTTCTTCTTTTAAAGTTTTTCAGGTTACAAGGATTCCAACTCTATCGATTTCTCTCTGTAGATGTTAAATGAAAGAAGGGCAAATAAGACCTGTTCTTGCTGTTTCACCCAAGGCAGACTCCTGGAATGCGAGAAATGACAGCTCACTTAAAAATTTCAAAGGTTTACTAAACCTCAACAAACACAACAAAGAACTGAATAAGGAAAAGATGACAGCTCTGGGAGCATGGCCAACTGCCAGAGGCTCATCCATAAAATGGCTGCTTCACTTTTTATATCCCTGGTGTTGCATCAGCCAACCCTGGCCCCTCCCAAAGTCTGCCAGTCAACTTTTCTTTACCGTCCATTGGTGGAGACCTTCTTGCAAATTGATTGGAGGTGGGTTGTTGTCATGCCAAGTCCCTCCAGGGACAAGCTTCCCTCATTCCCAGCTGCCTCATGCAAGGGGCACATGTACACACCCTTCCCCCACATGTCTCTGACAACCCTCATGACCAGGGTTGTCTGGTGGCAGCAATACAGTGGGGAGAAGAGAGGATTAAAGGGAGGACAAAAAAGGGTCCAAAAAAACCCCTACAATAACAAAGTTACACATCAAAGAAGTTTAAACCTTAACAAAACTTCTTTTAGCACACATAATATCCATTCTTCATTTGTGAGACCCAATCACCACACCACCCATGTATAATAATCCCCCCTTTTCCTTTTTATAAGTAATTTGGCTCAAGCAATAATTCCCATTTTTGATTTTGGTGATTCACTCATGCTTCTTGAAAGTAAAATTTGATTTTTGGATGAGTCATAATAGCACCCGTTAATGTGGGTGAGGACAGTGGAAAAAATAAGACCTTGGGTTTTCTCTAAGCAAAATGATTGGTGGCATTTGTGACATCAATTTATTTTACTTCCCAAAATGAAGAGAGAAATAGCAGATAAAAGGGAGTAACAGAGTTCCGATATGGCATCTACCCTCACCTACCATACCTGTGGGGTTGCTACCCATAACAGATGTAGTAGGTGTACTCCCGGTGGCATGATCTTCTTGGTGGCAAGTACAGAGGCCAACCTGGTCTTGTCCTCTGCTTTTTTGTCACTTTCCCTTTTGCAAATTCCCAATTTAATTGCTTTTGGTACTTCTTCTATTATGGCCTTTTCACTGTCCCCCAGGCCGTTCCCATTAAACAGACACTAGTAGTCCACAAAGAAAGATAATTATAATAGTACAAATCACATGCTAATGCTGGTACATTAGGACCCCCTGACAAATACAGTCCTGGTCCTCCCACTTGGAGCAGAAGTGTCCCTCCACCCACAAATGCAGAGGTAATGCTTTAATTTCAAGGTAACAAGGCTTGTCACTATACTAATGATATTCCCTCTGACCCAAGTACATCCTACTTTGCCTTGACTGTTTGCTGGAGCTGGATCACACAGTTCTTCTCTGAGTCAGAGACAAGAATTCACAAGAGAGACTATCCAGGAAAATCCCATCAGACTTTTTTATTTTGACTTCTTACCTCACACGCTATGAGTGAAAGTGAATTTCATGATTTCATACAGTATTAAAACAAGCATTTCTTTTTTCCCAGTAGAAAATGTTGGATTTAGAGCAGAAGAGGGAATTGCCTTCTGGTAAATGATTTTCATAAGGATCCAGGGCTGTAAAACTGCCAAGACATCTCTGCATGTGCAGTCAAAGAGTCTGGTACAACACTTCCTGCACATTTCCTGGAGCAGCACATTCAAGTGTACAGCGGAGACATGTGGTTTGGATGGATGGACCACTCACTGGATAAGGAATTGGCTGGATCGTAGAATCATGCTTTATGTTGAGTTTTAAGGGACCCATCAGGATCATCAAGTTGATGGTCACACTCAAAAACTTGTGGTCAACCTCTCTTCCATGTCCCAGTGCAAATCAGTGGTGAGTGATGTCTGTCATGAGGTGGTGTTGGGACCGGCACTGTTTAACATCTTTATTGGAGACAGGGACAGTGGGATAGAGTCACCCTCAGGATTGCTGATGACACTGAGTTGTGGTGCAGTCACATGCTGGAGGGAAGGGATGGATCCAGAAGGACCTGAACAGTTTGGAGAGGTGGGTCTGTATGATCCTCATGAAGTTCAATAAGACCACGTGGAAGATTCTGCACCTGGATGAGGGAAATCCCAAACGCAAGTACAGGCTGGACAGAAAATGGATTGGGAGCCGCCCTGATATGCAGTTACCACCTGCAGAGAGGTAATAGAATCCAAACCCTTACCAACAGGAACCTCTGCGCAGAAAGCCGAGATAGTTGCACTGACCCATGCCTTGGAAATGGCAAAAGGAAAGAGAATAAACATTTATACAGACTCAAGGTATGCATTTGGGGTTGTGCATGCACATGGAGCTATCTGGAGAGAGAGGGGGCTGCTGACCTCACAAGGAAAGAACATGAAATATGCACAAGAGATAATCCATCTGCTGGAAGCAGTTCAGCTGCCTAAAAAGGTAGCAGTGATGCATATTAAGGCACACCAGAGAGTGAGCTCAGAATTGGAGGAAGGAAATGAGCTGGCAGATAGAGAGGCAAAGGAACCAGCGAAAGGTGAGGTAATTATTGAAGGAGCTCTAATTCCAGATGGATGAATTTCCCTTGAAGGCAAGCCAGAATATAACAAGAAAGACAGAAAAGTAATTGAAGATCAAAAAGGGAAATATGACCAAGAGGGGTGGGCCACCATTGAAGAGAAGCTGGTAATCCCTTCCCATTTGTTGTGGTCACTGGTAAGGGAGGACCACCAGAAAAAACACTAGGGAATAGATGCCCTGAACACTTATTTGATTGAAAGAATTGGTGCCAGGAATCTATATGCCACTATTATTCAGGTGACCCGACAGTGTGATCTTTGCCTCCAGACTAACCCCAAGAATACCCCCAGACCAAAATTCGGTCAGATTGGAGGGGCCATGGACCTGGACAACAGTGGCAAATTGACTTTTCAGAAATCCCAAGGAAAGGGGGGTATAAGTATTTATTAGTATTGACAGATACATTTTCATGGTGGCCAGAAGCATTCCCCACCAGAACTGTCAAAGCTCAAGAGGTGACCAGGGTATTATTACAAGAAATAATACCACGTTTCAGAGTTCCAGCCACAATATCCTCAGACAGAAGATCATATTTCATTTCCAGAATAATGCAACGGATCTGGGCATAGATTAGGAACTTCACACTCCATACCTCCCCAATCGAGCGGCCAAGTGGAGAAAATGAATCATTTGATTAAGCAGCAAATTGTAAGACTGGGGCAGGAAGTTAATCCACCCTGACCCCAAGCTCTTCCACTGGCACTGTGGCGAATTCGAACAAAACCTAGAGCTAAAGAAAGGCTGAGTCCCTTTGAAATGCTTTATGGAAGGCCATATGTTTTAAAAGGGAATGTCCACCCACACTGGGGAGGTAACACTGGCCACCTATATGGTGGCTTTAAGTAAACAGCTCAGAGAAATTGAAAAACATGTGTCTGGAACTTGGAGCAGGAAGCTCGATGGACCAGTTCATAACATACAGCCTGGGAATTACGTATATATTAAGTCTCTTACAGAGAAGACTTTGGAACCACAGTGGAAAGGACCATTCCAGGTGCTTCTCACCACCTTCACTGCGATCAAGGTCAAGGAGCAGAATGCCTGGATCCACCACTCTCAAATGAAGAAGGCCCCAGAAGCTCCTTGGAAAGTTACACCAGGAGACAAAGGACTGAGACTAAAACTTACTCAGGCAAAATGAGTATACTGCAGCCAGGGGTAGTTTGTAGTTTCATTTGCAGAATTGTTTTGTGTATAATTGTAAATGGAATCTTGGAATTAAAGAGTACCTCTATCCAAACCAATGCTGAATGGCCTTGGCCCCAAGCTTTTAGTCAGTGTATTGGATCTATGGGAGAACCTTCTGAGATAAAATATTTAAACCTATCCACTGTAATAATCCACGGGAATAGGGTATATGAGGAGCGGGAGTGGCAGGAACAGGAACTGTGGACACTTCAAGGGATCAGAGGAGAAGAAATTAAGGTACGATGCCGGGTGGTCAATGGACCATTCATGAGAGAACAAAGCAAATTAGTGTCTCAGCCTCTCCTGTACACAGGCACTGTGAGGTTTGTGATTGCCCAAGTAAGTCAGATTGTTGGTGTAATTTCACATTAATACAGCCTGTAGAAGTCACTTGTCTGTGGGCTCGTCATACTGTCAGGCTCTCATTTAAATTAAAATAGATATATCCCTTTACAATGGTCACCTTTTACAACGGCAAGACCTCATACAACTCACACCAGTACTCAAGCAGTTCAGACCCAAACCAAACTTGAACCTAAAGTACATGAAATAGGCCCATATGTATTAAGGAATATGGGTCAACAACAACTGTTGTTCAGTCCAGAGTGGTCTCTCAAACATGTTGAATTGCTAATGCAAATTAACATCTCAGAAATCCAATCAGCCTGCTCCTCTTTCCTAAGGACATCCTTTGAGGGCTGGACAATGTGGTTACAAAGACAAGTACACCTCAGGAGCAGAATAAGAAGGAATCTAACTAGGATATTAGGGACAGGATTGGGAGTTTTAAATGGAATTGATTCAGAAATACTGATGAACAAGCTGGCCACTACAGCAGGTGGTGTAGCAAAATTGAAACAGCCCTTACAGTCATTTCTATTGGCATTAAGAACTCGCCAGTGGCAGATTTCAAAAGTACTGCCAAAGTGGGAGAAGGCTGGGGACCAAGACCAGAAGTTAATAGTAGACACATTCAAGATAACGTGTCTTTAGCTTTCAGTTATATACAAGCACAGTTATGGATGCAGGCAACAGCAGCTTTGATCATACAGAAAGGGTGTGAAGGTGATTTTCCAGCTGAAATTCAAAAGATTGTCTGGGATAATGCAATTGATTTTGAAAGAAAGTTTCAATCCTGGTGGACTATGGTAAATTTTACCCATGATCCTGCTTCTAATGTGGCCATTGCATTTGTACTTACTATACGTAATGCCACTGTTTATGTTATCCACCTCATCATTGCACTAGGATTAAATAATGAAAAAATGGTGCTCTACCCCTCAGAACGCAGAGTGTGGGCACGAAAGGTGAATGAAAGGTGGCAAACAGTAAATTTAGAATCTTGTGTTACTAGGGAACAACTAGGATTCATTTGTGAAAGCAATACTATTAATGCTCAAGATGTGTGTCTTGACACTGAACAAAGTTATTTGCCACTTTGAGATTCATCCAGTCACTGATCAGAAAACTATGCTTGTATACACTGGTAAAGGTTGTGTATGCTTGAGAACTGCTTGTGCCATTGTAAAAATCGATAACAACAATTTTATTTTGCCCAGTAAAAATCATTCTAATTTTTGTATTTGTAATTTTGTTAAGATTATCGGGTGTGATTTTTCGTATTTGGCGCCAGTGACATCCCACCAGCTGATTAAAACCAATTACACAATGTATCATAGAATATCACCTACTCCTATTGTTATGGACCTCACATTGGTAAAACAATTAATTGAACACCAATAGGAAGTAAATTTTTTTACTGAACACTCTCAAATGAAAAATAAATACCACTTCAAATCTAAAGTAGTCACAAATCAATGTGCTACTTTTTACTTTTGTCTAATCCCTATTTCCTTCCAGTTTGGAGTCTTCCTTCAAATTACCTCTCAACTAGTTCACTACAGGCAGAAAACCAACCACAACACATTGTCCTTCTGAAAGGTGTGAGAAACATTCTGAAAAATAGTCTCACTTACAAGAAGAAACATTTAAAGAACCCATATTTAATTCTCCAAATACAGTAAAAGAAGATGTGGCATTGGAGTCCCTGGGTTAATAGACAGGGACCTTCACTTATCACATTCCATCCTGGGCTGCAGACATCTCACTGGTCAGGAGCTGGGCTGGGTAAGGATCAGACCAATCAGCAGTTGAGACCTGGCAGTTTTGAACTCCCTATAAAAGAAAGCTCTCAACAATAAGTCAGGCTGTTGTCACATGGAGCTTTGGTGTTTGTGTGTTGTCCCTGTCTCCAACCACCAACTCCATGGAACAGGTGAATTGTTAAACCTAATAAGAAGAGTGCTTCAGTGCTTGAATATCTACCTATCTTATACTTGACCATTAAATGCAATGTTCTGGAATGGTTTTATTTTTGTTATTGAAAAAAAAAAGCATCCTTTTTCAGTAGATGAGCTGAGGGCAATTAAGCCTGGAGAGAAGGGAGGAAGGGAGGAAGAGAGGTAGAGGGAAGGTGTTTCTAGATTTTCTTTTATATCTTACTACCAGACTCTGTTATTAATTGACAATAAATTAAGCTAATTCCCTCAGATTCAGTCTGTTTGGCCCATGCCAGTAACTGATGAGTGATCTGACCCTGTCCTTATCTCAACCCATGAGTTTATTTTTGTATTTTGACTTCCTGTCCTGCTAAGGAGGGGGAAGTGGAGAGCAGCTTGGTCAATCCACCACAACTATTGTTTAGTTTTGTTTGAATAATAAAAATGCACTTTCTAAATCACTAGCACTAGGATGGGATTCCTATCCCAAATAATCTGCAATACAAAGATCAAAACAATTACACAGACATCATCAAAAGACAATACAAAGAAGATGAACTAAGCAGGGAGGAGAAGGGAGGGGTAAGGCATGCCTATGTGTGGGTGTGATTTGTTCTAGTTTTGCCTCCCTAGTGGAGGCAAATCTAGCCACAAATACAACACAGCCAAAATGAGTTGTTAATGACAGTACTTAAGGCAGTGAACCAAAGCCTGGAGGTATAGTGCCAGAACCCTACCTGGTTTCCAGTAGTGTGCAGCCTTGATGAAACAGTCTGACATGAGTGATGAACATTTCTAGTCAATGACTGAACATTTCTGCAAGATTTCTCCAAGACCATGTTTTAATGTTTCAGATTATGAATATTATGATATTCTGTCATTACATTTATGTAGGAAACCTTATAAAAACCAGTAGCTCAGCTTCAGTGTTTTAATATGTGTGATCAATGGCATTCAGTGTTCCATGAGCATACTTTGTCACATTTACAGTCTTTTAGACCTTTGCAAAGCATTTTGTCTAAAGTGTCACTTTTTATAGACAGCCAGGGGAGGGAAAAATGAATGAACAAATAATCTCATTCATTTTCAGGCTTCTCTTACCTTTGTACACTTTTTCAAAATTTTCACCCTTCCAGTGATTTTTCACTGTTGCTATAGCTAAACCAGTACTTTGAAGGTACTTTGACAGCAACTGATTTGCAACTAACAGAACTAGGAAGTATTTTGCAAGACTTTTCCAAATATTATTATGAAAATATTATATATACTACTGCAGTTTTCTTTCCAGGCAGGTTAACACAAAGCTTAGCCGAAGCTAATTTAATTTCATGAGCTCAGTCTGAAGGGGTTAGGAGGTGATCCCAGTGTGAATGCATGATAACATGTTAAGAAAGAGTAAACTGATTGTGAACATAAAACAGATTTCAATAACAAGAAGTTAAGTTGCCATGGGAAAGAAAATTTTAAGGCCAAATTTTACCACCTTACCTTACCTTCTTTTATCGAGGTTTGAAATGCAATTTAAAAGCAACACAAAAATAAATATCAAGCACTTTAAGTTAACACAAGGCCTTCTGCTAACATGGAAAGTACTGTTTCCAGTTCCCCAGTGCAAGAGAGATATGCACATACTGCAGAGCGTACAAAAAGGGGCTATAAAGATGGCTGAGAGTCTGGACCATATCTCTTGTGAGAAGAGTTGTGACTGTTGAGCCTGGAAAAGATAAATTTTGGGGGCAGTCAACATTATATGGAAATACCTGTAAAGAAGGTATAAGGAAGAATGATCCAGGCTCTTCTCAGTGACAGGACAAGTCACACGCACAAACCAAAGTACAGGGGGCTCCATCCAAATGCAAAGAAACACTCTTAACACTATGAGAGGGTCTGAGCATTGGCACAGGTTACCCAAGGAGGTTGCGGAGACCCCAGCTGTGGAGATATTCAAAAGCCAACTGGGCCTGGGCAAGTTTAAACACTACTTGGAAAAGGGTGCTTGGACCAGAGGACTTTCAGAGTCCTTTCCAACCTCAATATTTTTTTAATTCTTTAATTGTGTAATATGCTATGGAATCAAACTAGACTATGCTAATTCCATGTGATGACATTTTCCCTCTAGTTTAGAGAACTTAGAAGTAATCACACTGCCGTATGACTAAAGACTTGTCATTTTAATAGACTGCTCAAAATTCCTTCTTCACATTTCAAAGAGAACAATTATAAAAGAAGAAAAACATGTATTTAGCCCTAGTGACATATAAGATCGGCATTACAAACTTTTGACTTTCTCTGTACAGAAACAAAGGTCTTTTTTTTGTACCAATCTCACTGTGAAGTTACAAGCCATTTATATTTGATAATAGTAAAACCATTGGCCAATAAAGACTAGTGAAAATTTTGTATTTGATAATTTAAGAGATGTAAGGTACAGGATTTCTTATAACAGATGATGACAGTGCTCAAACACAGAAAAATAATTTCATTTAAAAATGTTATGCTATCCATATAACTTAAATGGAATCAGCGTTTGGATAACAAAACCTGGAACATTTTTTACGATGAGGTTTCTTAAAGGCCACCTACCTGAAGCTCCTAAGTTTTGATACTCGTGGCTTGACTTGGTATAGGCAATCAAGCAGAAAACTAGTGGAAGAGAACTTTTATGCTTTCCTGTCAGATCCCTACCATTTTAAACAATAACTTCTGTGCAAAGTATTTCCTTGTTCACTTTCAAGTAGGAAAAAATATCAACCAAAAATAACAAAGTAAAATCTTGTATCATAAAATATTTGAACAGCTTTTTTTCTCTCTTTTCCTACCTGAAAAATAGTGATTTTTCCTGACTCAAGCAAAGTAAAAAAAATTAACTCTCAGAAAAACTTAGGGTTTTGCTAATGAATGTCCCCATATATTATAAGACGTAGACTGCAAAGGGTTGAAAATACCTACATTTACTGTATATTTTATGTTTCCAATCCCAGACTAGAATTAATATAATATCTGAGCTAGTATTTTAACTGGGAATTTAAATAAGAAATTAGATCCCATGTGCATTCAGTGTTTTAAACTGGTTGCAAACAGCAGCAGCAGCAACATTTCCAAAAGCAATAAAGAAGTATTATTGAACACTAAAGGATTTTCTTTGCACTTTAATCATATGAATATAAAATTTCCACGGTTTTGTTCCATTTTAAATGTTATGTTTGAGATGAAACACCAAACTATGGAGGGTTTCATGTAAGAAAATCCTTCTCTAACTTATTAATGCTACATTAAAATAAACTATTTACTTTTTGCATGAGTTTTCTTCTTTTTAAAAACAAATTATTTTTATTGTTGGTTATTTTCATTTGCCATTTTTTCAGATACTATTAATTGTTAAAAGTTTCACAATTTACTGAAATGAGCTAAGCCACTTCTTGATCTTGCTTAGATTCAAAAATTTCTTTTCTGTTATTCTGCTCATGCCTTGCTCCTCAGTCTTTTTGTCAGCATTTATATCTTTATTTTAAACAAAAACATAAAAAAATTGTTTCAATAAATTAAATACCTATATTTACAACTTGTGAAGAACAATTGCGCGATGGCTCATGGGGTTTTTTGCCTGGTAAACATAACTTGTCTATGAGAAAATGAAGTTCATTCTCCATGTTCACATAATTTAGGCTAAGATTTCCATCTGATGAGCTTCAATATGGCTTTCTTTCATCGGCTATTTAACATTGCCTCTAATTTATAATATACTCTGTTGGGGAAGATGAAATAGGAAAACCTTATAAATATGATTGCCTGGCAAAAGATTTGGAAAATACAGACATTGAGATGAGAACTAGATTTGAAATAGCAAACCTTGACTACTGAATAACTAGAAAACAATAGTATAGCCAGGCTGAAAGCAATCCCCCTTTCTGATTAAACAATGCCCTTTACCTGCAGATAGGTCCAAAGGTCAAATGGAATGCTCTGTCTCACCCCCCAATGTATGGTTCATCCCACACCTGTGACCCTCCCCTGAAGTATCAGGTATCTGTGACCCCATTGGCCCAAGTCCTGTTCCAGCCCACCTTGAAGCCCCCTGATAAGGTGTGCCCGAGGGACCAGATGCTCTCTTGGACCTTCCTCTCTTGGACCTTCCCCTGGGACCCTCACCTGGAACCCTCGCTCCCTCTCTCTCCCTCTCCCTCTCTCTCTGGGCCTGCCACGAGTTGCGCCTGGCAACTTCAAGCAGGGCCTTTCCCCCTTTTAATAAACCACATTTTCTAAGACCTGACTTCAGAGATCTCTCATCCATCCAAACCGTCCTGGAGATCCACGCTCGCTACAGTACTCTTTCATCAAGTAAAGAAGTAACTACAAAGCAACTTATAGATTAAGATGCAGATCAAATAATGATCACATATTTAAACTTCTAAAACAACCCTAAAATCAGTTCAAAGCTCTTTCATGTTGTCGCATTCCACTGTGGGGAACTGCAACAGTCTTTTAATAATAGATAGCCAGGAACAAAACTAAGCCAAACGAGGCAAACATTAACATTATCTGAGAACAAAAAAAAAAAAAAAAAAAAAAAAACCAAAATAAAAAGGAGTTACCCTACTAAAGAGGGCTAGAAAAGACAGAGCAAGAAGATGAAAAATGGGAAAGGAATGGAGCAGGGAGAGAGAGAGGAGACAGAGAGAAAAGGAGGTTTCCACTGGAGGTTGGGGAGTGCCTTCGACATCCATGAGGAGGGGTGTGTGTATGTTGCCTGCCTGTGGACAGCTCCTGCAGTGACAGGTGAACACACACAAGGTGAGGGGGCACTCAGGCAGGAGGTCCAGAAGCTTGGGCACAGTCACAGTGAGGATTGTGGCAGTGGTGGGCTGGCTTGGTGGCAGGGTTAGATGCAGGTGGCTCAGGCAGGGACACAGAGACAAAGCAGGCAGGGCACTGGTCAGGGACACAGGGAAGCAGGACAGACATGAGGGTGAGTGCAGTGGTTTCGGTTAAACCGGGCAGAATCACCAATTAAGTGTAGTGGTTTTGGTTCATTTCCTGGCCAATGTTGCATCCTAGGGTTGGTTTCAGATTAGGGATTCTGATGTATGTTAGTTAGCTGGTTCTGTGCACCCCACGGTGGTCCGCTCTGGTTGAACTCCAGTAACCATCCCCCATTCCTTCCTGAGACTTCCCTGTCGGTTACCCCAGCCCTGCAACCCCATTCACCCTGGAGCCCCATGTCCACCCCTGTCGCATCCCCATTGGTCACCCCAGTCCACGTCACTCCCTCGTAGCCTGCCCCCATTGGGCGAGGGGGGCTTCCGCCTCCCTCGGCCCCCCCCATAAAACCCCACTCCTTCCTTTGTTCGGGGCCATTTTGTCTACACAGAGCTGGGGAGCGAGTCATGCTTCTCCGCCACAGCTCCATGCAACAATAAAGTTCTCCAGCCAACCACTCAGACAGAGTGGACAATTCCTTCCCTCTTTGCCTGGCCCCTCATGCGCGGCAGCAGATCGTGGCCAGCCCACCCCAGTGCACTGAACGCCACAGTGCCTGGACAACGCAGCACCCCGGGTCCCGCCAAGAGAAGCAGCGCCTTTAGCCAGGCTCTCCGGAGCTGCACAGGACTGGGGGAAAGAACGCAATGCCACAGGCCAATGCACCAATTAATATAGTGGGTCTAGTGCTGGCCAAATGCCAGTGCACCCACTAGAATTATTTACTCATTTTCTGCAGCGAGATAAGGATTAGAAGAAGAGCAAAGCAAGCTCAAAATTTTAAAGGGTATAAGGAAAACTTTATTAAGATAAATAAAAGAAGAATAAGAGTCAGAATAAACCTTCAGAACACTTCTCCTCCCCCCACCTCTTTTCTTTCCCACTGACAACATGAAGAGACAAAACCTGGGACTTTCAGTCAGTTTACTACCTCTAAAATAGTTTTTCTTCAGTTCTCTTAGGGAGATAAGTCTTTCTTGCCATGCCATGGAGACTTCTCCACAAGAAGCAGTTCTTTTGTGGCTTTAATGTCACAGCAAATCAGCTGCCTGGGAAAAGAAAATCTGTTTGCAGTATGAAAGTCTCTCTCATGCCTTGCAGCTTTCCTACAGCTGCTTTCATGGGCAATGTCATCTTAGGGGTACTATTTTAAGGATGAGCTGTTCTAATATAGAAACAAAAGTTCTCTTCTTTTGTCTTTGGGAACAGAAGTTTTCTCCTTCTATCCCTAGGACAAGGTTTTTCATCTCTCTCATTTTTTCTGTTTAAACTTCTCATTGGATCACAGCTACTTCAACATCTTCTTACTTCAACATGGGTGCTTCTGTTCACAGCTGTGGCTAGAACACTACAGCTCCCCAGTTGCATTTCATGATTCACAGGGAAAAAGAGTCTGATGTATCAATTATATTTTTACTATAGCCTTACAAGAGAATTTCATCCCAAGACTAAGGCATTTCTTCTCATCTGGGAATTGACTCCTTCTTTACTGACCTCGGTGTCTCTATATTTTTTCCTTTACATGTCTTCATCTTTTCTTTTTCTCTTACTTGAGGGAGGATTGATGTCTGTAAGTCTCATCTGTGCACTAAAAGAGTTAATATCTTGCCCGAGCCTGTAGATGGTCATGTGATCTCTACTGGGCAGCGGCCACTCTAGCTGCATGGCTGTCTTTTGGCCCCTGATGTGTTCAGCTCCAGTCACGGGGCTGCTTTTTGCATGGGGCTGCAAAGCTATCTCTGTTCTCAGCAGCGTGATCTTTCTGTGGTGCCAGCAGAATGACTCAGCAGTTCGTGGCCAGAGCAGAGCCTGGCTCGGCTCCACCTGAAGCTGAGCGGAGCCAGCCTGGCCCTCCAGCCGTAGTTGGAACTCGGCAGTGGCAGAATCTCAGCCGAGTGGCAAATTGAGCCTGGACCGGCCAGCGCTGCAGCAGAGCAGGGCCTGGCCTGGCCCCACTAGGCCGCGCAGGCTATGTGGTGGAGCGGAGCCTGGCACGGCCAGCATCCAGTTACCTGTTCAAAGGCTGGAAGCAAGAGAGACTTTCCTGTGGTTTGTTAATTTTTAAATGTGTCTCCACAGAGGCATATTCAGCTTTCTTAAGTAGTTTCATAATGTGTCAATATTCAAAATTAGCCAGCTGACTGGTTCTGTTGGATCCAGAGGAAGCTGTTAGTAGGCCTCACAGAGAATCACTTCCATAACTGATGGATTTTCTCTTTAACTAAAAACCAAGCTATGTTAAATCATGACAGTGAGCAAGAGCCAGCGAGAGCAGGAGACCCAAAAGGTAAATTGGGGCCAGGGCAAGAAGCATAAGATTCAAAAGCCCTGACTCAAAAGCAAGTCTCAAAAAACAAATCTCAAAAAGCCCTTTGAATCACCAAGCCTCAAAAGCAAAATCTCAGTCTCAAAAGAAAGCCTCAAGTCAAAAGCACACACTCAAAAAGTGAGTTTCAAAAAGCCCCCCAAAAGCAAAAGGCATGAAACTAAAAGGCCCTGGGAGCTTGGGGGTGCAGTTACCTTTTATGCCCCCTGGCCCCACCCAAAGTCTGCCTGCTGACAGGAGACCATTGGGCCACTGCAGACCATTGGTGGGGACCATTCACCATCTGACTGGAGAGTGTCTCTGAAGTGTTTTTGGTGTCTTGGATGTTCCCCTGCTGACTGTCTGTCTGTCTCATGAACTGGTTGCCTGGCAAAGTTCCCCCAGAGATAAGGCTTTGCTCCATCTTCTCCTAGCTGCCTGCTGGACATGGCACATGTGCAACCCCTCCCTCACTTTTCTCTGACAACCAGGCTGTCTTCGGGTGACTTTATAAAATTACTGTATTCCCCTATTGTCTGCTTTATGCCCAGAAATGGGTCCTGTAGTTTTAAGCTGGGCCCAGGGAGAAGGGGGCGAGCCGGGGGAATTCCTCGGCACAGGGTTTGTGTGTCCAGCTCTCACACTCCTCCATGTTTTGGGTTTTTTTCTCTGCTGTGCAGTGCAGAGAGAAAACATTCTTTGTTTTTAGCGAGCTTCTGTTTGCTAGCTGAGGCAGGAAGTTTCCTGGACTGCTACAGCATTTCTCCTTTGACTTCTGTAGCTTCTTCTAGAACTGTTCAGCTTAGCTGTGATCTGAAAAACCAGACCATCGCCGGGAGCCCCATGCTGCGGCCCCAGTGGGGGAGGCTGCAGGGACTCCGCGTCCTGGCTCCAGACCTCAGGAGAAGCGGAGCAGAACTCTAAATCAACCAGTTTTCTCTGCAGTGAGGACGTTTAAAAATCTAACATTATTAATTTTTATCTCCTGTGCCCTGCAGGCACTTTGTGTGTTAATAAAACACACAAAGAAATAAAATTCTGGAATAAATTGTAAGAATAAATTTCTTCCAAGAAATTCCGTTCATTTGGTGGGGATAGGGAGTGCCAAAACCTGTCTTCTTTAGAGGAGACATTAATTTCAGGATATTCCTTCCTAATTTGTCTAAAACTGAGACAAATAAATTGGGTTGAGACAAATAAATTGGCTCTTCATACTTGTTAACTAATATTATCCCTAAAGCTTTGCACTGGGCACGTACAATTTTGAACATAACACATGAAGCATTTCAAAACATGCTTAGAGATCATTGATTTTTCTATCAATCTCCCAGATACCTGGTTTTACCTTTTAATGTTCCTTTAGGGGATCTTCTCTCTTGTAACACAGAAGATGGGGTAGAAACAGATCAACAAGCTGAAAAATTATCTTAACAGAGTTAAGCAGTACAGTGGATCCTGACTCAGGAACCCAGTGATTAAAGCACAGGATAGGAAGGTTTTAGAATCAGGAAAATAACAAAACAACCTTTTCCTTTTTGTAGTAGAAGACCTTGATATTTTTAAGGAGCACATGAGGAACAAAAGAGTGAAGACCATTCTACTACATCTCAGAGATTGTTTTCAGACTCAGTTTAGTCTTGTCATTTTTGAAGAACTGGTCTCTTCACAGTGTGCTCCTGTAAGTACTGACTGTGCTCTATGCATTACATATAATTAAATCCAAATTCCTTTTAGCCTTCTGCAGTTTTAGACATTTGAAATTACCCCTTAAAATGCATGCTGTAATTGCAAGCACATTTTCTTGAAAGTATGGATTGAAGAAAATCTTCCAAAAACTCCTGAATTAGCTCTTCTTCTTTCTAGTGCTGTTTTCAGTGAAGAGGCTCTTGTTTCATTAAGATTTATTTCATGGCTTTGGAAATGCACTCTTATGGTCATGATATGCTCAGAGTAGATACAGTTACTTCATGCATCTGAAAAAAAAAATTGATCTTAACAAGTAGCAGCCAGCAGATGACCAAACTTTGGTTGAAGTGATAAGCATAGGCTGGCTAGCAGTGATTTTACCACAGTTATTTCAGTAGTTAATGATGACTTTTCAGAACTAAAAATTCCTCTCAGGCATATCCTGACTACGAACAGCACAGTCCTAATCCAATGTTTGATGCCCCTATTTTGGACTAACAAGAAAAGAATTTGTAAGGATAACCCCTAAACAGATGATTGAAAGAAAAACCTGTGTTCAAGTGTCTGTATTTGATTAGAAAAACAGTTTAAGCCTGTATACTGCTCAAGAGATGGGAGAACTCTCCTACTGGGCAAATGGCTGATGCTCAATGATCATTCTGTGGTATTACATAAAAACAAGAATTAGTAGGTCAGGTGTAGTTAGAAGCTTGCCAATCACCTACTGACTCTGACTAGTTGTGTCAAATAATCACTATATAGGAAAACCTTAGGTTGGATGCTATTCTTATTAAATTCCTTTAGCTGTACTTAAGAGAGTCTTTTGGTCATAACTAATATTTTCAGTATATTCATAGCCAATAAGGAGAAAACTACTGGCACATAAAGGACATGAGCAAACTGAAGCTAAGTCATAGGTCAGTATTTTTGCCATGAAATGATTACAAAAAAGTCCATCCTTCCCCTGAAACTGATATTCAATACATTTCTTTCCAGCTTTCCTGTGGCCAAGTGTTCCCCATTCTTTTTTAATTTAGAGATAAAAGAATACATACTTTCATATTTTCCACCTTATTCATATATCTTCTTTTGATTTTGAAAGTTGGATATAATAAAAAATTTTCAAGTTCCTGGAGCACGTTTTTTTTTTGCTCACAAATTGCATTTTTTAAATTGAGTCTTCATTTGAAAGTACTCATTGACTTATCACTGTGTTTTCCAATTTGTAAACAGTGCCATGAAAAATAATGCTATACTACTTTCAAAACAAACAAGAAAATTAAAATACATCTTCATTGTTTTTCTATATCTAAAGTGTAAGTATTAAAAAAAGTATATTACAGAGTTATTGAAGGATGTGCAATTAATTATCAAACATCCTTAATCCTCTTTAACTGTTCTGAACTTTAATACTAGAAATCCTTTTGAAATTTTCCATATGACTGGCATGATAATGTTGTATTTGCATATGGTTTACATATTAATTTTAAAAAAGTATTTATACACAGATAAAGTGCTGAACACTACAGTGGAAAATTTTCAGGCTTAATGTTGTTCCACATATAACACTAGAAGTTAAAATGTATAAAGTTAAGCCCCAGTATCAGTAAGTGAGGTGTACATGCCAATATCGCTAAACTTTAAGTTGCAAAACATCATTATATCTATTTGCCAGTTCTGAAATGGTAAACACATATGCTAAATTACTCGTTGAATTATTATAATGTAAATCTTGACTAACATTTGTTAATGGCTCAGAAAACTGCTCATTTGCCTGTGCAAAAGATAAACTATATTCAGCACCACAAGACCTGATTTCTATATCACACACACTATTGTAAACGGGTGGTGCTTATAAATCAGAGCAATAATGCTGATGCAGACCCAGTGTTGGTTACATCATCAAGTTCAACAAATCTTTCTAAACATAAAAGGCTTTTCCATTATTTCAGTGCAAGCAGAGACCAAAAAGGACAAATGAAGAGCAGAACTACACTGTTTGTTTTGTGAGATGATGATTAGTTATCTACATTCTGGTTGAATTATCAGGTACCTTAGTTTTACTACTGAGAATTATCTGAGGTTTAGGTGAGGAATATCCTCTAAGGTTATCACATTTTAGAACTATTAACTGGGTGATAAACACACATAAGTTGCAATGGAAATAACCATAATAAATAACAGCCTGTGAAATTGATATTTGATTCGCCCTCACTTGACCTGTGCAATTCCACAAAAAATCCAACCACTGAACAATATCAAATCAACATTATCTACCACTGAGACAGAAACACAACTGGATGATGAGAAGTGCTTATTCACTACTCTTTCTTTTTTAAAGGGGTTTACACAAACGGTCAATCTTCTCCCTCCCCTTATTTCAAGCTATTGAAGTTATCAAAAAATAAGGTTGGAATGAACACACAACTGTCTTCTTATCCAGTCATGTACTGCAGAGAGTTCACAACTACAAATTCTTACTCCTGAAATACTTACCTGATAAGTTTTTAAAGTGAGAGTGATGTTGACTTTGCATCTTCTTACTCTTGCAGCATTTAATTATCATTAAAAAGGTTTTCATCAAGTCCTCTTTAAATCTTTCTTACCAATTTTCAAGGCCACTACCTCTTGTCTTATCCTCCACTTACATAATTTTGCTTTTATAGAAGTCTTTTTGGACATTTGAACATGACAATGAGAGAACATCACCCCTTCTTTCTCTTTGAAAATTATTTTCAACCTCATTAGCCACATTTTCTGTAATTTTGAGCACCCTGGCTTTTATTTGGATGGTCATAAATTTTTCCATGTATCTTTCTTGAGGTGATCTCAAAGATAAGCAATGTTCTGGGCCCCTGGATTGAAAGATTAGTTTGCATGTACACATTCCTTTTCTTATATCCCAGAAGGTCTGCCTTTTTTGAATACCACCAAACAGTTAAACTCAGCTTGCTATTCTCTATCATATTACATTTGTCTATATTTAATTTTTCCCTGTAATTTCCACAACTTTTCATGGTAATTTCTAATTCTGTGTAGTCTTGCAATTCCTCCTGACTTTGAATCATTTAAGGACTCAATAAATATATTCCATTATCTGAAAATACTCAGCAGAATCATTCCCAGGATGGAGCTCTGAAAAGCTCCAGTTAATATCCTTTTCTAGAATGAACCATTGATAACTGCTTCCCAAAGTAATATTTTCTTACTTGCTTTTCCAAGACAGTTTAATCTATTTCCATTCCTCAGTTATAGATGTATAATTTCAAATGTTAAATAAGTTATAATATGTCTTTACTAGTACAAAGATGCTGTGTCTCTCCTAAATAGCCTGGTCCTTATCCTGTCAGAAAGGAAACTTGGAATTATCTAGAGCCTTCTGTATGTTTCTTACAAACCTCTTAATCATTTTTCAAGTGCCTACAATTATACAGTTTCAAGAATTTTGAGTGGGGACAGAAGGATGGAATTTCTTCCAATAATTGAAAGGCAAGCTAAGATATGTAATTTTGTCCAAACTGCCTTCCCCCTTTTTAAAGATACACATTGCATTCTGGCTTTTTCAATTTTTTTTCTCTTTCTCACTTGTCTACAGCGTTACATTATGAACAGTTCCAGATTGCTCTAGTTACTTCTTTAAATAGCACAGGATGAAGTTTTCTCAGCAATCTGAACTACTGAATTTCCTTAAACATCTCACCTGATCTTATATTTCAGGGTGAACATGACCCATTACTGCAAAAATGCATAGATCTTTTTTTTTACAAGGACTGATGCAAGAGGTTATTAGACATTTCAGAGGTGGCAGAATCAACTTTCTCTTATTGCTTAGCTGCAGACTAGCTCTTCGGTTCTTGGTAATAAAATTATTATTTTGTGACATTCTTGATATTAGCTTCATTTCAGTCTTAGCATCTTGGTTTGAAAGACAGGTGTCTTCCAAGGAAGCAGGATCCACCCTTGGAATGGAAAAATATGACCCTCTTCCCTCCAAATTATTATAACCTTGTAATTAGGGGCTTTCAGGCAAAGATATTGGAAATGGAATAAAAGGTTTTTACTAATATGTATATGGATAACAAGGCAAACAAACAACAATGGCATCAACTACAAACAAAACCAGAAACCCAGTAGCAGTCTTCTCTCAGCTGTTACGTACTTTCCCCTTTGGTGTAGTTACAGTCACAGCCTACAGGGGCGCTGTTGGTTCCCAGCCAGGCGGGGCGGGTGCGATGATTCTTCCATGGATGCAGGGGGCGCTGGGGCATGAGCTCAGTCAGGCTGACTCACCTCCCAGGGTGGCAAACAAAATGCAACCGAAAACTCCACAGCCTTAGCAGGAGCCAGGGGGCTTGGGTGGATGCAGGGTGCTGGGTTAGAGTGTAGCAAAAAAGCCCCAAGCAGTGGCAGAAAGCAGCAAGGCTTGGCCGTGGCAGCTGGGTTTCTCCTTAGCAGTTGCCACACGTGATGTGCCCTCCCAGAAGTTGTTCAGGGTCCTGGCTTTTCTTTGGAAGTACCCAAGTAGATGGTGAGGGTCCTTTCCAGTCAGATTGAGTGTCATAAACGGAAACCCACTGCTGGCACTAAGGTGATTTCAGCTTTTATTATAAGGCCTAATGCATAGGGGTCCACGGGTAGAGCAGGAGCGTCCCCAGTCAACTATGAGCGGCACGGGATCTTCTTCCTTTCGAGCAGGGATGTTCCCGATGTTCAAGGTCGACCAGCACGCTCTCACTGACTTGGATGCCTCCTTTTATACTGTTTTTTGTTCTTTTGGATTGGTTTCTGTTGGGATCCTTCATTTGCATGAAGGTTAAGGCACTGATTGCCTCTTACAGTTTCATCCAGGCTGGCTCATTTTGCTTGGGGGGATGGTGCACTTTACTTAGGTGTAATACAGTACATTGAGTACCACATTTCTTATAACTACCCTTCTCACCCCTTTTACAATATAATAACTATACCTTTTAACAGTATATGCTTAACAATTATTAACTATTTTACAACAGTTTCTAACCTATTTTTGACACTGGGTGTTAATAAGGCCCCAGTTTAATAGCTGCTCTAATGAGTAAAGGCTCACTCACCTTAGGAGAAACATTGGAAGAACAAAAGCTCCATAGTGGTAGGAAATCCTCTGGGCAGGGACTGCAGACTGGCTGTTCCTCCTCCGATCCCGAGAGCGGTAGAGCAAGAGGAGAAGAGCCCAGCCCCTCACCCCCACACCAAAATCTGGCAGTATCTCTGCCAGAAATGCCCCCAAGCTGGGATAGGGCAGCCAGCTGCACTATTCCCCCTCCCCCTTGGCTACAACTTCTCTCTTGGTTAAGTACCATTCCTTACTGTCTCAGCAACAGATGTGACAAAATTCCATGAGAGAAAGAAAGAAAAGGAAAAATTCTAATCCCCAACACCTAGCTTCTGTATTTTGTTTCCAGGTGTTTTTTTCCCTTAGTTCCTTAGATTCATCATTTGTCACCTGACCTGATTTCTGTTTGCTGACATTACCTTCTTATATCCAAGATTGATACAGAGCTCTTGGTGTCTTTAAATTGATTTCTTAATGCACATTTTTCCCTTCCTCTCCATTAAAACAATTTGTGATGATGTCCTCATTATGTTTTTTTGGGAGAACACTCAGATCTATGTAATTATTCTTCTCCATATACTTCCACTTCTCCATATATTCTTCTCCACATATATATATTCTTCTCCTTCCTTCTTTGCATTTACTAGGATGATATAGCTCAATCCTTTTCACAGTTATAAACTAAGTGAAAAACAAAATCTGTATTTCTACCATACCAGAAAATCTTGCTTGATCTTGATTAAACTCAGATTCAATTCACAGGGTCAGCATCTCCCACATTACATTTGTCACAGGGTAGATGCTCTGTTGTGAAGCACTATTTCTATTTCCTTCCCTTCACAACATGGAAAGTATTTTCTGGAATTCAATTTATTGTGCTTCAACATATGATAAATATTCTTTTTTCTGAAAGCTTCATTATTTTATTCTCAGTAGGTTTCGTGACTTTAGGGAAAACACTTTACATTCAGATCCACTTTCTTTATGTCTAATGAAGAAAATATAGAACTACGACTGGTACCATCTTTAAGCTAAATAAACTTCAACTGAATTGAAGGGAACCCCATTTGTTGTCACTGACAGATGAAACAAGTTCTATTCAATCACAACTCTAGAATATTAAATTTGAATTTCAATTATGGTTAACTTCTCTTAATTGCATTTTATGAAAATTGACTAGGAATAAACTAAGCTTTGCTATCATCCAAACATAATAACAAGAAAAATACAAATTTTATTATTGTTTCTTAACATAAAGGGTACAGAGTGAAGGATATGCCTTACAGATTATTTTTGCTATGCAAGCATTATGGTCATCAAGAACAAATAATTTTTAAAAAAGGAATTTACAACTGTGGCATACCTAGAACTCTATCTCCAAATGCATTTCTTTTATCTCTACCTTTGAACCAGTTCTTGTGTTTATCTGTTTTTATCATAAATCCAGAGCCAAAAGAGCAGTTCAGGCATGTAGAATGGACTTCAGCACGCATGTACGTAAATGTCTTCTCTTAAATTGAAATAATTTCCTGATCTGAAACCACAGTTAATGCTGAGAATTGTGATATAACTCAGATAAATTCTTTATAAATATTTGATGATTTTTTTAGGGTCAGTGAGAGAATTATCCTTCCAAGTAAGTAGCAAAATAGTAATTGGCAGAAAGTCTGAAGGCTACAAAAATTAAAAGTAAATGGAGCTGCTGGTAAACAAAATATTACCCCCAACATTAATGTCTTTGCTTATGGTCATCAATAACTCAAGAAAATAAATAATGTGTACCCACATCCAAAACATTCACTATACTTTGTGCATTATGTGGCTGCTGATCTCTATGATGATATTATTCTTCACTCCTGAGGAAAGGTAGAATAACTCATTAATACAGTTGACATAAGAGAGTTATTTCTCTCTTCCTCTCCAGCATACGTAAAATGCCATCACAGAAATCAGAGACTGTTTTATATTCACAGAGTAATGGGAACATACTTTTGGCTATTTGCATCTTACATTTTAGAGACCTGCCACTTAATATTAATGCAGTTCATAATGGTCCCTTTACCTGTGGGTCAGTAGGTCTTCAAAGGCATGTCATACCCTAAGAGAAGAATGGTCTCTTGATGGGTGAGGAGTTACACTAAATCTCTGCTATGTAGCAGCCTGCCATTCTTTGAGCCCTGCATTGCCACCTGATTATGCTTGTTTGAGAAACAAAGGGCATCACATCTGGAGTTTGAGATAACTTTGTTTTGTTTTGATCCAGCTTCTTACCCAAGCAGTAAGACAAGTATTGCAGTCCAAAAGCAAATTTCCCTACTAGACTAAACATGCTATCCAACATCATTTTGCCTATTTGATAAGAAATACTTCCATTATTTTTTTCAGAACAAAAGCAACTTTGATGTTGTGATTTAAAACGGCCAGACAATACTCTAAGAAGTCCAGGTGAACTGTGCAACACACTTTTCTTAAGAGTCTGCAGAAGAGCCAATCCAAACCCTTAAGGCTGAGAGCAGAGATTCCCAGGCAATACCATGGCCAGGAGGCTGCCTCAGTCTGTGTTGGCCATAAAACAAGGAGCAGATGAACGATTTTTCTGTTGCCTTTTCACATTATCCAGCTTTCTGGTTGTCTGTCACACACACCATGTTATCAAATGGAACAGTTTCCTGATGTTTGGTTACCAAGGAGGAAGCTCTTACAACTCAGGCTGCTGAATGGACATGGGAATGTTTTGAAGTGATGACTCAGTTTCAGATGTCTTAAGAATCACTTGAATATGTTTTTTTTTTTTAATTATGGTCCCAGATTAACTATTTTTGCTATGTCCTTCTACATCAACACAATTTCACACAGCTCTAATATAGTACTGTCAGCTCATTCTGCAGTTTAATGGCAGACACAGTGAAAGCTTGTATCATCAGTCAACATTTTATAGGAAAAATTTATTGAAATATTGAAATATCACACTGCTGTAAATTTCTGTGAGGAAATATCAGAGCTACTTCTCTGCATACTCTATCTTCTACACTTCTCATTTCTGACAATTCATAAAAACCCCAACAAAGCAAGCCAAACTGCATTCTTGAATGCACTTCAGTTGATTTGCAGGGTTCTGAAGATAAATAAAGTGCAAAATTATGACAGTGGTGAAATGTGATTTTACTAAGAAGTAAAGAATGTGAGAAAGAGACTAGGTGGTAGAGAAGCCTGAAGAAGGGAGAACTAGAGTGACAGTGCAATCCTGAGGACTGCTATAGAAAGACGCACTCTAGAGAAAATGTTTAGATTGTGTGGGAGAAAAATCCACAAAGACAAGAAAGAAATTGTGACAACTTAAAGACCAATCTCTTGCTTTTCAATCTCATGCCTTAATACAGTTTCAAGGTCAACCCCCATGTTACTTGATGTTGAAGATCAATAACATGCTTTTGAAAGTGTTATTGCAAAGGGGTTAAAGTGTGAGTTCTTCCATGAGCACTGCAATTTCACTGAAAACAGTGAAGTTACATGAGGAATGAGTTATAGAGATAATTAGCAATTCAATGTACTGTGTAATTCACAATTTTTTGATATGGATTTACTGAGTTCATGTAATCCTGCTAAGGATTCCACAGTATCTGAAATACCTCACTATTCTCTTCAATTCTAAAAATAAGCCCAAATAGTGTACAGTTATATCCAATTAGGTACCGGGCCATTCTTCTTCCATAGGTAGAGATCAATTCCCAATGCCAATTGCACAATAATTGTGCAATTATTAAAAATAATGAAAAATTGATTATCTCCTGGGGGTTCTTTTTTAAGTTTGAAGAATAACTTAAATGAATCTTTAAGCCTTTCAGAATCATAGTGGATATTTTAAATCTACTTTTTCCCTAGAAAATATGAGTTCCAATCTATGAGCAAATTTCAAAATATGGGTAATTAGGAAGGTATGACGCAATATTCTTAAACTTCATTTCTCTTAAATCCCTTTACAGTCCCGTACAACACTTGCAAAAATCTCAATTGGAATTCAAGTATTTCTTTGAGGTCCGCATATTCCACACCACATCATTTATCCTAAAGTGAAAGGTAGTCCAGACAGATGAATTAAAATACAGTAGGCATCTGCTATGGGAATTTCCTCTGCATTTTCCACAGGGACAAAACTTGCTCATCTTACAAGTGAAGGTCTGCATAGTACAACTCATCTATAGATTTCTGGAGATTTACCAAGCCTAAATGAGCAATGACCATATGTATGGTTAATTAATGTTATCTGACTGAAGGCAAGGGAACTGTTCGTATCTGACAAACAAGGAGGGACTCCACTTAAAGCGCAGACTGTGATGAGTTTTCTGTTGGGTCTGAACATGGTGTAATTCAAATTTTCTTCCCAAATGCACTCCAGGCTGATGTAAACTTGGACTCAATATTTTGTTTCAAAAGCAGTATTGCAATTAAACTACATTCTCTGTGTGCCATTTAATTTTTGATAGGATTCTAAAAAGCCCACTGGGACTTTCTTTCATCTTTTCAATGAATTGACAATCTGACTGTTTTAGGGACTGTAAAAACAGTGGTGCCAATATTTATTTGTGTTTTCTCCTTCAAATAAAGGTATAAAAATTGCAACTTTAGTTTTCATGTAAAGCAAATTAATGATCACAAAATCACAGAATTAACTAGGTTGGAAAAGACCTTTGAGATCATCAAGTTCAACTTATGACCTAACACCACCTTATCAACTAAACTATGGCATTGAGCGCCACATTTGGTCTTTTTTTAAACTCCTCTAGGGATGGTGACTCCACCACCTCCCTGGGCAGCCCCTTCCAGGGCCTTATCACTCTTTCAGTGAAGAATTTTTTCCTAGCGTCTAGCCTAAACTTCCTGTGGCGCAGCTTAAGACTGTGTCCTCTCCTGTCAGTGGTTGCCTGCAGAAGAGACTGATCTCCCACCTGGCTACAACCTCCTTTTAGGGAGTGGTAGAGAGTGTTAAGGTCTCCCCTAAGCCTTCTTTTTTCCAGGCTAAACAACCCCAGCTCCCTCAGCCATTCTTCACAGGGCTTATGTTCCAGACCATTCACCAGCCTTGTTGCCCTCCTCTAGACACGCTTTAGCATCTCAACATCCTTCCTAAATTGATGGGGCCCAGAACTGGACACAGCACTCAAGGTGTGGCCTAACTAGTGCTGAGTATAGGGGAAGAAGCCCTTCCCTGGTCCTGCTGGCCACACTGTTCCTGATACAGGCCAGGATGCATTTGGCCTTCTTGGCCACCAGGGCACACTGCTGGCTCATGTTTAGCCTGCCATCAATCAGCACCCCCAGCTCCCTTTCTGCCTGACCACAGTCCAACTACTCTGTCCCCAGCCTGTAGTGCTGCAGGGGGTTGTTGCGGCCAAAGTACTGGACCCAGCACTTGGACTTATTTAATCTTATATTGTTGGATTCAGGCAATCTATCCAGTCTGTCCAGATCCCTTTGCAGAGCCCTCCTATCCTCCATCAGATCCACACTCACTCCCAGCTTGGTGTCATCTGCAAATTTGCTGATGGTGGACTTAATCCCCTCATCAGTAAATCCATCATCAGTAAAGATATTAAACAGAACTGACCCCAACACTCATCCCTGGGGGACACCACTGGTGACTGGCCACCAACTGGATGTGGCACCACTCACCACCATCTGTTGTAGGCTGGGTTGGTTTAGTCAGGAGTTTAATTAATGTTATTTAGGTACATTCCTTGTACACTCCTACTTTTCCCTCACAGTGGTTTGCTCCAAGTTGTTTGCCCCAAGATTTCCCACCACTAAGATCCACAGTTAACTGTCAATCTTCTCACTCCTCCAGGTTTTCACCTTATTTGGTTCTGTCAGTCAAGGTTTGTTCACTCCCTGCCAGGTGTCAGTCATGTCACCACTCCCAGCTTCTTCATGAAAGCTCTGTATCAATCACTCCACCTTAGCCTTTCTATTTGTCCCAGAACGCTGTGCCCAGCTCTGTTATGTCACCATTGGTTGTGAAATCATATCGCGTTTGAGCCCAAATGGGCGAGACAGGTTTCCACCCCTGTCCGCCCACCCCCTATTTAATCTGCTGCAAGTCTTTGTCCGTCGGCATTTTTGCATTGCATTGCGCTGAGGGCAGTTGTTCTGACCACGCATGGGGGAATAAAACTTCTTCGGGCTCGCAAGCAAAGTGTCCTTCTCTCGTCCCTTTGCCTCCTCTCAGTGTCAGAAGCCACCAAAGCCACGTTACCCATGTCACAGCATTACCAGGGAGGCAGACACCGAACCCCTGGAGTGCCTGCACACGTGGCGGCCACCCGGCCTCACGGGCAGTACTAGCCAGCGCTTCTCGACTGCTTGAGGTCATAGCAGGCAGCCACCGCAACCACCCTCTGGGCCCAGACATCCAACCAGCTCTTAGCCCAGTGACAAGTGAACGTGTCCAGCTTTTCCAGGAGTAGGCTGTGGGAGACAGTGTCAAAGGCTTTGCTGATAAAGCAATACCCTGCATGTTAGTTTTTCACAACCAAAACTACTCATAAATATTTGTTATAATTCCAACTGTAAACCAGATCTATCCTTCATCTTTTTTAAGAATTACATATAAAAGTAATTTCCTAAATCTAATGCAAAAATATTTTAAATTATCATGAACAAACATTCAAAGATATTAAAAATTCCCCAACTCTGCAAACAGAAACAGAGAAAAAGAAGCCTCTGTCTAGATTGAGACATGGTTATCATATAAAACTTTATCCAGAATGAGACAGGGGAATAATTTTGAAATTCTCAGCTGGTGATAATTATCTTCCATAGAATGTACCTGCCTAGTGCTATGTCAAATTATCTCAAGAGATGTTCTGCAGTAACTGATAAACAGTTAGCAGATCTTTAATTATAAATCTGTTTCTTGTCATTTGTATTCTTTTGTGTTTCTACATTTTTATGAATCATTGCATTAAATTTTAATAAAGCACCCCAGTGAAGGTCCTTCTAGCTAAGAAAATCAAAATAAAAAATTAACATATTGTTCATTATCATTTTACTTTATCACCGGCTATCAAAAATGCAGTTAGGGGATGCTTCTCTATTGCTTCCAAATAGTTCCATGAAAATGCTGCTGTTCCTATTCTGCAACAGATCCTAGGGGCTGATTCCCTTTCTGTCAAATAATAGACAAATTTAAATGTCTTCTGCCTTTGAATGTTGGTAGGAGACATCCAAAACATTGCCAGGGTATAAAATATGTATCGCACTATTTCTCTCTTACATTTCCAAGGTAGTCCTCAAGGCCAAGCATTTTCTTATGACTCCATGTGAGTTGGGCTGGCCCTGTCCTTCCACTTTGGGAGCTTCTTGCAGTTTTTCTTAATTTTAAGAATTCCACAACTCTTTTTCTATAGTCTTGATATCCATCCTTTCCCTTCCCAGTCTGTGTTTGCTCAGCAATGTTCTACAGCAGCAGCCTTTTGCTGGAAAAGTGACTCGTCCCACACCACAGGACTCTGTTGGGCAATTTGTCCTATTTCAGTGCCACCTGCTCAGAAGAAACAGACACCTTATTCCTTATCTGAGAGGAGGAGTACAGGGGGTGGCTCCAACAACAACTTTTGCAGGCCAGTCCTGCCAAACATTACTGTGCCTGATGGTGGACCCCAAAATGACTGTATCTTCCATGTTCTGCAGCCAAGGGGAACTCATAAACCTATCTACAGCCTTGCCAGTAAAAGTAGGAAGCACACAGAGCTCATTTAAATGTGAATTATGGTTTATGTAGACCACAAAACTGGTAGTTCTCCATAACCTTATGCACCTGACAGTTTAGAAGTGATGAATCCCCTTGTTCTCTGCTGTAGCCAGTTCATCAGAAACACCATCCATTAACAAAATTCTTGGAGTGAGACTCATAGGAGAGGCGTCTCACAGCATTTACCTAATAACAAACTTTAAACTGAACCTGTGATCAAGCAGGTTCCATCTATGCCATAATTCAGCACATACTTTTCACAGGAAATTGCTTTCAGCACATATTTATTGATTTCTGCATCAAAGCCCTTCTTCTTGTTACTAGATGTCAGATTCATAAACACAGAATATATCAATTGCCCAGACTTACAACATTTTCAGAGGATCTACAATGCCATACTGATGTCTAATTATTTTTGTCTTTTTTTCTGTTGTATACTCTTTGTATTCTTTACACATGTACTTGTAGCTTTGTAGTCTGTTATTGTACTTAGCTTCTGTATTTTTCTAGGCAGAAAGAAAAAGCACATCCCAAAGCCCCTATCCTGTCTTGCTTCATTCCAGGAACAAAGGCTAAAAAACAGCTCTTTGGGACACATTTTCATCAACAAAGTTTAGGCCTGTCTGAGGGGGTAGAATTTAGAAGAGGCTTGGAGGGGGACTGCATCCCCACTTGTGCTTCTAATTGGTGCTTTTTTTCAATTATGCTGATTTACTAAACATATAAAACTGTATTCACCCCCTTGGAGGAGGGGGAGGGTGGGCTTTCATGGACATTTCCATATTTGCCCCTGGAGTCCTCCAAATAAAAGCCAGCCTTTATACTATCTCCTATACTAATATTATTTCAAAAGTGTGTATTTCATTTATAAATTGGTTAAGGCATCAGCAGGACCTAGGAAGTATTACCAGAATACTGGAATAACTCCAGTAAAAAAAAAAAAAAAAAAAGTATAAATATAGATAAAGATGTACAAATTTATTTATGCTCTTGAGTAAGAAATTGAACATAAACCTAGAATTTTAAATATGCTATTTTCAGTGAGAATGTGTTGCTTAAAAGTAAACTAAAAAAACTTCAAGCAAAACACACACCAATCCTTTTTACTCTATTACTCAACTTTCATCTTTGTAAATATTTTTAAATCCTAATGGGAAGGTGCCTTTCTTTAATGTTTTATTTAAAATTCAATGAAGCTTCTAACCTCAGTAATGAAATCCTTTTATTTTTGCAATATATAAACACCCAAAGGGTGAAAATATTGCAATATAATCTGTAAAACAGCATTTATTATCAATTAAACAATATAAATATTTTCTAGTTCAACACAGAATATAGAGTAGAGACAGAGCACAGCTGAGGAAGAATCAAATTAAAGATGTGGTTTTTTTCCCATCTCAGAAAGATAGTTTTTTAATACAGCTGCTGATAGCATTTTTTGTTGATATGTTTTAAGCCCTTTGACAGGTTTAAAATTCAGGAAGCAGAACAAAATCTCAGTGTGAGATGGAGAACCATGACAAACTATTTGTATTGTTCATCAGTCCTTTACCACTAAGAATAGTAATGAAGCACAAGTCTTATGTGAACACAGGAACACATACCCTCAAATGTTCAGTAGACAAACTAATCACTCCTGTGTCAATCCATTACATCATTTTAAAGTAATCAAAGAAAAAAAAAGCCTTCAAAAAGGATTTTCAACTGATTCACTGTGGAAAAAAATATTTCCACCGTTTCTCTAGTTTCTTAATGACTTTCACTATGTGCTACTCTTCATACAGAGAAGAAATTAGTAGTGTAGTATCTGTTCTTATCAGTTTAATATCTGATATGTCCTCGATGAGGAGACTTTATATTAAACAGATTTTATTTTTTTTATAATTCTTGGCCGAGCAGGTGTGTTCCTTGAACTTGAGGGTCATGAGGTATATGGGTGGGGCTTCCTCCGTTGCTGAGTGGCTGCTTGTGGGAACACTGAGCTGGTGTGTTCCTTGTGCTTGAGGGTCGTGAGGTCCTGGGTGCAGCATCCTCCATCACTGAGTAGCAAGCTGATTGAAAGAGGCCTCTAGGGAGCATAGCAAACAGGAGTGGGCAAACAGGAGTGGGCAAACTGGAGTGGGCCATGGCTCTGAGGGCTTGGTGCAGCAGTTTGCAAGGCAGTTTGCAAGACAGGACAAGCAGGCAGGGTTGCAGGTTTTCTTGCAAGTTAGTTTTGCTGTGTGTTGTTTGCGGTGGGTCTCTTGTTTGGTTGGTTTGGGGGTTTCTGTTAGTAGTGGTTTTTACGCGATTGAAAACTGTAGTTAGTACAAGTGTATGTCATCAAATGGAACCCTCCAAAAAGGATGCATCTGTACAGACCCATTCCTGTGCAGACTGTTTGAGCTTATCAGTGATTTCAGGGTGCTTTGCAGAGGAAACCTGCCTGCAGTGTGAACAGCCAAGCTTAGAGAGGAAGATGAAAGACTAAGGAGCATCAGGGAAAGTGAAAGGGAAAGAGATTAGTGGAGTTCAGCCCTTACATATTTGAGGGAGGCCCACCAAGAATCAGAGGACTCCCTCACACTGTCAGGCAATAGAAAGGCACCTTGTAGATGAAGGGGAGTGGAAGTGAGTATCTGCTCAAGGAAGTAATAATAAAAATTCCTCCAGACCCCCATCCCCAAGCCACGTGCCACTTCAGAGTAGGTATGAACCCCTGGATCTAGAGAGTCAGCCAAATGATTTAGAACTCCCTGCTCAGTGAGCCTCTCAATTAAGATTCATCTGTGAGAAGGATTACCACATCTAACATAAAAAAGAAAAGAAGGGTAATGGTGATGGGTGATTCCGTTCTGAGGGGAACAGAGGGCCCCATATGTCAACTGGACCCATCCCACAGAGAGGTCTGCTGCCTCTCTGGGGCCCGGGTACAGGATATCACTGAGAGATTTCCTAGGCTGATTCAGCCCTCTGATTATTACCCATTGCTGATAGTCCAGGCTGGCAGTGATAAGATTGAAAAGAGGAATGTCAGGACAATTAAAAAGGACTTCAGGGGATTGGGACAAGTGGTTGATAGGACAGGAGCACAGATAGTCTTTGTCTCCGTCACTTTAGTGGCTGAGAAAAATTGGGAAAGGAATAGCAGAGCTTACATTATAAACAAGTGGCTCAAGGGTTGGTGTCATCAGCAGAATTTTGGATTTTTTGATCATGGGGTAACTTTTAAAGCACCTGGCCTGCTGGAACCAGATGGGTTCCATCTCTCTGTTAAGGGCAGAAGGTTTTTAGCACATGAACTGGCAGAACTTGTTGAAAGGGCTTTCAACTAGGTTTGAAGGGGGAAAGGCATGCAGTTGGGTTGTCTGAAAGCAGGCCCGAGGATGGTAAGCCTGAGATAGAAGTGAAATCAGTAGCCCAGCTGAGGTGCATGTATACCAATGTGTGTAATACGGGTAACAAAGAACAGCTGGAGGCCATGGTGCCTCCAGCAGAGCTATGATGTAATTGCCATCACAGAAATGTGGTAGGGTGACTCATAGAGCTGGAGCACTGCACTGGATGGCTACAAGCTCTTCAGGTGAGACAGGAAAGGGAGAAGAGGTGGAGGGGTGGCCCTTTATACTAGGAAGGCTTTGGACGCCATAGGTATTGAAACTAATGGTGATGGAGTTGAATGCCTATGGGTAAGAATTAAGGGGAAGGCCAACAAGGCTGACATCCTACTGGGAGTCTGTTATCGTCCAAACAACCAGGAAGAAGTGGTTGTTTGGACAGCACACTGTAAGAAGATGGAGAATGTTTCTGGATCATCAGCCCTTGTGATTGTAGGTGATTTTAACCTGACAGACATTTGCTGGGAACTTAGTACAGCTGAAAAAAGGCAGTCCAGGAAATTTGTAGAGTTTGTGGAGGACAACTTTTTGTTGCAGCTGGTGGGTGAGCCCACCGGGGAGGGACTATGTTAGATCTTTTTTTTGCAAATAGAGATGGGCTGGTGGGAGATGTGGTGGTTGGAGGCCTTTTGGGGCACAGTGATCATGAAATTATATAAATTCTCATAATTTGGTGAAATCAGGAGGAACATTAATAAGACTTAATATTGGACTTACAGAGGGCAGACTTTGGCTTATTCAGGAGACTTATTCAGAGAGTTCCTTGGGAAGCAGCTCTTAAAAACAAAGGAGTTCAGGAAAGGTGGGCGTTCCTTAAAATGGAGATCTTGAGGGCACAGGAACAGACTGTCCCTGTGTGCCAAAAGACATGTTGACGAGACAAACATCCAGCCTGGATGGACAAGGAGGTTTAGGAGGAACTTAGGAATAAAAAAGGATGTATGATCTTTGGAAGGAGAGTCAGGTCTCTCAGGAAGTATTTAAGGGGGCTGTTAGAGCATGTAGGAAAAAAAATTAGGGAGGCCAAAGATGAGTTTGAACTTAAATGGCCACTTCTGTAAAGGATAATAGAAAATGTTTTTATAAATACATTAATGGTAAAAGGAAGAGTAAGACCAACCTTTGTTCTTTATTAGATGCAGAAGGAAACTTAGTAACTGCAGATGAAGAGATGGCAGAAGTGCTTAATCTTTCTTTGCCTCAGTTTTTCCTGGGAAGACAGCTTGCCTTCAGGATAACTGTCCTCTTGGGTTGGTTGATGGTATCAGGGAGGAGAATGGTCCCCCTGTTATCCAAGAGGAGGCAGTCAGAGAACTGCTGAGATGCTTGGATATTCATAAATCTATGGGATCAGATGGATCCATCCCAGGGTGATGAGGGAGCTGGCAGATGAGCTTGCAAAGCCACTCTCCATCATTTACCAACAGTCTTGGCTCACTAGCAAGGTTCCAGATGACTGGAAGCTGGCCAATGTGATGCCTATTCATAAAAAGGGTGGGAAGGAGGATCCTGTTAATTATAGGCCAGTCAGCCTGACCTTAGTACCCAGAAAGGCTATGGAACAGTTTATACTGAGTGTCATCATACAGAACTTAGACGATGGCCAGGGTATCAAACCCAGCCAGCATGGGTTTAGGAGAGGTAGGTCATGTTTAACCAACCTGATCTCCTTTTATGACCCTCCTGGTGGATGCTGGAAAGGCTGTGGATGTTGTGTATCTGGACATCAGCAAGGCCTTTGACACTGTCTCCCACAGCATACTCCTGGAAAAGCTGGCAGCCCATGGCTTGGACAGGAGCACTCTTTGCTGGGTTAAGAACTGGCTGGATGGCTGGGCCCAGAGAGTGGTGGCAAACAGTGCTACATCCAGCTGGTGGCCTGTCACCAGTGGTGTTCCTCAAGGGTCTGTGCTGGGCCCAGTTCTGTTCAATATTTTTATTGATCACATGGATGAGGGGATTGAGTCCTTCATTAATAAGTTTGCAGATGACACTAAGCTGGGATTGTGTGTTGATATGTTGGACGGTAGGAGGGCTCTGCAGAGAGACTTGGAACGGTTGAATGGATGGACAGAGTCCAATTGGATGAAGTTTAATAAGTCCAAGTGCTGAGTCATGCATTTTTGGACACAATAACCCCCTGCAACATTATAGGCGGGGGACAGTGTAGCCAGACAGTGCCCAGGCAAAATGGACCTGGGGGTACTGGTTGACAGCTGACTGAACATAAGCCAGCAGTGTGCCCTGGTGGCCAAGAAGGCCAAATGCATCCTGGCCTGTATCAGGAATAGTGTGGCCAGCAGGAGCAGGGAGGTCATTCTTCCCCTGTACTTGGCACTGGTGAGGCCACACCTTGAGTACTGTGTCCAGTTCTGGCCCCTCAGTTTGGGAAGGACGTTGAGATGCTTGAGCGTGTCTAGAGGAGGGCAACAAGACTGGTGAAGGGCTTGGAACACAAGCCCTATGAGGAACGACTGAGGGAACTGGGGTTGTTTAGCCTGGAGAAAAAGAGACTCGGAGTGACTTTATCACTCTCTACAACTTCCTGAGAGGTGGTTGTAGTCAGGTGGGAATTGGTCTCTTTCATCAGGCAGCAACTGACAGAACCAGAGAACACAGTGTCAAGCTGCATCAAGGGAATATAGGTTGGATATTAGGAAAGTTTTTCACTGAAAGAGTCATAAAGAACTGGAATGGCCTGCTTGGGGAGGTGGTCGGGTCACCATCCCTGGATGTGTTTTAAAAAATACTGGATATGGCACGCAATGCCATGGTGTAGTTGAGGTGTTACGGCATGGGTTGGACTTGATCTTTAAGATGTCTTCCAACCAGGTGATTCTGTGAAATTCTCAAAATGCACATCAAGATATTTGTCAAGCAACATCTTTCTCCATACATTAAGCAAACCTATGCTGAAAGGCTGAGAAAACTGGGGTGGTTAAGCCTTTCAAAAAGAAAGCTTTGGGGTGACCTAATTGCAGTCTTCCGGTACCTGACAGGAGCCAACGCAATGGACAGAGACTATTTATAGGACAAGGGTGAATGGCTTCAAACTGACAGAGAGTAGGTTTGGATCAGATATTAGAAAACAATTTACTGTGAGAATGGTGAGCCACTAGAACAGGTTGCCCAGAGAAGATGTGGATGCCCCAGCCGTGGAAGTGTTCAAGGCCAGTGTATGGGACTTGCAGCAGCTTTTTGTAATTGAAGGTGTCCCTGCCCATGGCAGGTGGCTGGAACTTGATGATCTTTAAGGTCCCTTCCAACCCTGGTCATTCTATGATTCTGTGATACCTGACATTCTTTTTTTTCTTCTAGGTCTTTTTTATATCATCCCTGTCTCTTCACTGCCCCCCTCTACTGGTTACAGCATATGTCAGTGTCACCCTGAACACTTAGCCCATGCCCTAGCTTCGGCACATGCAGGGTGTCTCAGCAGTCAGAATGTATTCAGAGTTCTTTATTACTTTATTTATATTTTTATATTTATATTTTATTTATATTTTAAAAATTAAAAAACCCTCAAATTTCTTTCCTCCATTAAAGGCCAGATGAGTGAATTCACCCATGGGCAGAACTCTGCAAATGAGTGCTGGCCATCATTTCTTGTGCAGTCACAGCCTCCTCAAAATTCTCCTTTTACTCCTATTATTTTACTCCTATTATTTTAACTTTAGTATTGTCATTTTGCATATGCCTACGCAGCATGCCAGAATAAACATCAGATATGATTTTAAAACACACATACATATAATAAAAAGAGCTGCATCATTGATATAACTAAAAGTTTAAAAATTTAGAAATCTGGATTTTTCCAGTATTACTGTCTTTTTCTGAAATAAAGCACTAATGGAAAACTGCAGCCAGGTAAACTGAACACCAAACCAAACCTTTGGAGCTGATTCACAGTAGCTGTCATAAATTAATATTTTAATCTGCTTATACACACCTAAAATTAATTTAGAGGTAACCTCTTGCTTCCAGAAATAATATTCTGACATATGTCCTTTACCAAAAAATAGATAAATCTGTAGCATAATTGTTTCCCCACACTCTCCTGAAGCCTCCTTTCAACACTGTTTAACTTAATCAAAACCAACACCACTAGAAACTCACTGTTGAAGAGGAAATTGACTCTTAGATGAGGAAACAACAGCTTTCAGATAACTTTGTGGCATTTGACACAACAGAATTTCTGTTGAAACATGGCAACTTAATTCTTCTCAACTGGCAATAAATAGTACTTAACATCTCAAAGTAACAAAACAATTTCATAATAATGATGAAAACACATTTGTAATAATTGATACACTGATTTGTTTAAACATTAAAATTTACAATCCACATACAAACCTCCCTTTTACTCCAATGACAAAAACAACAACAAAAATTAGGTAAGATTAAAACTATATATAAATATATATATATATGCATTTTAAAAAACCCTCACTCTTTTTTTAATTTTTATTTTCTATGACAGTGTAAACCAGCTTTTAAAAACAATTCACTTGGAGAAAAAATGTTAAATATTTTGTTTGAACTTTGTTCCATGTTATTTTCTACTTCTACAAAAATCTTTCCTAAAATAGCATAGTTTCTGAACTGCACCAATTTTAATGAAAAAATTTCTTCCAGTCACAGGAATGGAGGGGAAGTAATCATGTGGGATGAAAGGTTTCTTAATAATAAATCACCATGAAATCAAATGGAAAATTCTTTCCCTCACCTTATTTTATTATATTTGCTCATTAACACAACATAAGCACGAATACCTCTCTCGTTCTCAGTTGACCTTACTATTGTTTGCATTACTCCAGTAAGCAGCTGATTGTGTAGATGTCATTGATAGAATATCACCACCTGGTCAAACATGCAACTATGGATGAGTGTGCTGACTTAAGCTCACTAGTCATTTTTATTAAGGAGACTCACATTATATACTCAGCTTAGAAATTCTCAGATCTATAGTACAGCATTAAAAAGTGTAAAAGAAATTCCTGCATGCACCTTGCCCTTTTCAGTCTTTACCACATCATTCTTTCTTACAGATGATAATTTGTCCTTTATAATTTTTTATATTTTATTAATAAAATAATAATTTTATTAAATTATTGGAGTTCAGTTAATGCAGTTTTCTATCACAGTCTCCATATATTCACCTACTATAATAAAGTTACCCTTACAAATATTGGCTATTTGTCACTATGCTGAGTTCTTCACCTAGCAGAAAAAGAACCTCATCTAACCTACCCACCCACATCTCTAACACAACATTTCTCATGAAATGTTGTCAAATGCCATCTCATACTGTGGAGGAATCACCACTGAAGACAGGATTTTCAGATCTAAGGCGGGATTAAGTCTGATCTATTTTCTAGATAATCCATATTTATGAAACTCCCAATCAACTGATGTACCGGTTTGCTAATGACAGTTTATCTATATACAACTGAAGCTTCAAAATCTGTTGACAATTCAAAAGTTATCATTCTGCCCTTTGATATCTGATTAAGAAAAATCTTCTGGCAGATAAAGTCGTCCAAAATCCAATGATTCCTTTTATCTGAAATCCTGTATCATGAGAAATGGAAATTGGGGTGATGCTGTACCCATAATAAAACAAATCTTAATTGTTAACTTTGCATAAACTCTCTTTGGCCAATGTATGCAGTGGTTTGTTTTAACCTAAGACACTATTCATTATATTTGAGAAGGCATGGCAGACTGGTGAACACCATCATTTGATTTATACCTAAGAGAGATGTGTGCATTTTTCTTTCCTCATGGAATTCCTGAAACACAAAGGTATGTAAACAATTACATACTTGAGGTCTGCCAAAATCAGTGCTGGCACACTAAGATAATATAAAGGGACTTTGAAAGACATGCAGTGATGATATTGCATCTCATATATCACTCAGTAAATTACTTATCTACAATATTGAGAGTGCAATTTTAGAATGGTATTATTCTAGCCATGAAAAGTCCTTCTTGATTGCTTTAATAAATCAAAGGTCCTAGGGAGTACTGCAAGCAGCTTATTAAATTAAACTCTTTCTCAAAGAAATGCCTCGAGGCAAAAATATGTGATTGATTACAGAATAAACAGGTGTACTAGTTTGAATGCAAACCAGATAGAGAGTTCAAATCAGATCTACAATTTAATAGGAAAATTTAAATAAAGGTAATAGTACAGAAACATTGGACACTGGCTTAAACTGACAGAGTCAGAAAATTACTTGACACCATGTCAGTCAGGGTGGTGGTAACAGTCTGATTAAATGGTGGCTACAGTCCTGCTGGAGTGATGGATGTGGTTCTGTCATCCTGTAGAATGGTCTGGTCTTTCTCTCAAGGTCCAGTGGTAGTTATGGAGCTCTTGTCCTCTGGGAAGCCAGTGGGTAGTGCTGCCCATGGCAAGCCTCCAAGCCTTCCAAGCCGCAGATTATATACAGGTGGGAATGTTTGGTTCCTCCCCCTGGGCACAGTATCTCACAATGGGATTATGTCATTCTATGAGTCATTCTGTGAGACCTTGATGGTCCATTAAGAGAGATAGCCCTTCAGAAGGTGTTATCAGTTCATATGAGTTCATATTCTGGTTGCCAGAATATGAATATAGGAGGTAAAGGGTCAAGATAATCCTTCACATTGCTTTTTTTAACCTCTAAGTTTGACTTGGTATAAAACATGAGATATTGCCACTCTGTTTGAAATCCAGCTTTGTCAAAGCCCATCTGCTCTATACTAAGTTATCTAAGAGCCTATTATTTTATATGAGTCTTAACTTATCTCAAAGGAAAATTTTATAAGTCTTCTGACAGTTTTTAATTTAATTAATGAGACCACATTGTTGTTACAACCTGATATTTAAAAACATGGCAATAATTTACCAGGAAAAGCTTTAATGACACTAATTCTTGGTGTGACCTGGGAACATAACAATAGCAATCGTACATGCCACCAAAAGTCCACCCTCAGGCCTGTGTCCAATTTCCAAAACAGATCAGTTTTGTGAAACACTACCAATGTCTGGAGAAGGGCCAGGACAAGAAGAGCTGAAGATGATACCTCTCTTTTGTGCTCTTCCTGTCTCAAAGCTTTTTTAGTTCTGGGACTGCCTTCGTGGGATATGATTCCTGAGAAGTAACTTCCTAGAAATTTCCCTTCTGTAAGTCTTCCCACTGTGAACTTCAATCAGATAAAGAAAATCTTTCATGGATTTTGGGGGTTTTCTTCAAACTTCCTGTGCATGTAGATCTGTACAAATCAAGTTGAGCAATACTAACGGTTTAAGTGGAGCTATGCCATGGGCTCAGGGATTATGGAACAGTGTGTAAACCCCAGAGTTTATCTGACAAAAACAACCCTAAAACTCCTGGTAGAAGTGTTATTACAGTATGTTGTTCCAGCCAAGTTCTTTTGACAAGATAAATGCACTCAATTCTCACAAAATTCATGATTCCAAGAATTTGCCTATTATTAGAAACAGGGCTCATTTAATCACACAAGTAAGATGTATTTGGGACCTAAGACAAAGACAATTGAAATCCATGGCATTTGTTCTATTGACTCCAGCTTGGTTTGGCTTAAATCCTCAGGCTCTGCTACAGCTCCCAATTCATTTCCAGAAGTGAACTTAAGCATGTGCTTCAGTGATTTAGCTTTCCTGAAGGGGGATGCATTTAAGTATGTGCTTAAATGATGTGTTGAATTGGGATTTTAAAAGCTGAAGGGGAGCAAATTTCCTAATATGCTGCAATAAATTCTGACAGAGTGTATTTGGACATGTAAATTTTGACAAGAGTTAAAACAATGAGGTATGATAATGACAGATACATTGAATAATTCAACACATGCTTTTCTCTTTTTAGAAGTTAGCTTTTTGAGAACAACAATGCAAAGTTTAATGGTCAAGAACAACACACCAACACACCTACAGTTAGAACATAAAATAATCCCTCACATTGTTTTTAAGTGATTCATGTGACAAGGCAAGTCATTATAATAAAGTATCTTTAATTTCAAGAGTGGGTGATAATCCATAGCTAATAAGTTTTCACTATAGAAACCTGCCATAAGTTTTAATTTTGGATGGAAAGTGTTTTCATATATCTTCTAAGGACTCAAAGTCCCAAACTAGAAGCAGCCGTACGATTGTCCAGATGATCAACTTTCATCTAACCACTCCTAGCTGAAAATTCAGGGACTCTAAAACTCTGGTGCGTAAGAAAGACGGCTGATAGCTGATATCACACAATTTAAAATACATATATATAGACCTGCTAGTAAACCTTTGAATAACCAAAAAAAACAAAAAAACAAAACAAAACAAAAAAAAAAACTATGAGTTGCTGTGTAGCTTATTTGCAACACAATTTTACTATTCAGTAGAGGCAGATATTTTAATTTGTGGTTGAATCTAACATGTCTAAGACTGAGCCAGTAAATTTGAGTGCTAAATGAATATTCATTCAATATTTTTGTGCTCTGACAATATCCAACTGCTCCAGGCTGAATGAAAACTGTGTTATGCTATAAACCGAGAAATAGTACCTATTCCAAATCACTAAATGTTGTAACTTCACTTCTCATTACTGTCTTAAGAATGCAATCTTTCAGGTTTTAGGAGAATTAAATAAAAGATATACTAAACCCTGGAGAGCTACACCTTCTGTCCTTCCTTAATGACATGTTTTGACCTAGTCCCAGCTTACATATGGGGAAAAGGTTAAAAGTATATAATTTGTAATTACATATATTGACTGATAATGAGGACAACAATCCAAAACATCCTTTCGGTTACCAATACATGACTTAGATTTTGAAACTATTTTTAACTGCTCAGTATGACTGCAACTCTGATAGAGAGTTTATTCTTTCTGGATCAAATTCTGCTTTTTATTACCATGGTGTTAATGAGTTATTTTTATTGTCTTTCAGGAGTTCCCCTGATAGGTGTGTGAAGGTCATCATTAGGCTTTATATTACCTGAAAAATACAATCCTGTAGATAATCAAGAGAGTCTTCACACATGAGGTATGTTACTTAAAGGTAAAAATTATTTTGGAAGTTGTATCTTTAGAGATCTGTTGCTCCCTCAAAAAAAGAACATATTTTTTCCCTCTGAACATCCTGATTAGGGTATGTAAAAATGGATCTTGTGACTGATAAACATGTTTATTCAGTTCAAATGGTTCTATTAATTCTCTCTGCAAAGATGTTTCAGCCTATGGAGGTCTGCTGGATACTGCCTACAATAACCTTTCAGAGTACACACAGTCCAGGCTGGATTACCAGCCCCTGCTTACTAAGTTCTGCTCAGATCTTAACCAAAATAGCTTCTCCATTTCAAAGACATAAAGCTTCTATTTTCTTTTCCACATCCAGATCTTGCCTTCACAATATCTTGTCTTTTTTAGTGGTGCATATTCTCCTGGGACTTACCCCTGAATACACATGGACACTTAACACTTGCATACACACCACTTGCCTACCCTGTAAGTGGTGAATGTCTGGGCTTTTGTTGCCAATGACACTGCTCCATTTCCTGAAAGGGAAATTACCTATGATGGCCTTTCCATTATCACACTGAACATACCTTTATCTCATCACCATTGGTACTTCAATTTTTCTAAAAGTGAACTCCAGCACTATTTTTCTTTGCTCTTCCTCTGTCACTCTGTAATATTTCCACACTTGTCTGATTCAGTTCATGACTTGCTAAACTGTGACTGATCAAGTTCAAGTATGAGACTTTACACAACCCCATTCAAGTCCTTTTTGAATGCAGACTTCTGTCACGGTTATCAATCCTGTTTATTGGGACACACAAGACAGATTACGGACTTCAGACCTGGTTAGCATAAGAGATTTGATAATCAGGATACCTTGACAAGAACAAACAGCTTTGAAGATAGTAAGAAAATTAAATCAGACTATTTTACCAGTAAAGAAAAATACATAAAGACTTCTGCAAGCAAGAGATATTGTAAAATGCATGTTTGTTTATGTGATGATTAACCCAATCATTGTAGTAAAACATTACTAGCTTTCTTAAAATAGTATATAAGCATAGGTATTCCACAATAAATTTGGATTCTTCTGACCATTTCAGAGTCTCCCCATCTCTCTCATCATTGCCAATATCTGTTAACAAAATTCTGGTGTTTTTCTTCTGCCCTTATAATGTTGACTCTGAGATCAGGAAATACATTTCTGCCCCAAAGTTAATGCTGCTGAAAATAAACAGCTGTAAAAAGTACAGTTCTTGTAGAATTGCTCAAACAAACATCTAGCCATAAAAGTAATTCTGCAGACATACTTATAAACAACCATAGATAGTTGTCTGATTTACAGGTACCAACCTAATGGATTGATTTAGCATTATGGCTACTGTATTTTTATACAGAATCCTTAATAGTTTCACCAGAGAAACCAGTATCAGCTTTTCTTTAACAGTTATTCAATTTAGAATAGAATAATTGCCATCTAATTTACCAGTTTCAAAGCCCCTAAGTACCTCTGTGAAACCAACAAAATTATTGGTTTTCTTTTATGCTAAACAAATTATTGTGATGAACTGGTCACAATAAGAGTTTGGAAGTTTTTGTGCTGTCACGAACTGAAATTAAACTATGTTATTTTTATTGAGGAATGTATTTTGAGTAGGCACTTCAGACTGTCCTTGAACCAACATATGAAATTAAAGGGTAGATCAGAAAAGTAACTGCTGAATATTAATTTTTCATGAGATTTAAAAGTCCATCATGGACATTAAGAGATGACAAACAATGGAAGTGTTAAAAAGCAACTCTTTCCTATTTTGTAAACAAGCAAAGTCAAATACCTAAGTATTTAAGTTTGGTACACCATCCATAGGACCAGTAAAGATACAGTCAAGGTGTTTTGTTCAATCAAAACATATCTCTGTAACAGAGCCTTCAGAATTACGAGGGCTACACTAAAAAAGAAATACTGAGTGTAATAGAGCACTTGGCCCTTCACTACCATTCATCGGATGTAAATAAGCTCTTTAGGGGCTCTTAACTACATCACATATAAAATTTTGCAGTGTGTATGGTTTTCCAATAAAACGGAATGCCTTTTAGCAGCCCAGCAGTACAAGTTTAACATCTGAATTTAATTCACAGTTTTGCTATATAAGGAAGTTTTCAGAGGACAATTTAGTGTCTGTTATGGGTTTGGTATTTTTAGTCATTTTTCCTCCCATCTGCTACCCAGAAGAAGGATAATGCACGGGGAGGGCATTGCCTGAGACACAAACGGGAGCAATTAGGAAATAAAAGATGTAGCTGCATTCTATTGAAATAGCCCTTGCTATTCAACCCATCAATGGGGGGGATAGGTTGTGGGTGATACCACAAGAAAAAAGGTGAAGGGGCTACCCCAGAGGCTTGGCTGGGTTTTGCTTGGTGCTGCTTCCAGGTTTAGGGGACGAAGGAGCTGTTTGTTGTCTTCCCTGCCACCTGGCCACTCAGAGCTCAGAACCAGCACGTGGCCCCAAAACATCAGGATCGCTTCCTGCTGGATCCTCTGCCCACAGTATGTGGTGCGGCCACTCCGCTGTGTGTCACACTCTGAGATACTTGACAATAAGAGGTAGAAACAAAATCTGGTGTGTGAAACGAATGTAATAAAACCACAGCAAATATAAAAAGTCTGCTGCAGTTTTCCTGCACTGCAAATCTGCTTAATTCTTTTTTTGTTTCCTGGCCATTTGGTGTAGGTCTGGAACCAATATCTGGGGTGTCCCCATATAGGCAACCTCTCTGCACGGTAGCCTGGCAATCACGACCAGCTTCTGCCCATGACTTCCAGTCTCAGCCAAGCCACCATTACTGCGTGGAGAGGTATCTGAGCTCACGCCACAGTGCCGCAGGGGAATCATTGCACCTGCCCTGCCCACTGAGAGCCACAAGCGCCCCTGTGACTGCAACTACACCAAAGGGGAAAGTGCTTAAAGAGCGGGACAAGATTGTTGGGTTTTCTGTTTTCGTTTGTTGTTGCTGCCATTGTTGTTTTTTTTTAATTGTCTTGATAGAGATATATATATATTAGTAAGGAACTGCTACTCCTTTTTTCAATCTTTGCCTGAAAGCCCTGTAATTTCAAAGTTATAATACTTTGGAGGGAAAGGGGTCACATTTAACATTCCAAGGGAGGTTCCTGCCTTCCTTGGCAAATACCTGTCTTTCAAACCAAGACAGTGTCATAAGAGTTGCTGGCCTCTTCTTGAAATTGTTGTTCATTCTGTATATTTTGTATTTTAGTGAAATCATGAAAACGTTCCCAGTGGTTTCAGTCAGAATATGGTCTTCAGTCTTTTCTGTGCATTTTTCATAGAATCTCAGAATATGCTAAGTTGAAGGTGTTATAAACGAATGCTCCAATTTATTAATTAAAGAAAATTTATTAAATGATCCAAATATAAATTTAGAGAATAACAACGAAAAGCCACTATCAAAAAAGGCCAGTGCAGAGCCCAGGATCGGCGCTGGGTGAGACACGGGTTTGACCACTACAGCATAGGGTCCCCTATGTTCACACCGACTGTTCTATCCCAGCGATTTTTATACGGTTTTTCTTGCCTGAGGAAAAGTCCCTTTCTTCTTTTCTGGGCTGCATCTATTCATGTGGAGTTCCTTCACTGTGGCAAGTTGAACAGAACCTGTCCAATCGTGTTCCCAGAGTTCGGTATTCAGATGTATCTCCTTGATGGTTCTGGTTATCTCACTCTCGGGTACTTATCGTGTGTTCCTTGTCCGGGTGTTCCTCGGACCATCTTGGAGAAGCACCCGGCCACGTCCACTCGTTTGCAAATTAGGTCCTTTTCGCCCTACTGCCAGCTGCAGTTTTGAAATACTGTGAAGCAACCTTCCCGTCCCTGGCTGGGGTGCTTAAAAAAACTTACAGGAATATTTCTTACCAATATAACATATTTCATACATCTATTTCTCACAAACACGAATTATCTAAAATACACATAACAAAGGGACCCATCAGGATCATCAAGTCTTTTCACACACTCAGCTTTAATCCCATTATTCTGTGGTAGTGTATAACTTAAGCACTGCTACTATCTTCCAGAAATACAGCAAAAAAACCCCACAAAAGTTAAATAAGATTTACCAGCCATGAGGACAGTTGGAAAATATAATTTGATAGACTTTTAATACATCAAGACAACATCCCACTTCTCCCAGTATTTCTAACACTGGGGCTGTGTCACTGTTGAGTCAGAGATAGACGAAAAGACTCAAATGGTTCAGAAGGCTTAAAGAACGTTTAATGAACGTAGAGTGTCCCTTTTATAATGGGACTCACTAAGTTAAAATATGATTGGTCTCAAAGTAAAAACCTTTCACACTATTGGGGCATTATAAATAGCACACTGTGGTAGAACATATCTATAAACAACATGAACAGAAAGAGAAATAATAATTGTTTGAATTCTTTCCCAGGCCGAAGCCTGAGAGAATTCTCTCTGTTCTCTCTTCGACTGAACTGAGAGCCTCCACAGTTCCCCTTTTTCATTTAGAGAAGGAGGTGTCGTTTGTAGTCCTCTGTAGGACCCCCTGCAGGAAGGAGAACAAACACAGCTCAAGAGATTTATCAACTGTCAATCAAAACCTCAATCAGATATTGGCTCAGAATGCTCAAAGAGATCTCTAACTTATAATATAAATTCCAAAAAATCAGTTATCAACTCTAGTATAGTAACAACACATTGTGAGTCTGTCAAAGGACTGTCAGTCTGACTTGTCAAAACCCATTTCCCAGTGTGAGCAGATGCCCACATGGCAGAAAAGAAGGTATACCCAAATCAGCCAAATTTGGAATTTGGCAAGATGAGTAACATCTGTTTGCCACAGCTACAAAGCCCTTAGGCCTCTGGGATTTATCACAGCCAGTAAGGTGTAGCAGCTTGATTGGCATTCATTGAAATTGTTTTTTGCAGGGTGTGTGCACTTTGATAGAAGAATTATGCAAGGCTTTTGGCTCATGCAGTCATGTCCTGAATGAACAACTCGAGTGATAAAATTGAACTCAGGTGCAAATTGCATCCTCAAAATTTTCAAAATAATTGAGTAAATTGACCAAATTCAGAAACACTTGAGAAAAATCTCTGGAATGCCACGGCCATAACCCTTAATTCAACCACTTGGGCCGAAGCAGCTGACTCCTGACTTTCCAGCACTTTGAGCTGTCAGGGAAAACGTAGTTCTTTCCACTTTTTTTTTTTTTTTTTTTTTTTTTTTTTTTTTTTTTTTTTTTTTTTTTAAGAAGAAACCGAAAGGCTGCGACGGGCCTTTAGGACCCAGCAGCAGAGGGCGGGGTGGAAGACTCGAACGGGTGGGCGGGGGAACCCGGCCGCTGCCGAGCCCGGATTTTTTTTTTTTTTTTTTTTTTTTTTTTTTTCCCAGAAAGCTGTGGGCCAAGAAGCCAGGGGCCGGGGGTGGATCTTGGTCCCGGACCTGGCGGGCTGCAGAGATTTCTTCGTAGACCCCACACATTTGGTCTGTTGTTTTCCCCCAACCCCCAAGCCAAAACGCGGAGAGTGAGGATTGCAGGAGTAGCTGAAGAGATGGACTCCCTGACAGAACGCTTCCTTCTGCGCCCCCCACTCCCTCCAGGACCACTGGTCCCTGTTGGCAAATGGAAAGGAGAGGTTTTCCCAGGAATGTGAAATTCCACCCTTGGTTTGGGGTTCTTGGCACTGCACACGCCTGCCCAGGACAAGCGGCTGATCCTCGCTGCCAGTGTATCTGCCCTCCGCCGCGATACAATCGATTGTCGCCCAGCTTCCTGATCCGCGGCGTCACCCCCATCCCCCCCAGGCATGAGTCCAGCAGCAGCAGTCTCGGACACGGCCCCCCACCTCCCCGCAGACGCGACGGGGGTGGGGCGAGGCTCTCCGAGCCCCGGCGGGAACCCCACGAAGCAAGGGGAGGCCCCAGAAAGTCACTGAGTTTCAGAGTCCTCAGCCGGACGGCACCAGCAGTGAGCTGCCGAGCGGCGCTGCTGCTGCGGACCAAGCCGGTGCTCTCTGTCGCTCTTCCAGCCTCTGTCTCAGAGGAACACAGCTCGGGGCAGTCTGGAGGATGCGGAGGAGGGGGTGGGCTGGGTGCAGGCTCCGAAGCGAGCGGGCTGTCTGTGTTATCCAGCACGGGGCTGCCGGCCGCTGCGGGTGGCGGGGCGCAGAGCGGAGCGGGGAGCGCAGTCTCCTCCGGCGCGGTGGCGGCAGCTGTCGCGGCTTGCGGGGGCCGCCCCCAGCGGTGTGGTGCGCCGCCAGCCCAAGAGAAGCGGGCGGCTGCGCGGGGGGCGATTGGCGCCGCAGGATCATCGGATCGGCGGGGTGTGCGGTCGCGTGAAGAACCCTGGAAATCTCCTCACACAGAGAATCACCTATTTCTTCCCAAGTTCTCGGGCTCAGTGCGGGGCCCAGATCTGCGGGGAACCCATCATCTCTGGCCCACCCTAGCAGATCGCAGAGCGCTTGATCTGAGATTGCGATTCCCATGAGAGGTATAAAAGCTCTCCACGCGCTCAGAACTTGTTGTTTGTCTGTAGAAACTTGGTTCTCCATTTTAACGGAAACCCTTCCCCAGCAGGCGTCCACTTCAAGAGACGGTCTGCTATTTCAGGGAAAAGCCGTTCCTACTCAGTCCTCGGCCTCTCAGGGCTGACGACGCAGTCCGAACAGGACCAAGTCTCCTCAGGAAGACATGGAGTAAAGAGGGCAAAGGTGTCCGGCCGGAGTCTCCAGACTCCCAGTGTTCAGCCTCGGCTACGAACTCCCCCGTGATCCGTCAGGGTCTTTGGTCTTCAGCCTAGGCTGTGATCACGTCAGGGTCCACAAGATGTTGCTGTTGAGTCAGGGACAGACAAAAAGACTCCAAGGTTCAGAAGGCTTAAAGAACGTTTAATAAAGGTAGAGTGTCACTTTTATAATGGGACTCATTAAGGTAAAATATGATTAGTCTCAAAGTAAAAACCTTTCAGACTATTGTGCATTATGGATAGCACACTGTGGTAGAACATATCCATAAACAACACGAACAGAAAGAGATAATAATTGTTTGAATTCTTTCTCCTAACGTTCCCAGGCTGAAGCCTGAGAGAATTCTCTCTGTTCTCTCGTCAACTGAACTGAGAGCCTCCACAGGGCTGAATACTGTCATCTGACGTGTTAGCCAATTTAGTTTTGATTTAGCCAATTTAGTTTGCTTCAGCCCTGGTCTGGTGAGGGTTGTCAGAGGCATGTGGTGGGAGGGAGTGTACATGTGTCACTTGCAGGAGGCAGCCAGTAGTGGGGGATGTCTCGTCCCTGAGAAGACTTCACCTGGCAACATCTCACATGAGGCAGTTAGTAGGAAACACTGTGGAGGGTTTTTTCCAATCAGATGGCAAAAGGTGTCCACCAATGTATGGCAAAGAAAGGTTGGACTAGACCAATGGTCTCCTGTCAGTAGGCAGATTTTGGAAGGGGCCAGTTACCAACTAGCATAAAAAGCCAACTGTGTCATGAGCTCACTGCTGCTTGGTGGGCCTCACTGTTGTTCACTGCTATTCGTTGGCTTGCTCGCTTCCTCTTTAGCCCTGGCCTCAGCCTGCCTTTTGGCTCTCCTGCCCTCTCTGGCTCTTGCTCCCCCTCACATCTGTCCTGCTCCCCTGTGTCCCTGGCCACCATCCTGCTGCTTTGCCCCAGCATTCCTGCCTGAGCTAACTGGGATCAACCCTACATTCCGATCCAGCCCACCCTGCCATCCTGAACCAGCAATCCCTGCTGCAACCGTGTCCAGGGTCCGGGACCTCTTGTCCGAGTGCCCACTCACTCTATGCCCGGTGCCATCACTGTGGGACCCGCACCTGTGAAGCTGCACCTCTCTGAGAGCTGCACAGGCTTATTAAGACCCACCCTGTCCATAGGCAGGCAGTGTCCACACCCGCATCCCCTGGCTGCCAATGGCACTTCCCTGATCAGCTGGTGGTAAAGTCCTCTTGTTCTCTGCCTCCCCTCTTCCTCTCTCTCTCTCTCCCTACCTCTTCCCCATTCCTTTTCCATTATAATTCCTTCTTTTCTGTCTTTCCTAGCCCTCTTTCATTTGGGCAATGCATTTTTCTTTTTGTTCTTCGTTATCAATAAACAGTTCTCAGATACAAGGTTTATCTCATTTGGCTTAATTTTGTTCCTGACTATCTAATTCTAAAAGAACTATTCACAGTTTCCCTCAGTGGAATGCGATGCATGTTGACCTTCCTGGGTATTTCTCTTGCTGCAGAAAGGTCGTTCAACTGCTTCTGCAAAAACTGGCCAGTCAGTGTTAGAGGGAATTATGGTCATGCCCCGCACCTCACACTGAAGAAAATACACTTAGGATAAAATCCATCAAAACCGTATATGATGCCAAGATCCTTTTATAGGTGTTTCTCCTGTCACTTTCCTGAAAGTTCTAGCCACATATGACTTCTCTAAAACTTAGAATTAGAGCTTTCCATTTATTTGTCTCTGCAGAAATCTGTGCCAAATTTTCAAGTGTTAGTAAGCAATGGCCTACTAAATGTCAAATGCCACGGAACATAGTTGTTCATTAAAGATATACAGTCTGCAAAGGAACATGAAGCGTCAAGTATTTTCTTCCAACTTCCAAACCCATCAACCGAAGTTTGGACAAGGCAATAAATCAATCTTATGGCATCCATCAATTTAATCAGACACCTACTTAGAAAAGCTCACAGGTTCTGAAGCCTGTGAAATGGCATTTTTCCAGAACACTTCAGTCTGTTCTCAGTCATGTGGATAGTGATACCTTAAAAGTTTGCTTCAGTGACAAAAGGAAGAGAATAAAAATTAAGAATTAAAAAGGGGGTCAATATTCTTACAGTTATATTGTGAGGAAAGAGGACACTAAATTAAACAGAAATTGTCATAGTCCACTGGATAACATAAATATCTAAACCTACAAATGTGCTGTGTATTTTGGGTGGCCTTGAAGCAGGATTTACTGTATTCTGATAGTTCCCATGAGTATTCTTTTAACATGTAATTCAAAGGGGTTTTAATCAACAGGCATTCAGGGCAGCTTCATAAATATCAAGAGTGCTTAAACATCACTGATACTTGACAATAAAAGGTAGAAACATAACCCTGTTGTGTGAAAGGAATGTAATAAAACCACAGCAAATATAAAAAGTATAGGACAGAAGCAATGTTGTCCGTAAGTTCTGTTAATTGTGAGATAACAAAGGCTACTTTGCTTGCAGAATTTGTTAAAAAATATAGATCTCACAGAAAAATTTGCTTTCATCAAAATCCACAATTTCATAGGATTGCACTGATCTGAATGAAATTTTCAGCAGAGACAATTTAAAGTTTTTGTTACTATTCTGATGCATGATTTCATCTTTTAGCGTCTTCCTTCTTTTTCTCTATTTCCTGTTTAAATAAATTACAATTTGGATACCACATAAACATTCTGTTGTTACCAAATGAATATTACATGGATAACTTGCTAAAATATAAGAAGAAAATAAAACTTTGCAAACCCATAATATTCCAAACAAACAGAACCCTGACTTCCATTTCCTATTGGCATCTGTGTACATTCATAAGAAGATTAATTTGTGAAATGAAAATTCTTTCCCACCATTTTATCTGAAGGTTTTGAAGCAACCTTACTGACCACTTGTCCTGGTTTGAGACAAATTTGGGAGGAAACGTTCGAAAGGTGCCTCCTCTGAAAAAGCAGATTCTGTCCAGCCCCTCCCCCACCCAGTTTAGGAAATATTTCCTTGGAGAAAGTGGAAAAAATAACTGTTTATTTTACAAGATAAAAAGAAATTAACAATGTTAAACAATAAAACCTCTTGTTGTTCTGAAGAGATCGTAGAATCAGAGTCCAAAGTCCTTTCTGTGGGTGCGGCTCAGCTCTCTCTCTCTTCCTCTCTCTCTTTCTCCAGAGCTGGGATTCAGCATCCCAGGCCTGGTCCCCTCCAGGCTCTCTGTGAGAGGGGGCCCCTGGCAGATGGTGTTCCAGACCAGAGAAGAGCTGAATAGTTCCAGAAAAAGCCACTGTCCCAGGAAAAACTTTATTGACTCAGCTCACAGACAAGAAACTAACTTAAAAAGCAAAGGAAAGCTGTCCTCCCTCTATTCGTGCTACAGACAATATGCCGAGAGAAAGGAATCCGGGGGAGGAAATAAAGCTGTTGCATGCACAATATGCATGTCAAAAAATCATTCCACAGCTCCTCTCCCTGCTTTCTCTCTTAACGGCACAAGACTTATATCTGCACAAAAAGACAGTTAACATACAATTCAGGAAAGCTCTTTTCCAAAAATAAGCACAGGCAAGAGGATAATGCAGAAATATTTGACTGACAATCAACAAATTGATGGTTGGGTCTCTAGGTGATCAGTCGGTCCAGAGACCACAAAAAGTGAATAAATTAAACCTTGAAAACAAAGGTAAGTGCCTGAGATACGGCATGAGAGAGCTGAAAGACAGAGCAATGCTAACAGGGTCAAATTCAGCAATGCGAGATAGTCTGGCTTGTGTTCCTTAACCCTCAGATACAGCTGGTAAGCCATTAATGGAAGTAAAGTTATTTATTTAGCTCCTGTTGGCATAGAACCAGTATCAGGAAAATTAATAATTACCTGTTTACTAGAGAAAAAAAAAAGTCTTTATTTTTCTCTGATACTGGAGCCATACAAACTTCAAATGTTTCTAAAAATAACAAATACGGCAGCTAAGCAAATTTAATTAGGGAAAGTAAGGTCCACTTTCATAATGGAAAATAAGTTTGAGTAAATTTTGTTAGCTTTTCAAATCTAAACTATAATTTAGAAGAAAATCGTAGAATCATAGAATATCCTAAGTTGATAGGGTCCCACAGGGTCATCAAATTCCAAGGACCTTAAGAACTGTAAAAGTGAAGAGATAGCACCTGTCTTTATCAAACAACAGGAAATATATTTTCTGCTACAACTACAGACATAAACAGGGGAAAACCTCAGGATGCTGCTAACACATTCTGATTTGAAGTAGGAGATGAATTGATGTGATGCCTTATGTCAAGAATAAAAACTGCCCATGAGTAAACGGTGATATGGTAAGCCCTGACAAGTGGAAGATTATACATTTATTGTTTCATCATCCTCATAAAACAGCTACAGTAACATCACTACCTTGTCTATATTTATACTACTGGAAGATTTCCATCATGTCATGGACTTTCTGTATTTGACAGGGGGGACAGCAGAGCAGAAGAGATTGGGAACTACTGAATTGGCAATGAAAATTGCTAATTGCACCTGTATTTAGGGAATGTAGACATCTAAAATGTAGATATTTAGACATTTTAGACATTATAACTGATTTGTGCTCAGCTCAGAAAAGCCTATCAGACACTACATTTCCTTCTGACATTTCACTTCCTGCTTCATGCTACCCAGTATCCATCATAATACTGATTATGAACTTGGTAATTGTAGTTCATCCAATAGCACAGAGAAAATGACATGTCCCTCAAAATAAAATTGCAGCATTCATGAATGATCAATCAAGTACCTCTCTTGTTTGACTGAATGCACTCTACGTGTATAGCTCTCTCATGGCAGAACCACTTAGTTTTGAAATTATGTGTTTATAGGACATACTGGAGGGCAGAGATTGCCAAACTAGTGCTGGTTAAGTGGAGGTGGAACAGAGCTTTTTAGACTGGCACAGTGCAAAATGCAGCTGTTTTCCTTCTAGGATCATTTGCTGGAATCGCTTGGGCAAAGACAGTAAAGGACATCAGACTGGAATACAAGACTGTTGCAGGATAATACCTTGCAATAGTGAAAGACATTTTTAATTAAATCAATATGCCATTATAGCATCATCACCTTCTACGTACCTCCTGGTAGGTAGATATCCTTAGTCACAGCTGAAATAATCTGTCAATTTTGTAAAGTTTTAGAGGTCCTTCAGCATAAGCTTCATTCTTTCAACAATGGGTAAGTAAATAATTTTGAAACAACTTTCTTTTTTATATTTTTTAAAGCAGAGCGTGTGTTCCTGGGCATGCCCACCAAGGACCCGATGGTTCCCTATATAGCGATTAAACAAGGTGTCGCCGAGTCTTTTGTAGATTTCGTAGACCGGGTCTGGGCAGCAGTCGAGAGACAGGTGGAGAGACCCGAACAACAAGACGGGCTAGTCCTAGAAGTGGTGCCCATGAACGCCAACACCATGTGCAAAAAAACCATCCTGTCGCTGCCAGCCTCACCAGCACCGACCCTTGACCATATCATCGAGGAGTACACCCTGAAATCGCACCTGATGGAGGAGGAGGCCCAAAAGAGACCTAAAGACAAGCTGGTCGCATCTGCTGCTGCTCCTCCAAGGAACTCAGCTCCGAAGCGACTTCCATCCACACGCCGGTGCTTCCACTGCCATCAGGAGGGACATTTTCAGGATTGCTGCCCACTTTTAAGGACTATACCACCCGGGGCTGTTGGGGGAGGGTGGGGCTGATGTTGCAGCAGGCAGGACATGGAAGAAGGGAACACCCACCCGAGGGGGAACAGGGGGAGGGGTGGCAATCCGATGCCTGGAGTGGGCGGTGCCCACACCCACAGGGAAGCAGGAGGGGGTGGGGTCAAAGGTGGGGATACAGGGAACAAAGGGGACAAAGGGATTATGGGAAGAAGAAACCCCTCCACGTGGCTGCCCTCCATCTTGGGGATACAGAGGACCTAGCCACGTGGCTGCGGCTTCCTCAGGGGGACAAAGGAAGGGATTCAGGGGAGCAGAGCAGCGCAGGGTAGCGCCAGAACTAGGATTTCTAACTGGGAAAAAGGGATTGGAAAAGGGGTTTGGGGTCAGTTCCTCAGCGGAGTAGCTAATTCCACCAAGGCGGCGGTGCCGGGATGGCTCGGAGGAGCCAGGAGCACGGTCCACATCTGTGGAGCTGCCGTGCGCCTTAGAGTGGCGGAGTACTCCCTTCTGCCTACCCGGGTTAGGGAAAAAAGGGGTAGGAGAGGATGGGGAAATGGATTCAGGGGAAACAACAGTTTTGCCCGACGGCTCTTTCCTTTCTCTGCCCGCTTCTCACGCGGACCCCGCTTTTACAACCTCCGAGATCAGCAAATGGAGCTTTGGGAAGCAATCTTTCACAGAGGGATCCCTGTCAATTCCCTCTGCTAACCTGGCTCCTACTTGCTCCCAGAACTCTGTTCTGTGAGCATCCTCCGCGGTTACACGTGGAAAGGAAAAGCAGAGCCATCGTACAAACTGCTTGACTGAATTTTTGGGGTAGGGACATTTTAATGATAAAATCCCCTTAATTTGGGTATAGAATTCCCTTTGTTGGGTAGATAGTGTGGTCCCCATGCTATTTCTACCCACAGCCTCACCCCTGGTGCAGAAAAGGCGAAAGAAAAAAAGTAAAAAACGTGAACCCTGGCAGCCCGCCGCACATGCCACACACTGCGTGCTCCGTACCCCCGGAAATGCGGCAGAGCTCACCCACATGAAGTATTAGCCGGGTACCCCCTGCAGCTAATCACTCACCAAACCGGAATCTTCGCAAATAAAAGCTGCTACCAGGGTCTTCTTTCCCAGGAAGCGTCCGTTCTTCGGCTTTCCGTAGCCGTGAATGGCTGCGCTTCCAGTCCCACGCGGGAAAACACAGCGTGTTTTCCTGTGGGTGGCGGAGACGTCACTGACTTACTTCGGGGGGCACTTGCTCCTGTTTTCAGTCCGGCACGGAGCACTTTTCCATCGTGGACCGCGACCCTGTGGTGGCGGCAGCTGTTTTCCGCTTGGATCGCGCTCGCTCGTCTCGGCAGCGGCGCTCGCTGGTCAGTGGCGCGGCTTCGCGGCGGCGGTGCTCTCTCTGCACGGTTCCCGGGTGCTCTGTGGTGACTCTCTGCCTGCTCCGCAGCCTTGCACTGGCTGTGGCCCCACGCTGGGTGCCACTCGCGGCTTTGCGTTACTTTTCTCGGCCCCGGTCAGCTCTTGAGTGTCCAGCTTGGGCGTCTCAGCTTTTCGTCGGGGCTGGGGCTCGCCACAGTTCCCGGGCGCTTTTGCTGCCGCGCTCCGGGGTGGGCTGTTGGCCACGCTTTGCCATCGGCGCGAGGGAAGAAACAAAGAGGCAGAGAATTCGTCCAAATCCGTCTGAGTGGCGGCTTGATGCTTTATTGGCTGCGAGAGCTGCGGTGAAAAAGCTGCAGCCCGCTCCCAGCTTCGCACAGATGCAAATGGCCTCGAGCATGCGAAGGAGTGGGATGAAATAGGGGAGGGACCGGGCGGATGGGGAGTCCTCCCGCCCAATGGGTACAGACATCGTGGTGACGACGTGTACTACAGCGACCAATGGGAACACGGCAGGGGTGGACACGGGGCTTTGGGGTGAGTGGGACCGCGAGAACGGGGAGACGGGCACGGAAACTGCACCAGGGGATGCATGAGGGTACAGAGAACTGGAAAACTAACAAAGAAAAAACCCATAATTTGAACCCAAATCCAGGATGCAACAGTACCGCGAAGGTTTTTCAGACAGAAAGACTGGAAAAAGACGGGAATAAGATGAGGAAGAAAGATAAGAAAAATATGCAAAGAAATAAAGGGAAGGTAGGATACTTTTATATAGCCTATGAACTGATAAAATAGAGCAATCTATTTTGAAGAACTACCAAAACAAAAAACTGTTGTAATCTAATTTAAGGCTTGGAAGAATTGAGAAAGTATATCTTGATCATGCTACAGCAGGATTCCTTCTGTTAGTTACCATGTTGGTCATAATTAACACAAAGACATTTTGCCAGCGCTTCAATTTACACAAAACCTAGCAGGATTAGTCTTTTACATGTGAAAATCACTAGAAATTTGAGGGGAGTTCATGAAAACTTTGATTAGACAAAAGCATAATTCTCCCTGAGAGTGTAACAAGTCTGGACAATGATTCAAAAAAGGAGTATTTTGAACTGTGATATTCTCAGGTGAGTAAATTTTTTCCAGTGTTTTGAGATATGCTCTCCAACTGCTCACCATCCTGGAGGTGTTCAAGGAATGACTGGATGTGTTATTTAGTGCTATGGTGTAGTTGACAAGGTGGTATCAGTCAAAGGTTAAACTCAGTGATCCCCGAGGTCTTTTCCAATCTTAATGATTCTATGATTCTAACTCTGCATGGAAAGATTTAGGCTTTATCGGGGAGGAGATAAGAAATACAAGAAAGTCAAACTTTTACAAGATGAAAAGTATCTTCCATCCAGTTCATTTGTAGCACACTGGAGGATATGTATGTCACATCTGTGACATTTAGAAGTGACAAATCTCTCACTGCCCTTATAAAACCAGCTGGTTCCTCTACTGTGAACCTCTATTTCGTAAGGGTGGAGAATCTGCAACAGTGGCAAGTTTCACCTCAAGAAAATAAATACAGTATTTCCTGGTGGGTTATAATATTAATCCTTTTCTTATAGGTACAAAACCCCCCAAACAACTAAAAGCAAAACCAAACCAAACAAAAAACCCCCAAAATCAAATGCCAAACCAGACAAAGATCTGACAACAGAGATGTAAATAAACTTTCACCCCCACAAAATCACAGAAGACAGCATATTCTATTTCACAAAAGAAAGTTAAATTACATCTGTGATTATTCAGGGAAAGACCACACCTTTAAAACTTCAGTGATTTCAGTGAGCCTCAGTGACTTCAACACTTAAAAACTTGCATAATTTTCTAGAATTAATCAGAAACTGTCTGATTAATGAAAAATAATTTTTTTCTTTGAAGAGCAAGAAAAGACAGAAGTACATTGAGCAAGTTGTATTTCATGTATCTATTGATTCTTGAACTAATATACCACAGTTTATGTTGATGACAAGGAAGCAAATACAGGAAGATCTTACTCATTACATTACAGAACTACAGACAACACACCAGAGAATTACAATCTTAGAAGGTAAAAGACCTTACCCAAACTGCTGCTTCTCTTACCATGAATGCAGTGTCTACATCACTGACAAGGACTCACTTGAACAAGAAATATGATCGGTATCATTCAGAAATGAATGAAATGACAGAATGGAAGTGTACAGAAATTAATTTATGTTTGGTTATGAGTGCCTATCATTACCTCCTAGAAAAGAAAGAGTGGAAAAGAATCTAGGGGACACTCCTAGCTGTTGTTCCAGCTTTTAGGAATGAGTTAGGTCTGCCACCTGTTGACTTATCTGAAGTATACAGAATAAACACCTGATTGAAATAATTTACCTTTAGTTTAAGAAGGGTATCTCCTATCACACTGTCTGAAGTTTTCAGTACATCTAAACTGGAAGAAGAACCAGTTATTCATCTTTATTGGATGTAAACTTTTACCCTCTAAACATCCTTCTGTTAACAAAAAAATGTAAACATTGTACAAAACACAAGATAGCTTAATGATGCTCAATGAAGCATTAGTGCAACATAATTTGATTCGTTTAATGTTTTAATAAAGCAAGACATAGTTTCTGCTTTATTACATAGCTGTTAATACAGAAATGACATGCTTAAAAAAGATTTACTATATTACTATTTGCATATGGGTTTGCTTAACAGATGACAGTGTTTACTGCTCCTTTGAAATCAAAGTACTTACTCAAGACATTCTAGACTGAATAAAGACTGCCATCTTCTGCTGCAACTGCAGCAGATATAGGTACCCAGATTAGCCTCATAACATGACCATATGTTACACTAGCCTTTATCCAGTAGGAAGTATTTCCTTTCCCAGTTATGTAATAAGAGATGTGACTACAGATATTTACAAAGTATTTGGGGGTGTTACAACATGCTTTTTCGAGCTACATAGCTTTATGCTTTTATTCCCTTTCTGAAGAACAGAGAGGGAGCAACCTGACAAGGGATTTAATTGAATCATAGATTATCCTGAGTTGGAAGGAACCCATAAGGATCGAGGCCAACTTGTGGGTCAGCACAACCATGTACCAGAGAGTGTTGTCCAAACACTTCTTGAGCTCTGTAAGGCTTGGTGCTGTGATGACTTCCCCAGGGAGTCTGTTCCAGCACCTGACCACCCTCTAAAAGATTTTTTTTCCTGTTATCTAGCTGATACCTCCCCTGACAAAACTTCATGCCATTCCCTCTGATCCTTTTACTGGCCATCAGATTTAATGGATTAAAAAATACATTAATCTATCCAATTATGAAGAACTAAAACAGATTACAACTTCACTGCCAGCCTTCCCTCTCTACCCTGGCAGTATAACTGCCATTACTGATACCCATTCAAAATTAAAATTATTTAACTTAGCAACAATTGATTCGTATGTGGTTCAAAAACTTGTGCTGACTTTACTCAACTTTCATATACTCCAGGCATGACATGTGGAAGAACAGGCCAGAACCCAAAGGGACAATTTAGAATTCTGAGGAAATAAAATTTTTATGTTTCAGCCCATAATTTATCAGGTATCCTATGAACTCTAGGTAATTAAAAAAAAAAATATATATATATATATAAAGAGGCCAAAGAAGTAAGATCCCAAACTAAAAGAATTTTCAACATTAATTTGTCATCATAATTGCAAGAGAGCAAATAAAGTAGTCCATGTGTCAAGGATACAGCTGATGAACTTTTATGAAGAAATTTTTTGTTAAAAAACATTCCTTTGTTCATACAGAAATACTTCTAATGTATGAATGACCTAGTTTCAGAAAGATAAAAATTCTTAAAATTAGTTCTTAAAATCGGATACTGGGGTGTATGTGAGTCCTGGTTCAAATAGGCAAGGGGAGAAAACAGGCAAACATATCTCTGTCCCATGGTGGAAAAATTCACAAGTTACAGCTGCTAGTGGTCTCCTCCAAGTTAACCATGTCTGTAGCCAAATATGTGTGAGACACATTCTAAGGTACCCTCCTCCAGAAAGGACATTCATAGATTGAAAGTAAGAACTTAAATAGACTTTACATGTTTAAATGCAAACTCTGACCTACATATTTTTTCCTATATTCCATTCAGTGAATGATTACCTTTTACAAAACAGTACAGCTCCAGTGAGAGGCAAAAACATATTCATTGCAGAACAACTATTTATTTAGGGTGTAAATCCAGCACCCAGGGAGATGTAATAGTGCAAATTCCCTGTAATGGATTAGGCAGGACAGCATTTTGAAAAAACTTAGAGGTTGGAACATACCCAGAACATGGGTCCCTGATGTCAAAAGCAAGTGCCCTGATAAAAAAGCTACTGGATATTCTAGGAGTGGGGAAAGGTGATGAACATTGTTCTTCACCTTCTCATTTCTTTTTTTCTTCACTTTCACTGGATAGAAAGAAAAAGGATTTTGAAAAATCTCAAAGCTTCCACAGAACAAATTTTTATATATAGAGATCTAACATTATTGACCCCTGTGATCTTTGGATACAAGTGATACATGGAGGGCTGACAATGTTGTCAAAATCAGGGAGAAAGGAAACAAAAGAATAACACTGACATGAAGGAAGCAGGAGGGCACAAAGAAAGAAAAATTCCTTGACATTAAAGAGGCAGAGCTGAAACAAGACACAGGAGGGAAAAAAAATAAGCAACAACAAAACAAAAAAATCGCTATCACTTATTTGAGTCAGTGACAATTTCACCTTAAAGATATTCATAACTTCACTGACATTCCTAATATATGTCCCCCTGTTTATCTTAAAAGGCAGATAAGTGCACTCCAGAGGGAAAAAACAAACTCACCTAACAGACTGAATGAGCTGTTTGCATTGTCTTTAAGAATGTCCACAGTCAATATATACTCATCTGACCATCTCTGCTCATTTTTCTCACCATATAAAGGACTCTTCTTCACTAGACAACCACATTCTAGCAACTAATCAACTAATAAATAGCTGGTTCAAGAAGAAAGCATCACAGCCTTGATAAACCGGCAAAGAACATGGCAACCAAACTGATAGGTAAAACTTCCATTTCATTTGCTGGATTGACACCCAGCAGGCAAAAGGCAATGCTATAAGCTATTTTTACCGTAAGAATACTGAACCCACCAATATTGTTCCTTCCAAGTGGCAAAACAGAGAGGAAGCTTGGACCTAGAGAACATGTGCTTCCTCTCTTGTCACACTCCAGCTGTAAGCACAGAATTTACTCCATAACTTTTCTTTGAATTCCTCTCTAACCAATTATTACTAAAAGAGGATTATTTGAGGAAGAATAAGGTTTCTATAGGTTTGGGTTTGTTCTTTAATTTTGTTCATCAGAACTACCTGCATGGAAGACACTTCATCTAAACATAAACCATACATGAGGCTTCCTTAAAATGTTCCTATGTCCTCATGATTACAACATATAACACCAAATCTGCATTAAATAGGCTTTGTTATGTTACAAACATAGCTGTTTGTTATAAACAGCTTTGTTATGCTGTTTATAATCATCCAGTTCTTGCCTAACATTGGTTTTTCTCAGCTTCCTTATCTGAGGACACAAATCAAAAGAATCCTGTTTTGACTGGACAATTTGATACGCTATGTGGTCTTTGCAGAGTGATTTCTTCCTAGGATTCTAAAATTATTCTTGTATCTCTAATGGTAGACTCTTCTTCAAACAGCAAGTATACTGTGTGCCCCAGTCATCTTTGATAACATTGCTTGGCCTATAGAGTCATGGAAGAGTAGCAGGCACAACTATATAAATAATAATGATAAATGGGAGCTCAAAAAGAACTCATGACAACACTACAAAATGTGTTACAAAATGTGTAACACTGTAATTATATAATTATATTTAAAACCAGATATTTTCATCCTGCAAATATCAGAATTTTCCATTAGACAGAAGTTCTGTATTTGCTAATCCCAGTTTTAGTTTCACTTAAAACAATAAACTTCTCTTTGCATACTTCATTTCCTTGCTCAACTATGCTGATAATTCATGAACTCCTGGGGAAAAAAATAAAACAAATGAGGAGTACTAGATCTGGTAATCCAGTCAAAAGTGCATATGGCACTTGTTTAATCATTCTCATTTAGTGAATAAAAATAGGCAATAAGTAAAAGTAGTAATACTAGATTATGGTCTGAGTTTCAAGTGTAACACTCCAGAAATCAAGGTAAATACATAATTACTGTGTACTACCACAGCAGGTGATTTTTTTTTCAGCTATGCTGACTAAACTTACTCTTAACTTTCAGTCTTCTACTGGCTGAACAACTTCAGGGGTTGCCAGATACTGGTAAAGCAAAACATAGTGTCAAAGCCAAAAGTGATTTAAGTCAGAACTACTACTTGGGAAAAACCAAAACCATCAGTGTTTAATGAATATTATTCTCATACTAAATCCAAAACACTGAACTGTACCAGCTACTTGGAATAAAATCAACTCTATCCCACATGAAACCAGGTCAGCTTGCTTTCTAAATAATTATTATTTCAAAAAGCAGCAATGCTGCAAATAAAGATTGCATACATCAATGGATTATTTGGAATATTTGTTATGTTACTTTGTCTATGAAAAACTGAATTTTCATGTTAGTAATTTTTTCCTGATTTTTTTTCCAGTTATAACTTCTGTTAGGGTTGGCACTGATCAGTAGTGTTTGAAAAATTACAAAGGAAAATCAACTTTCAAAACTAGTTATTTTAGTGGAGCAAAACTGCATAGTAATTTACTTTTAAAAGGAGCCTGCCTTTGTAAATATAAATCTGATTTAGCATTCTTTATTTGTAGAAATTACATTTTAAAGAAGATGTTGAAGACGAATGAAAGAAAAAAGGGAATAAAATTTTGCATAAAAGGCAATGTTTCTGTTTTAAAAATAAAACTGTAAGGTGAGGCAGAGTGAGCAGAGCACATTGTTTAGGTCAAATGGCATGGAAAAATGTATATACTGTTTTTGGGGACACATCAAAAAAAAAAAAAAACCCTGACATGTTTTTAGATACTTTAAAGTTCCTGGAAATCTGATCTATTTTCCTTGCTATTTGCACTAGTGACAATAAATAGATCTTTATAAAGACTTTTTGATTCCTTCATTCCTAAGGAATAATTCTGCAAAGCCATTATGCAAGACAAATCCAAACTCAAGGTCCAAACACTATAGCTCCATATAGAAATGTAAAACTTTTCCTAAAAATACTTAAAAAAATATTTAGGTAAAGGCCTCTCCATATTACTAAGAAAATGATGACTATTCAGAGGTACTTTTAGACAGTGTAACTTCAGTTATCTAGTAGAAAAAAGAGACACTTCTTTAATGTTTATTCTGAGATTATAGATACAGTTTCACAAAGCTCTCTTTTCTCATTGCTTGTGGACAGCAGTTTTTGTGAAAATAGATAAACTGCACTTATAAAAAGATAATAATTGCACTTCATGAGTAAAACTTAAAATTTCTGGAGTTACATTACATTCTGTGACAGTGGATCGCCTCATCTCAAAAATGCCAGTTCACCTGCCTTATCCACAGGGCCACTAGATTTCCTCTCTTTTCTTACTGCAATGTGCATGTGCAGTGCTTACCTACTGATCAAAAAGCACAATGTAAATGCGGCACAACAGGTGCTAATAAGCAGTTAAGTAAAAATACTGTTCAATAAAAGGGACCTAAGGCTATACAAGAATAATTTTCTAATAACTAACTTTAGTTGTGTGATTTGGCTAATTTTAAACATGGCAAAACTCCAATTCCGTAGACTTACACCACATAATTTTATGGATTTCAGTGGTACTAAACATTGCTTTAGTAAATCACGTAGCCTTAAAAACTCACAAAGCTTCCAATTCCTTGTGAATCAAGTACAGACTCGCATCTATAGTCTATCTATAGTACTACCCTCTGCATAGCAATCAATATTAAAGAAAAACATACAAGGAGTTCTATTTATAAAAAAATACAAAACAAAACAAAAAAACTGGGATCTTCTGTCCCTGTTAAAAATAATTTAACTTTCTATATTTAAATACCAGGCTAAACCTGAAGCACTAGGATTATATCTCCTGTTAAATTTATTATCAGAATCACAGAATCATATAATGAATCTCATCTCCAGAGATGTTCTTGGAAATAATTTTCACAATTTAGCTAAACATTAGTAAAAAGTTGACTAACAGTATTTCATAACTCTGTTCAGTTTTTGTAGCAATAAGATTTGAAAATAGAATGTTTGATGCCAGAAAAACAGTAGGAGTGACTTCAGTCACTACTCAGTTAGTAGTGACTTCAAAATAATTGAAGATCTTATCTGCAACAGAGAGTAGTGGGTAGAGGTGCTAAAAAGTGCTACTTTAAATCCTTAAATTAACAGGTTTATCCTTTTCATGACCAGACTTAGTCACCGAATATCCTGAGTTGGAAGGTGCTCACAAAGATCAAAAGAATCACAGCATGAGCCTTAGAGTGTTGTAAGTAAAATGTCTATTTATGTATAAAAACCAAAAAATCACTTGCTTTATAACTTAATGAATAGTCCCATTTCAATATGAATTATTTGCTTTGGATTTTGTATAGTTCTGTAATGATATAAAATATTACCTTTCATCTAAAGATAATTATTAGGCATCCTTTCTTTAGTCATAGACAAGATGATTCACCTCTCAATGGACTCTCTTCACCTTGCACAATTGGCATATTTATTTTGAGTGCTGCCAACAGCTTCCTCTGTCCCAGCAGGAGTCAATATAAACCAGGGCCACACTTCTTGTCTTTGGCCACTCATAAATATTACTGTAAGCAATATTTGCAAGTATTCTTTGAAAATTACTTTGGATAAAACTTTGAAGTCACTACTCTATGCATCAGAATAGACGGAAAGCATAAATGAAAGGAATATATTTCTGTAGACTCTTTTCTTTAATGATAAAATATTGTACAATGAAAATGTTCCTGAATAGATCAGCACATATTATTTCACTGAAATATTCATAGGAAGAATAAAATAAATCCATAGGCCCACAATATGTTATGATCTCTCTTTTTTTTGTTTGTTTGTTGTTTTTTTTTTTTTTTTTTTTTTTGTTTTTCAGGAATGCCTTTAATTGCAATATTTCTTTGCAGTAGTATGCTTCCTTCAGGAAAAAAAAATAACAATTGCCAGGCTGCAAAAAAAAAAAGTCATAGTAATAATATCATAATCTCAGAATTATACTACATCTATGCAAAGGAATATTCCAAAGCTTATGCATGCATCAAGAATAATGGACTTCAAAAAACCCCAACCACAGTTTATTATACTCAAGTAAGTGACAGTTAGAATTCATGGAGAAAATAATATGCCTCTTTTCCTAAGAGTAAAAAAAATACCAGAAGAATTGATAGTTACTGGAAAATATAGTACGAAAAGGAAAGGTATCCCAACATGCAGGAGAAGAAGCACTAAGAGAATAGTAAGACTACAAGAAATATGACAAATAATCTAAAGCATCATCAACAGGAAAATTAAGAATAATGATATAATTAAGTATGAGTTTAAAGAGGCAACATGAACACTGAATAAAATACATAAGGCAAACACAAGACCAGTTCTAACTGCCAAGGGATATAAAGGAACAAGAAAATATTTCATTAATAATGTAGAAGAAAACAGCAGAAGAAAATGAAAATCTGTTGTTTAAATATGAACCAAAAGTAACAAGCAGTAGAAGATACAGTAAAAGCTGATGTTTTCTTTATTTCTTTGTTATTTCAATCACTTTTCAGAGAGAAGTCAATTTAAGTGAGATTTGGAATATTGTTTCCAAGTTGTTTGGCCTGGTTTGTTTAAGATGCTCCAGAGAAACTCAGTGGATCTTTGGGAACATTTTAAAGTATCTAAATATTGTGCAGTCTATTCCCCTTTTCTTTCCAGATAATTCATTGCTATCTTGAAGCACAAATCAGAGGACAAGGCTAAAGAAGAATATATAATATTTTACTTTATCTTCTACTGGATATGAAAAGACAGAGATATGCAAAGAAACCCTAATCAGTCTATTTTCAGAAAATGAAACAATGATGACTAAAGTTATTAAGCATTTTATTGGCACCTAGAAAATATGACTGTGGCCTAGATTTTTGTCAAGGACAAAAATACCAAATCAGTCATTTTCTTCTTTATCTAAACATACAGCCAAGTTAACATGATACATATTTACAAAGATTTTGATGTTTTCCACACACAAACACCTCATAAATAAAGGAAACTATCTAAATAAACAATAAATAAATCAAAAACTCTCAAAGCAATGTGGACAAGCTGATACATCATTACACTCTCAAGGCACTGTAGGTAGTTTCCAATTGACAGAGATATAGACAATTTATAAAGAAGGGCCATGTGCAGAAGCAAAGGGGGAAAAAAGAACTTTTTCCTCTTCTTGCCATCAGCAGGCAATGTCCTGTCACTGCCTTCAGAAGACAAACAGCTTAGTAACAGATGTTCCCTTCCTCCTCTTTTCTCTTGGCTTTTATTGCTGCATGGTATGGAATAGCCTTTTTGCTAAGTTTATGTCAGCTCTCCTGACTATGTTCCCTCCCAAGGTCTTTCCTATCCCAGCCTTCTGGTCTTTTTGGGGGCAGGAGAGCTGCAGAGACAGCCTTGAGACTGTGCAAGGTCTACTCAGCAGTAGCCAAAGAGCTGCTGTGTTAGCAACATTGTTCTAGCTAGAAGTACAAATCCCAGCAGGATGAGAGCTATTACAGGGAAATCTAACTCCATTCCAGCCAGACCCAATTTAGCTTGTATCTATTGCCTCTTGTTTTCTACTGTGTCTTCTGAGAAAACTTGATCCCACCCTCTCTACACCAACTTGTTCGGTATTTCAATACCAAAAAGATCTCCCTTATGCCTTCTCTCCTGATGCACTGTGATTTAACAGAAGTAAGTATCATCTTCAGTCGTTTCTTCTTGTCCTACCAACTGATTCTGCACATGCAGAGTCTGCCCTTGCAGAATAATTTCGCTTCTTTTGTGGTGGCATCACTGAAAATAAAGACCAAATTTAGAGCATACCAACTTCATTCTAGAGCACTAGGATTGCTTCACATTGTGTACTCTCAATTTAACAAAATATGATACTATTCATGCAGTTGGTAAGAGAGTAGAACAATGTCACAGTTGTTATGATCCAATTGAAACCCAGAAGAGCAAAGAAAACTAAGTCTCTGTGTATAAAGCAGAAAGAACTTTGAAGGTTCAAAATATACCCAAAAATGAGATTAAAACCAAACTAGAATACATGCTGGTGCCAAGAGAGTGATATGTTTTATTTAGTAGTAAAAGAGGCAAAGAGAAAGAAGGGAAGTTCCAGGAAGTTCTGGGAAGGGAAGTTCCGGGAAGGGAAGGAGAGAAGGCAGGAAGGCAGGAGGGAAGGAAGGGAGAAAAAGAAAGTAAGAGTACATTGGGGATGGTGAGTGACAGGGCTTAGATGGAAGGCCCCAATGACATCTCGTTGCTCCCCTCAATCTGGACTTCTTGATGGTGAGGGTCCCCCACTGCCACATCATGCCATGCCACACACCAAAAGTATACAATCCCGTGGATTAATATATGCTTTGGGCCAGGTGGGAACACCCACATGCCTCCCTTGCAGGGGGCCAGTTTGACACTGTCCTTTGCAACACTGAGTGATACTGCGCCTTGATCTCGGGAGAAGGGGCCAGGCAGCTAGCTCGACCCTTTTTCTCTTAGTGCATGTCACGTGTGGCTGCTCCCCGTCTCATGCCACTGGCAAGCAGAGGGTAGTGGTTCGCCCACCACACCAGGACCTTCCCAGGAGTGGCCGAGAGGAGCACACTCTATCCCAGGGAAATCCTCAGTGACGGGATCGCAGTGCAGGAAGGAGGGAAGGACTCCTTCTTGCAGTTCCCAAGTGGCTTTTATTCCTCCCCCGAGAGGGAGAGAGAGAGAGCAGGTGTTACAATGAAGCACACTAGGAAGGAGACAGAAGCAAAGAGCCAATAACAAGGGATTACAACAATTTATAAAGGGGGGGGGGGGGGGGGCTGGTTCCTGGGAGGAGACAGCCTCACAACCAATGGGCTAACTTCAGGGTGGAGCATGAGGTGGGACTTACAGTAACAAACAACCAATAAGATACATGAGGGGAGGAGAGCCTATGTAAGTAACCAGTGGGAGGTAGGGAATTACACAAATAACAGGGAAGGGTTTACAATGAGTGACAGGGAGTAGAGGCAGGATTGCATGGATTGACATAGAAGGGACTGGAAAGAGAAGTAGGTACAAGGGTTGATGGATGGGTATAAGGGAAGGGCTTAACACAGGAACAAACCATTTTATAGGAAGGAAGGGGTACATAAGAACAAACCATTGCAAACATTTGGAAATAAAACAATGAAAGATTAAACAAGTAAAGCTAGAAAATGCACCACCACAACTGAGGGTCTGTTGTATCATCTCTGGTGTAGGGCTTGGGAATCCCCTTTTAAGGGGGGCCTTTGGTGAGCCATGACACCCCTCTGCTGTGGATATGCTTTTCCTCAGGTGAAGGGGTCCCTCAGCTGGGCTCCTCTGCACAGTGGAGGTCACTGCATCTCTGACCAGATGCCTTTCCAACACACCCAAAGCCTCTCTCCTCCTACCCTTTGGTGCAAGGCTCTGTGCAAGCCTGGCAGTTGATAGCCCTGGAGCTGTGGTCTCTACCTTGAAGATAATAGGCTTGTGCTTTGTCAATGTCCCCATTCCTGAGTTGTTACTTTATCTTATTTTCATCAGTAAATAGTGTAGGGCCTCTCAGAACCCCATTCAGGTTGTGGTTGTATTCTCTGAAGCTTTTGTAATACAGTTTTCAAAGTCCTTCATGAAAATGTTTAAGTCATAAACTACAATATTTCAGTCTCTGACAGCGGTTTGACCCTGGCCAAACACCAGGCACCAATGAATGTTGTTCACTTACCCTCCCCTGCCACAGCTGAGCAGAGGAGAGAAAAAAATTAGTGAAGGCTTCATGAGTTGAGATAATGACTGGGAGAAAACACTCCAAGGGCAAAACAGGCTCAACTTAAAAGCAAAAAGTAGATTTATTACTACCAGAGTCAGAGGAGGATAATGAGGAGTAAAAACACCTTAAAACACCTTTTTCACCCAACTCCTCCCTCCTTCCCACTGACAGAGCAGGGAGACAGAGTGCAGGGATTTTGATCACTTCATCATCCAAGTTCATCTTCTGCTGCTCAGGGAGAGGATTCCTTCCCCTGCTACACTATGGGCTCCCTTCCCATGGGAGACAGCTTTCTGTGAACTTCTCCAATGTGGTTCCAGTCTCATGAGCAGCAGTCCTCCCAAAACTACTGCAACTTGAGCTCCCCCCACGGGTAAACAGTCCCCTCAAAACTGCTGCAGCATGGGTCATTCTTCCACAGGGTGCAATCCTCCAAGGACAGGCCACTTCAGCCTGGAAGCAGAAGCCCTCTGTCTCCACCAGGTCTCCCACTGGATCAGAGCCTCCTCCAGGCATCCACCTGCTCTGGCATGCATACCTCACCTGTGGGCGGATCTCTGCATTCCCCCCTGGATCCCCATGGGCTGCAGGGGGACAGATGCATCATCATGGTTATCACCATGGGGGAGGAATCTCAGCTTTGGTGCCTGGAGTACCTCTTCTCCCTCATTCTCCACTTAGCTTGGTGTCCCCATGTTGTTTCCCTCCTCATGGTGTTCCCATGTCCTCAACCTCCTCCTCTTCTCTAGGCTGGAATTAAGTGTGCCTCTTTGTTTTGATTTTCTTCTTAAATATGTTATCACAGAGATGTTACGAACCTCTCTAGCTGGGCCAGGCTTGGCCAGTGGCGTGTCTGTCTTCAGAGCCATCAGGGATTGGCTCTGCCAGACATGGTGGAAGCTTCTCGCAGCTTCTCACAAAAGCCACCTCTGTGCCCTGCTACCAAAAACCGTTCAAAACCAACACAGATGTTTATTAGTTTGAACACAAATGTTCACATACATTTGTGCAGTAAAGTGTAAACAATTGTGTAAGGTGAGATACCTAGAAAATCTGTGGAAGAGGATCCAAGTATCTCCTTCAAGTTTAGCTTTTTTACAGATAACCTTTGGCCAAAGCCAGATTTTCTATTTGGTCGAAGAAAATCTCTATTGTTGTCATTATGGAGACTTATATCAGTTAAATAAAGAACATTAGCAACTACTTTTTGTCAGGATTTTTCTGAAGAAATTATCCTTGTGAAAATCTACTTTTTTATCACCCTGGAAGCAGGGAGCAAATCTCCAATTATGCCAGATGGCAGGGAGCAAGGCAGTGACAGCAGGGGAAAGAGGCAAACATCAAGGACAACAGGCTGCCAAAGTGCCAGAGGAAGGAGAAATTTGCCATCCCAGAACAGCAACCAATACAACCAGCACAGCTTCTCCTACAAATGAACATCTCTCTCCCACCAAGTCCCACCTTGCTCTCTCCTTTCCCTACACTAAAAAGAGGTCTCAACTCTTATCCTTTCCCAACAGTCAATGAGACACAATGCTTGTGGCAGGGAAAGATGACATGAGAAAAGGAGATATCTCATACCCTAGGGTAAAAGAAATACTAAATATCAATTAAGTATATTCTTTAGCACTAGTGCACTACTGCTGGATTAAAAATAAAACATCCATTTAGGAGGGTTTTTGTTATTGAGTAATAAAGTGATGCACAGAAAGAGTGACCTCCCTGCTACTAGAAGGATTTCCTTCGTAAATCTCTTTTCTCTAGTGTCACCTGATTTCTGATTGTTAGTTGATCTTTTTACACTGCTTTTAGATTTCAAAGTGTGCAGTGCTGAAACACCTTTTTAGCACTGACAGGTGAAACAAAAGATGATTGATCTGATTGTCTTCCCAAACAATAAAAGATAGCTTGCTTTCCTGAGGTTCTACACTTGTAAAATAAAGGCAGCAATCATCCCTTCCTGCCATGCAACAATCCAACCACCAGCAACCATCCAACCTTGCCCACTGACTCAGGGAGGCAGCTTCTTTGCTGATACAGGTGTCATAAATTTACACCCAACAAGTAAATCTAATCCACTGATAGGAAATTAAGGAGGGGAAAAGGCCCTGAAACTCCTGCCACCACGTAAAGCAGGGACCGATAATAAAGAGGTAGGCTGGACAGGAACAAATGCAGATCTGAACCAATATGGCTAATCATACGTTCTCTGTTTATTGTTTACAGACGGTAGTTTTTATACACTTCCAGATAGTTTACAATCGTGAGCACACTCTCATTGGCAAGCAAACATTGTTTGTTCCTATCTTAAGGTGGCTAAAGTTTCACACTTCAGACCTATACTAATTCACACCTAGATAGTTCAGTACATTTTGTTATACCTTAACATAATTTCTGACTGCGCCACAAACTTATTCTTAACTGCGCCACAGGCTTTAAGGCCTCCGAGGCCCACATCTGAGGCCTAGGCTGAGGTAGCTCAACCTTCACTCCAAACATATAAATCATGAACATCCAGATCATGACCTCTTTCTCTCAGAAATTGTTCTACAACCATGCATTTATTTCATATGTTTACTCACAGTAGTAGCCAAACAGAAAAGGCTGTGAGGCTTTGCCACACATAGTATATCTCCCTTCTCTAAGTGAGATGGAAGCATAACCTACAATTCTAAATGGGAGCTTTTAATGGCATGAAGTCATGGATGAGTGGATGAGTTAATTTGTTTGTAAAAACAAGCTTCCCCCCCAGTTGTAAATTATCAATTACTTTCTTCTTGAGATTGAAAAGCTCCCAGCCTTGCATGCATCATTATTTTTTCAATAATAATTTTTTCAATAATTTTTACACAGGGGTTTCAATACCTCCTGTGTAAAGGTTTAGCCTTACAGCATGTGTATCTGTAAATTAACATAAATTGCCATGTGGAAAGTCACTAAAGCACTTGTTCTGCTTAGTTAAGATTGATAATTGGCCTCTGAGCTATTCAGAAATTCATGAGTGAAGTATATTGAGCTAATCTCAAATATTATACAAAGACCAGAAATCAAAATTTGACTTTTTTATTTACTACTTATCACATAGGTTGAATTCAACTGGGTCACCTTGTCTAAAGAAGCCTATTACTGTGCTGAAAGAAGTGTCAAGTCTCAGAAATCACATCTACACAAAATCCTAACAAATAAACTTGTCTATAAGAAAGCATCTATATTTTGACAGAGAAAAAAATAATCTTGATAAACTGATTTCCTGGTTCATTTCAATACCCATGGATATTCTACAGAGTATTCTGGTTTTCCCTCAAAGCTTTAAATCACCTTTCTTTGTAGAAAAGATATCATTCTTATTCATTCATATGACAATCTTGTGGTAGACCCTGAACTTCGAATCAACCAAGATCACACATAGAGCAGAAGAGGTGGCGAATCCTTTTGCAAGATCACATATTTTAGAGTCTCTTGACATTGATGGAAATAGCTGAGCTAGCAAAGCGATTATTCAGGAAAAAATCTCCAGGCTATTTGCAACCTATCACTATTTCATAAGATATTCCACATGCAAAGTGACTTTTGAGCTCTGATTTTCTTTTCTGCTTGTGAAAAATGCAAGCTCTTATTTTTGTTTCTTTTCTTATATGCCAAAAGCAGCAAATCTAAGTGTGTGTTCACCTCTGAGAGTTTATGTCACTCAGGGAACTGGAGAACAGAAAAATTAATCAAGGGTCCTCAAAAGCTGAAATGTCAAAACCAATATGAGAAATTAGAAATCCATCAATTGTTGGAGTCAAAGACAAGCAAATGATGAAAAGGATGAGGACAAATAATGCATTAATTTTTCAAGGATTAGAATAATCGGAAGCTGCAGTTTCAGAAAAGAAAACTGAGTGTTCTTCAAGTGAACAGATGAAAAAAGTCTATTATGGTGTCACGGTTTGACACTGGCGTGATGCCAGCGCCCCCATGAAAATGTATTTTTCTAAATAACTGCTGTGAGATGTGATCAGGGACAGAGCAGAGTAGGCCCAAGCTTAATAACAAAGAAAATAACTTTATTAAACTACTACTACTATAAAACCTACAAACACTAAATCCTGGATGAAGACCTTCCAAAACACCCCTCTTCCTCCCACTTGATTTTCAAACAAACTCAACAGTGAGACACCACCCAGGATCCTGATCAAGTTGCCACCCTTCAGATAATCAAAATACTTAATCTTTCAAGGGAGACAGGAGTCTCTCCTGTGCCAACGACTCCCCAGGAAACACAATTGCCACCCTTGTGTTTCCACGTCACACATGGCAACCACCCGGAGACAATCTGCCATGGTGACACTCTCCTTTCCATGTCACAGTGCTCTCACCACCGTGCATGGACAGACTGCTCATAGGGCTCCTTTAAGAATGCTTTGCCATGGACCAAAAGAGACAACAGTTCAGCATCTCATTTTGGGACTACAGTCCCCCCCAATTTCCCCTGGGGCTGAGGGTCCAAGAACAGAGGTCTTCTTCTCCTCTTCTTCTTCCTTGAAGATAGAGGGCTTCTCCACACCTTCTCCTACTCTCCTCTGTTCTCTCTACTCCTCTGCTGGTAATCACTGAAACAGGTCTCTTGGCTCACCAACGCACCCCCCTAAGTGCAGCTTCTGTCAGGAGAATTTGGTTCAGTCTATGGCTAACAAGAAAAGTCCAGCCACAAGCCACTCCATCATCTCCTTCCAACTCAAGAATTTCTTCTTCCATCATCTCAGCTCCCAGACTGTCTCTCTTCTACTTCAAATCAAGGAGGAGTAATATTTTACAAAACCTTCATTTCTCAGGAAAGGGTTAAAAGTTCAGACTCCCTGGATGGCTGAAATCTCTGCCCAGCAGCCAATTCCCAAGGCCAAGGCTGGGCGCCTTCCCCCCCACTCCTTCTCCTCCGCCGGCAAAGTTACAGGTGCCATGCAGACTCTCTGTCTCTTCCCTCTGTGGGGGGGAACGACAAAAGGCATCTCCGCTTCTCTCCACCCTTCCGTCCACAGGAGCTGGCTTGGTTCCAGTCCTTCTACCCCTCAGCTCACCTTGACCAGGCCGCATGGCTTCCCCTCCCCCGCCCAGCCCCATGGCTGGGCAGGGGAGATCTGCACAGCACCCTGACCGGAACCAAAGAGAGCGAGCTCTTGGGAGTTCCTGCTTTTAACTCCCTGTGTTCTCAGAGGCGTACCCCTATCTTCAGTGGTCACTTCAGGTGCCAATATCCAAACTTGACCACTGATTGGTTTGACCCAACTTCCTGAAAGAAATCACTTCCATGTGAAACCACGACATATGGGAAAAGAATGTATTGATAACATTGCTCTTGCATGACAGGAGGCTTCAGATGGCAGTATACTTATAAGTGGAGACAAAGCCAAATGATATTTTTTCTTATGCATTAATGTGATACATTTTAATTCTTTGTTATGCACTTTTTGCTTTGAGATATTGAGATTATCCACACTGAGTGTTCACAGTGTTTTCCTTGTAGATCAGCTCTCTAAATGCGAGTTCTAGTCAGCTTGTTGACATGGTGCTCACTCTTTCCAGAAGAGAAAAAAACATCAGTCAGAGGAAACAGGAGCAAGAAGTGAGAACAGAACTAAATGGTATTACAGGAGCTGGTGGGATCAATTTGTACATCTTTTTCTTAAAATTATTTTTGAACCAGTGTGCCTAGAAATAAACCAACCAAAAGTTGGAGTAAAAGATAAAGCACTCTCTGGTTTTTGTCTTTAAGTCAGACAGGGCAGAAGAGGTAAAAATTACAGTCACCAACAAGGCTTTTAGGCAAGAAAGCAGAGTATGTGTTTTAGTTTGGCATAGCTTTTTGCTTAGCTGTTTTTTTTCATTTTCTCACTACGTGTCAGTTTGAGTAACACTGTGGCATGAGGTCTAGGACATTATGATCTAATACTTAGTGATGCTCTATAACTTTAAGATTGCTCTGCTTTTATGAACAGAATAAAGGATTTTACTGTACTTCACACTACTTTACAGTGGAAACCTAAGAAAATATAAATACATAAGCAGAACTCCCAATCAATCCAGGTTTGTTTTTCTACTCATCTAACATTTGACTTAGGAGTCAGAAAGAGAGAGCTAGCAAGGCCTTGCACACAAGCACCATTTTGGGTTTCCAGCAGTGCCAGAACCCTTTTCAGAGTGCAACTGCACCTCTGAGTGAGCTGCTTGCTTCAGAATGTGTTATTGGGACTTATTTGTACCTAATCTACATTCCTTCTCATAATGTATTTCAAAAGGGTGACTCTGCCTTGGAAACAGAGCCAATTACTGTGAGAACAAACAGAATAAAAGGGGATGCTGTATCTTAATCACTCAGCATTTAAAACAAAGTTTTGATTTAGAATGCTGACCCTTTTAGACTTTTCATTCCAAAATGTGACCCTGTCTGTTCTGCCAATCTGCTACATGGTGAGTTGAAATAGATGGTCAAACATTTGAAAAATGACAGGATCAAAGATTCTCAAGGCTGTAAAAAAAAAATCAGTTTTGCACATGAATGCAAACTATACACAATAGCAGTATTATCAAGCAGAAAGTTCAACCATCAAAACAGGAAGAAAACCAGCAGGTCTGGGTACATTAATGTTCATTAATTTCTCCCAAAATCTTCCTCATTATGAGAAAAGGGACAACAAGACTCATGAAGGGGAAGTATACACAAACAGAAACCCTATTATGTAAGAAATGTGTATCATATTATGTAAGAAATGTGTACCAAAGCAATTATTCCCAGAGGAAATAGATTCGTCATGTAATTAAGCTAAATACAGATGATAATTCATCAGTATTTATATATATTGTGAAGAGAGCAAGAAAAATCAAAGTTAGGGCTTTGGGAAACAGAATGACACATTCTCCCCTTTCAGCATTGATTCTTTTCTGCCAAGTTTCAAACAATGCAAAAAAGTTTTGAAAATAACAGTCCATTAGAAAAAGTAATTTAGCATTGTACCACACTGCCTTTCCCCTCTGAAACACATATTTTTCTGGGAATTTACGAGTAAGTAAGTTTGGTCACAGAAAGGGTAATTCTTTTATAATTATGTATTATTTGCTGAAGAAGCAGTTTTAAAACTGTATTCTGTGAGGTTTTTTAAGTATAAAAATAATCTCACGAATATTGAAGTGCTGCAGTGGTTTGTTCCAAGAGGAGACCAAAAGAACTTCTCTCATATCTAATAAAGTGTAGTCTGATAAGAGAGAGAATTCTCCCTAAATGTACAAGGGAGGAAAACACAAATCCCAACCAAAGTGTGTGGACACTGGAAGTAAACCTCAGCAGAAGTTCAGGAGGAAGGCAATCACTTTAATCTTATAAGATTACTTAAAGTACGAGGAACCTTCCAAAGGGCAAATACATTACTCTCTTTTCAGCAAAGCTTAGTGGATTTAGTGCCTATGATGCCTCTGGAAGGAAAAGACAGAACGGTGTGAGCCAAGAAAACCCTTACAACCTGTTTGGCAATGTTCAGCTTTGCTGTTCTAAGAAATTTTGTTTTGGGAGTGTAATACAATTTGTTTTGACCCCGAAAATCGGCTGTCCCCAAAAAGTTATTTCTCTATGTACCTACAGAGAATGAGTTTCCATGTGTTCTCTCCAACTCTACAATTTCTCCTTAAATCAAGTATTGAGACAGCTTGGGTGAAAGTATAGGGGTATAGATCCTTTAAACAATTCTTTTAACTCCCAATAACAAAACTCATCTGAGATGAGGTGAAAGATTAATTTCCCATTTGTGCTCCCAAGGAATTCTAAATGCTTCTTTAAATCTCTATTACTTTTTCCTAAAAAAAAAAAAAAATAGTAAGCATAACAAAATAAACCAAAGTAAATCCTTCCACTTCTTACATATCTTGGTGACCAAAACCTACTGTTCTTTTCCCACACACATTTTAAATGCTACAAAAAAGTCTTTGTCACTAGTTTGATTTGTCACTAGATTGACCGACAGAAATCATATAAACTACTTGTGCATGCTGTACTACAGAATTAAAATTTCTAGCAAAAATATATAAAATTCTGTTGTCAAGTAGATAACCTTGGTCAAGCTACAAATGAGTTTTTAGAGTTCTCCTGAATATGTTTTCTAAACCCAAATTTCTGTCTTTTTTAAATTATCAATAGAAACAAAAGTATTTTTGTGTTTCATGAAACTATCAAAAAGCTGCAGGGGCTAATGTTGATAAAGATTTTCCCATATTGTTTTAGGATATACACTAAGATCAAGCTCCCATGCATCCCCAACCTCTTCACCAGAGTGGCAGTACAAAAAGCAGTAAAGGTGTTGGATCTGTACAATCCCTGCTCAGCAATAACAAAAACGTCTCTGTATTATCAGCCCCGTGTTCAGCACAAACCCAAAACACAACTCCACACCAGCCACTGTGAAGAAAATTAACTCTGCCACAACCAAAACCAGCATGATCAACATGCACATTGTTAAAACACCTGCTCCTTCAATAAAACAACATTTTCTCAATTGTAACTCACTGTTCCCTTTGCTGGAAATATTTAGTTGCCTTTCAGTCAGATATTATTCATGGTCAATCTTAATCCAGAAATAGGAAACTCATAGGGGGAAGTTGTAACTGTGGATATTGCACTGATATTTTTTATGTGGACAAACAAATTTTGTTTGTATGTCAACAGACTAAGATGGGATCCATGACTTTGCTCTAAACTTGACTTGATTTACAGATTTTTCCTTTATCTATCTATCTATCTATCTATCTAATCTATCTATCTACGGGATTTACCTAAAAGCATGCACGTTGTACATAAATATTCACAGGGAGATCTATAAAAAAGCAGCAGAATGCCTTTTACACCTGAATTCTGCATCTGCATTTGGCAAAATAGATATAAGTTACAGCAGCACAAACCACCTTTATTTCACGAGGCACATTATATCCTCAATTCAACTATTCTTCATGGGTTGTTTTATTGTGCCTATGGTACATAAAACAGCCCATTCCAGTTCCACATTAAGTAGGCAATATACAACAAGCTCAACCAAATTAGTAGCTCTCATAAAAGAAATCATGAATGACATGTGTCATTTTATATTCCATTATATTATTAAAAATACAAATTAAGAACATTAAGCATCATAAATTTCCAGTGTTCAGAAATCATTATATATTCTCCCAAGGAAAGCAAATACTAGGAATTGTCTGCACCTTAACTGCTTCAATACTTACAGAAATATCAGTTGTGCAATTTTAGCATCATTCTGGATGTGCTTCAGGTTTTAACAGAGCAGGCTGTTCTTCCTTCTGTGCGACTGCTGATATTATATGACCACTGTTACATTTTTCACTGCTGCACACTGATTTAAATATCTTTAATAAGCTTTAAAAAATGGACATTTCATTGAATGCACCACACTGTGAATTTACACTTGATGAGACAGGGAATAAATCCAGAAATCATGCTAACTGGCTTTCCAAAAACATCAGTTGTGCAATCCTGTATAGATACATCCTCTCATGGTACACACATTTTCAGAGTTAAAAAAAACCAGCAAATTGGTAAAAGAATTACCGATGTAGAACACTTATTATTCATAAGACATCCTCTTCTATGTGAGGGGGGTGAAAAAATAGACAGTAGGGGTTAGAGCCTTGACTTGGGGTGATTTTACGATGATTAGTCTATTCCCTGATCTTCTGTTTTATGCCCAAAAATGGCTGCTGTATTTTTAAGGTGGGTCCTGGGTGAGGGGGGATCCTTGGAGCTCTTCAGCAGGCTTTTTCAAAGCCTCACTCCCTAGGCATCTGGCATGTTGTGCAGTCTGTGGATTTTTTGTTGTTTATCTTGCTTGGCTAGCTTGGTTCTTTTTGTTAGCGCAGGCAGGTTTTTTTTTTTCCATGGCTTTGGAGATGCTGCGGCAGCAGCAATCCTTCAGCAGCTTTTTGAAGTGAACTGGATTGTTTGGTTTTGGTCCTAGATCAAAGAGCAGTGGGAAAGGCAAGGGTCCACTCAGTTTTGGCCTCATGTCTTGGAAAAAAGTTAAGTTGAGTCAGTGAGAGAAAGCGCAACTGCTTCATCTGCTGTGAAGAGGGGACTGATGCTAGAGATTCACCAGATTCACATCTGTTTGCCTGAACTGCTGTTTGAATCAGCTGTTAGGTTTTTGTTTGTTTGTTTTTCTGTAAAAACCCATTTTCTCCCTATCACGTGGCAAACCACGTGGCTCTTTTTTTTCTTTCCTTTGCATTTTGGATTTCTGTTCCGGTGTGTGTTTGTGCATGGGAGGGGAAGGTCTGACAGTTCAAAATCTAGCATTTATTTGTCTTTTCATGTGCCATGTGGCCCCTGTGTTGGTCAATAAATGGTTGGTTGGGTTTTTTTCACTTTCATCCACTAGTATTCATTTCTGATTGGCAAAAGGGGATTGTTGGAACCCTTTTTTATTTAGAAACAAAACACTCATTCCAGGGTGTTTTTCTCCTAAACTTGTCTCTAAACTGAGACAAGCCTATAAAACCAGATAAGGATGTGAAGAAATAAAGGCAGAACATCTGAGCCCACAAAATGTAATTAGAGAGTGTTGTATTGTGTTTTTATATCTTTGTAACAGTTCTGTAATGGTTTGCCTCTTCACCCCCCATTTTCTCCCAATGGTTCCACCCTGAGCTCTCCCGCCCTTCCTCCAATGCTACCCCTCCCTGGTGCCTTGTCCATCATGCAGCTCCTAATCCCACCCTCCCAAAATCTTCCACCTTGGGCATTGAGTGAGTGGACGAAGGCCAGGGGTCCCTCCCTTAACCTTCCCCCATTGGTTTGTGTTTCTGTCTGTCCTCCTGCCTTCCACTCCCCCGAACTCCCCCATTGGGTGGTGAGCGTCCTTCCCCCTTGTCTCTGCCCTGGTACTTAAGGTGATTACGAAAGCCATGTGACTCACTTTCAGCTGCAGAGACATGGAACTCAGAGCTCCTCGGAGTTTACAATAAACCTGAGACATTTCCCTGGCCATGAGTTGACTCCCTCATTACCTTCTCAGACGCCGCCTCTCCTCCATACAAGGCAGACAGCGAAAGCGCTCTGTCTTGGCCACTCCCCGAATCTGCCACGAGAGACAGGGGGTGTCCCTTGCTGCTGACTGTGCCTCTGCCGGGCAGGCGAAGCCAGGGGGCTTCAGAGTGAGCACAGCGGCAAGAGAGTACTACTGTTTAGAAAGCCTCATATCACAATCTGGTATCACATTACTACCTCAACCTCCTAGTGCCTTCATATCCACCAAAGAGCAGCCAGGATTGTTTTACTGGGAGAAGAAAGAAGAGTCTGGGTGAGACTGTGGCAATTATTCCCCCTGCAGAAAGCTATTGACTGACCTCAAAGTGTGGTTCACATTTTGTGGTCTCCATTTCATAATCATGCTAATGCAAATGAAGGAAGTGAAAAGCCACTCATAATGCCACAGACCTAAAAATATGAATGGAGAACTTTGTATACTTCTCTGGAGCATCTGCTTTTTAGTCCACCCATGTAGCTGAATTTATGATAGAATCATAGAAGGGTTTGCATTGGAAGAGACCTTAGAAATCATCCCGTTTCAACCCCCCTGCCATGTGCAGGGACACCTTCCACTAGACTAGATTTCTCAGAGCTCCACCTAGCTTGGTCTTGGACAGTTACAGTGATAGGGTATTCATAACTTCTCTGATGCAACTTGGTCCAGTGCCTCACTATCCTCACAGGGTAAAAATTCTTCCTAATATCCAACCTAAACTTGTCTCTTTCAGTTTGAAGCCATTCTCCTTTGTCCTGCCACTCCAGACCCTTGTACAAAGTCTCTCTCCATGTTTCTTGTAGGTTCCCTTCAGGTACTGGACTGCTGCAGTTAGGTGACGCCCAAGCATTCTCTTTCCAGATTCAACAATTGCAAATCTCACAGCCTTTCCTCATACTAGAGGTGTTCCATCCCTCTCCATTCCTCTGATCATCCTGGTCCCTCCTCTGGACTCACTCCAGCAGGTCCCTGTCCTTCCTGTGCTGGGACCCCCGAGCTGGATGCAGCAATGCAGGTGGGGTCTCAGCAGAGCAGAACAGAGGGGCAGAATCCCTTCCCTGCCCTGCTTTGCATCCCATGGGGCTTTGGATGCAGCCCAGCACATGGAGGGGTTCTGGGCAGCCAACACACATTTCTTGTTTCCTGCACTACAAAGCCTCTCATCCACCTCTCTCCTTCATCCTGCATCTCCCTCTACCCCTGCCAAGTAGAGGATGTGATGGTTTCTTTTAATTCAATCTATTTGAGGAAGTCTTAAGAGCATGGTGGTATCTGCTCCACTTCCAGATCAGGATCATCACAGAGCTGAGTGATTAGCATGAAAACAAAAGCTGTTTCTGGTTTTCAGCATAATTAACAAGATTTCAGAATTCAAAAATCCCAACCATAGTAGTAAAAATGTTTATTACTTTTGAAAAACACACAACTAGGTCTACAGTGAGTGAAACATGTAATCAGCTGGTCTTACTCTAGTTTAAAAGTACAATATGATCCCATGAAAATTTCATTGAAAATACTAATGCTACAAAAACAATGCATCAGCCTGCAGAGCCTTCCTACAAATTAAGCTCCATTCAAAATTGTTTAGTTAAACCACCTTCAAGGATAACCTCTCCACAATTCCTCTCTTTATCTTCCTGGAAAAAGTATTGAAATAGCAAAAAATGTGGTTACATTATGATGTAACAACATTTCAGAATCACATCAGACTTGTGTTGTTTTTCCCAGTTAAAGCACTACAAATTATTAATGATGTAAAATATCTGATGCATTATATGATTCAACAATCCACTTCACAAAGGATTAAAATGAGTAAGGAAACTTGTGGTAAAATTTAATTCTTTAAATATATTTTGCTGTGAAATGTTACACAAATTATCCTGCATGATTCTCCTGTATGAGAACTTTGAAGTTTCAGTCTTGTGGTGAGTTGCCAGCTGTATGGTAGGTCTATTCTGAAGAGTTAAAACATCCATGCTAAGGCACATGTGAACCATTTACGTGAAAAAGATATGATTTTCAGATCTATGAATGTAAGGAATCAGACTCAGAATATATTTCAACTTCAGCATCAAAATTATTCTGCTGGTTTGAAAAGAGGTAAAGAAAAGATGAAATCAACCTATCATGCATTTAAAATACAACCTTTCTTAGGAACAAATGAAGAGGTACCAAAAATTTACAGCTCTGAGAACAAAAAGAGAAAAAAATGCTAGCATGTAAAAACCTACTTTCCCAAGAACATTCTAGAGGAGAATAAACATGACAAAGAGATAAAATCCTAGTGAAGGCAAATAAATTCAGTGAGTTATTTTACAGAAGGAATGGATGAATAGGTTGGAAGAGATTTTCAAGATCATCGAGTCCAACCCATGCCCCAACATCTCAACTAAACCATGGCACCAAGTGCCGCATCCAGGCTTTTTTGGAACACATCCAGGGATGGTGACTCCACCACCTCCTTGGGCAGGCCATTCCAGTACTTTATCACGTTTCAGTGAAAAAGTTTTTCCTAATATCCAACCTATATTTCCCTTGACACAGCTTGCAACTGTGTCCTCTCATTCTGTCAGTTGCTGCCTGGAGAAAGGGACTGACCACCACCTGACTACAGCCACCCTTCAGGAAGTTGTAGAGAGTGATAAGGTCACCTCTGAGTCTCCTTTTCTCCAGGCTAAACAGCCCCAGCTCCCTCAGCCATTCCTCATAGGGCTTGTGTTCCAAGCCGCTCACCACCCTTGTTGCCCTCCTCTGGATGCAATCAAGCATCTCAACGTCCTTCCCAAACTGAGGGGCCAGAACTGCACACAGCAGCCAAGGTGTGGCCTCACCAGTGCCAAGTACAGGGGAAGAATGACCTCCCTGCTCCTGCTGGCCACACTATTCCTGACACAGGCCAGGATGCCTTTGGCATTCTTGGCCACCAGGGCACACTGCTGGCTCATGTTCAGTCGGCTGTTGACCAGTACCCCAAGGTCCCTTTCTGCCTGGGCACTGTCCAGCCACACCATCCCCAGCCTGTAACATTGCAGGGGGTTATTGTGTCCAAAATGCAGGACTCAGCACTTGGACTTATTAAACTTCATCCAATTGGACTCTGTCCATCCATTCAACCGTTCCAAGTCTCTCTGCAGAGCCCTCCTACCGTCCAACATATCAACACACACTCCCAGCTTAGTGTCATCTGCAAACTTATTAATGAAGGACTCAATCTCTTCATCCATGTGATCAATAAAGATAGTGAAAAGAACTGGGCCCAGCACAGACCCCTGTGGGACATCACTGGTAACAGGCCACCAGCTGGATGCAGCACCACTCTCTGGGCCCAGCCATCCAGCCAGTTCTTAACCCAGCAAAGAGTGCTCCTGTCCAAGCCGTGGGCTGCCAGCTTTTCCAGGAGTATGCTGTGGGAGACAGTGTCAAAGGCCTTGCTGATGTCCAGGTACATAACATCCAAAGCCTTTCCAGCACCCACCAGGAGGGTCATAAAAGGAGATCAGATTGGTCAAACACAACCTACCCCTTCTAAACCCATGCTGGCTGGGTCTGATACCCTGGCCATCCTCTAAGTTCTGTGTGATAACACTCGGTATAAATTGTTCCATAGCCTTTCTGGGTACTGAGGTCAGGCTGACTGGTCTATAATTAACAGGATCCTCCTTCCCACCCTTTTTATGAATAGGCGTCACATTGGCCAGCTTCCAGTCTGGAACCTGGTAAATGATGGAGAGTGGCTTTGCAAGCTCATCTGCCAGCTCCCTCATCACCCTGGGATGGATCCATCTGATCCCATAGATTTATGAATATCCAAGCATCTCAGCAGTTCTCTGACTGCCTCCTCTTGGATAACAGGGGGACCATTCTCCTCCCTGATACCATCAACCAACCCAAGAGGACAGTTATCCTGAAGGCAAGCTGTCTTCCCAGGAAAAACTGAGGCAAAGAAAGATTAAGCACTTCTGCCATCTCTTCATCTGCAGTTACTAAGTTTCCTTCTGCATCTAATAAAGAACAAAGGTTGGTCTTACTCTTCCTTTTACCATTAATGTATTTATAAAAACATTTTCTATTATCCTTTACAGAAGTGGCCATTTAAGTTCAAACTCATCTTTGGCCTCCCTAATTTTTTTCCTACATGCTCTAACAGCCCCCTTAAATACTTCCTGAGAGACCTGACTCTCCTTCCAAAGATCATACATCCTTTTTTATTCCTAAGTTCCTCCTAAACCTCCTTGTCCATCCAGGCTGGATGTTTGTCTCGTCAACATGTCTTTTGGCACACAGGGACAGTCTGTTCCTGTGCCCTCAAGATCTCCATTTTAAGGAACGCCCACCTTTCCTGAACTCCTTTGTTTTTAAGAGCTGCTTCCCAAGGAACTCTCTGAATAAGTCTCCTGAATAAGCCAAAGTCTGCCCTCTGTAAGTCCAATATTAAGTCTTATTAATGTTCCTCCTGATTTCACCAAATTATGAGAATTTATATAATTTCATGATCACTGTGCCCCAAAAGGCCTCCAACCACCACATCTCCCACCAGCCCATCTCTATTTGCAAAAAAAAGATCTAACATAGTCCCTCCCCGGTGGGCTCACCCACCAGCTGCAACAAAAAGTTGTCCTCCACAAACTCTACAAATTTCCTGGACTGCCTTTTTTCAGCTGTACTAAGTTCCCAGCAAATGTCTGTCAGGTTAAAATCACCTACAATCACAAGGGCTGATGAACCAGAAATATTCTCCAGCTTCTTACAGAGTGTGTTGTCCACCACTTCTTCCTGGTTGTGTGGACGATAACAGACTCCCAGTAGGATGTCAGCCTTGTTGGCCTTCCCCTTAATTCTTACCCATAGGCATTCAACTCCATCACCATTAGTTTCAATACCTATGGCGTCCAAAGCCTTCCTAGTATAAAGGGCCACCCCTCCACCTCTTCTCCCTTTCCTGTCTCACCTGAAGAGCGTGTAGCCATCCAGTGCAGTGCTCCAGCTCTATGAGTCACCCTACCACGTTTCTGTGATGGCAATTACATCATAGCTCTGCTGGAGGCACCATGGCCTCCAGCTGTTCTTCTTTGTTACCTGTGTTACACGCATTGGTATACATGCATCTCAGCTGGGCTGTGGGAGTCAGGGTTGAGAGCAACAAGGCAGGGATGCCTTGGGAGGATTCTTATGTTTAACTCAGGGAGAGTAAGTGTGATAATTTCTCAAGGTCCCTCGCTCCCACATGTAAATGGTTGCCTGCCTGTCACCCAGGGCTCACTCCCACACTCAAGAAAGTTCTGTGTCTCCATTTCTCCCATTGGCTCACAGGTTGTAGTCACTCCCCTCCAGTTCTGTTATTGGTTAGATGTATGTCACCCCACCTCAACTCCTCCCTCTACCCTTATCCTCATTGGTTCATTGTGCCTTTTCCCCTCCTACCTTCCCCCAGCTTATATACCCTGTACCTGCCCTCGGTCAGTGTGGTTGGAGTGGTTGCTACCCTCGTGCTGCTGCCCTTCTGCCACCTGCTCTCTGTCCTTGGTTCCCTTCGACTGCAGTTGTTTTCTTCATCTGCTTCACCTGCCATCCTCCCAGCATACCTACCTTCTTTATACCCTTCTGGACCCTCAACCTTACCCCACAATAAACCCAGCTGGATCACCACACGGAGTACGCTCCTGTCTGTTACTGGTGAAGAAGAATTACAACATCTGGGCACAGGCGTCCGGTTGTCTGGGGGAGCAGTTCATTGGGTCTGGGACAGAGACATTGCCAGTTCAGCAGGCAACCCTACAGGATCTGCCTGGGGCGGCGCACACTGGGCTACTGATTTCATTCCTATCTCAGGCTTACCACCCTTGGGCCTGCTTCAGACAGCCCAACTGCATGCCCTTCAAACCTAGTTGAAAGCCCTCTCAACAAGTTCTGCCAGCTAAAAACCTTCTGCCCTTAACAGAGAGATGAAGCTCATCTGGTTCCATCAGGCCAGGTGCTGTAGAAGTTGCCCCATGATCAAAAAATCCAAAATTCTGCTGATGACACCAACCCTTGAGCCACTTGTTGATAATGTAAGCTCTGCTATTCCTTTCCCCATTTTTCTCAGCCACCAAAGGGACTGAGACAAAGACAACCTGTGCTCCTGCCCTTTCAACCACTTGCCCCAATGCCCTAAAGTCCCTTTTAACTGTCCTGACACTCCTCTTTTCAATCTCATCACTGCCAGCCTGGAGTATCAGCATTGGATAATACTCAGAGGTCTGAATCAGTCCAGGAAGTCTCTCAGTGATATTCCGTACCTGAGCCCCGGGGAGGCACCAGACCTCTCTGTGGGGTGGGTCCAGTTGACATATGGGGCCCTCTGTTGCCCTCAGAAGGGAGTCACTCACATTTATTTTTTGCTAGAGTGGTTTGGGTATGACATTACCATGTTAGACAAAATTCCAGACTTTCTAGCCATCCTCAAAACAATGAAAAGTCAACTTTCCCCTCTGCCTTGTATGGCACAAACAGTCCACTGAATAGCATATTATGTAATTAGTTCAAACATTCATTTACAAAGCAAAGAGCATGACCCCTGGGGAAAATCAATGTGTATCCTGACAGTATTTGAGCAATTAGTATTGAATTAACTGCATGCATCACAAATTAATATCTCTACTTTCTACTGATGTGAGAAGATCAAGTATAAAAGCAGAAGAGGAAGTCAGTCTGTACTCACTCTCCCGAACATTTGGAACAATTATTCTTTTGTCTAAATCCTGTCATACCGTTCAAAGACAGACAGAATTTGTCACTGACACTGTTGTTGGTAAGGCCTAAGGGAATACCTCACTAATAGACATCCTGCATTCAACGCAATCTGAACTCATTGAAGCAAGAGTCTACAATCCAATGTAATTATTGAAGAGGAATAATTTCCAAATGTTCCTGCAATTTTAAACAAAAATATTCATGTACATATAATGTGATAACTACTCTTTCCACATTATATGCTTGGGAGATGCCAATCCGAATGACCTGGATGTTTGTGCACTAGTTCTGATGGCCACATCATCCCTGGCAGCTCCTGCTACCTGAACACCTCTTGAACCTGGTGTTTCCAAAGGTATCATGGACATATAACTGACCTGATGCCAGGATAATTTTTACTTTTATACTTCCTTCAAATACATATATTCTAGCTCTATTGTTGGATAGTTATATGGTTCCTATCTTGCCCCAGTACTTTTCACTACCCTGACAGGCAGAAAGACAAACCACATTCCAGAGGCTCTAAGCTGGGGGTCCAAGGTCCCTATCCTGTCTTGGCTTTTTCTGGGAGTCGAGGTTGAAACCAGCTCTCCAAGACACATTTTAATAAACAAAGTTTAGTTCCTATCTGAGGGGAGAAGATTTAGGAAAGGTTTGAACCAGGGCAGAATTACCTCACCACTTATATCTCTAATTGAGGATTTTTGTCAGTTATGCTAATTTGCTAAACTTATAAAACTGTATTCTCCCTATTGGGGGGGGGGGGGGCATTTTGGGCATTTTTCCATATCTGCCCCTGGAGGCCTCCAATAAAGACCAGCCTTTATATTATCTCAGCCTTTATATTATATATTTTATATATTAAAGTGTTTTTTTTTTTCTAGGCCCTCACAATTACACAGAAAAGGACCATGCACCACAGAGTAGAAAATGAGGAGACTGTCAGAGCAGAGCTCACCTACTTTTATGAATACTTAACATCACAATTTATTCGGACATGACACAGAAAAGTCTAAATCATTCACATCTTAATTCCATTGTAAGGGATTCCTTGATTTTGAGTAAGAGTGTCATTCATTTTTAGCATATCAATCTGGAAACACAGTTAAATTCAAATTTGCTAAAGGACTGACACAACAGATACTGCAAAGACTTATCCAGCACTTTATATTATATGGAGATATAGATATATGTAGATATATCTATATACCCCTACAGTTCAGAAAAGATGACAATTAGTTTTCTGATGCCAGAAGCTGGGACTTCCAGAAACAGAAATTATATTAATGCAATTAACAATAATGCCTCTATCTGCCATTTTTCTGTGCATAGGAAGAGCTGACTATTCCCTGCAGATACCATAGCACAGTCTGCTAACAGGTACATGAAAGGTCTGCAAAGTTCCATTTTGAGTTCATAGAACAAGAGATTTCTCTGGTAATCAGACCCAGTCTCAGGCTCTGGAAGGCAACCAGGCCATGTAGCTCTGTCCAGAAACATATCTAGCTTAAAATCAATTACATTGTTTCCCCAATACTTTAATGGAAGGGCAGCTTCAGCACAAAACTGAATTATTTAAAAGCTCCAAGACAATGAGCCACAAGAAACAAGGAAAACATGAGATACATCTATGTGATAGAAGGCATGATAAAGATAACTAACAGTACAAACTCATGTTCCTTCTCTCAGGCACACACCTGTACTACCAGCACCCCTTGAATAAACAGTGTTCATCAGATAATAGAAACAAAAATATTTTGGAAAGCTCAGTGGAAAAGAATAGTCATATGACTTAAGAAAGAGACTATTAGATCAAAAAAACCAACCCAAACCACAGTGTGGTATCAACTTTTTGAATAAATATTTTGTTTGATACATGTCCAAAATGGCAGAATCATTGATTCAAGCAGAATTTCCTCAAAAATAATTTTCCCTCTGTAAGGGTTTCAGGATCTGGTACCATTTAAATGCCTTGGTAAAACACCAAACTCTGTTTACATGTGCTCATAAGTGTATGCCACTAATAGAATAAATTATTTATTAAAATATGGATGAGAAGGGGAAGAAATCACAAGCAGGTCTGCAGGTTAGTTTCAACACTAGCAAAGGTTCAGTGGAGTTACTGGTCCCATTCCTTCCTCCTACCACAGCTTCAACACAGCACACCCTCCAGCTGGTGGAGAGTAGCAGAGTCACTGGGCAGGTCTGTTGCAAATGTCAGATCAAACAGTGATCCATCAAAGGCAGGGAATAATCCCACTATTTCCTTCTTAATTTTCAAAAGCATTTGTCCCCAGACTTGCTTCATACCACAGTTACATCAGCACAACAGAGAAGCCAAATGGGGCGCAAGAAGGAAACGAAGGAAGGAAGCCCTTTAGCTGATGCTGCAGCCAGGCACACCCACAGGCTGACTGAATGGGTACTGTGATCATTATATAAATGAAATGCAGTTTCCTAGGCTGTCGAGCTCTTATCCATGTCCAGCATCATGTTTCTTAAAGACAATGTGCTACCATATAGGCCTGATCTTTAGATAGTGTAAATCCACTGATATCAGAATCCTGTGTTGCTTCACATCATGTCATCAATACTTTCACCAGCCTGAAGTAAAGTACCTCAGAAGAGATGCACATCATCAGGAGCTCTAACATGCTGCCATAGGTCCATTTTGTTTACTTCATTGTGCCTAAATATATTTCAGACAGCTTCATTTTCTCCAGGGAACAGTTTTCTTCTCTACTTGGATAGTAACTTTAAATATATTAAAAGTTTGCCTTCAGCAAAGATGCTTTCAGAACAGGAATACTCATCATTCAAATAAATGATAATGTTCTTTTTCTACCAACCTGTTCATTTATCCATGCCAATATTTTTTATTGATGCATTTCTCCTTCTAAGCAAGATAGAAAGTTGAGTAGAAACCTACATCTTAATTAACATTTTTATATGACTGTGCTCTGATTAAAAATAAATGGCAACAGAGAAATTTCCATTGATTACTCAAAACTAAGGTTTAAATCCTCTGCAGTGATTAGAAAAGGCTTTACATTTGGGTTTCTTTAACAATGGTTAAATCTCTGAATAACAGAAGGTTTCATTCTGGAAAGGCTATTCCTTTTTAAATATTTTAATCTGATAAGAATTTACAAACCTAGCATGGTATTGGGTGACATTCACTGCCTTGATTATATTATCTCTTTTTTTCTTTTGTTCTTTTTTTGTTTTGTTGTATGACAAATGTTTGTTATTCCTTATCATGTCTCAGTAGAAGATTTGTACCTCATGTCCTGACCCTTGATATACAAGGGAAGGCTTCCTATTAATCCAGCTGGGCAAGGCAGTTTTAACAGCATTTGACCTTCTCAGCTATATGCACCCAGTTAGATGTGTAACTCACCAGTAGGAATGATGGATGTGCGCTACGATGGCTCAGAGAAGTGCTAGTTACCAAAGCAATTACTTATCATCCAAAGGAATTTAACTTTGAGGAGCAAAGGCAATCCATTGTGGCTGTCTTTCCTACAGCTATGAAATGTCATCCATCCTAGATTTTATCTTCAGAGCAGATGTGGCATTGGAGTCCCTGGGTGGGCAAGGATAGGCTGGATTTAAATCTACACAGGGACTTCACCAAATACATTCCATCCTGGGCTGCAGACATCTCATTGGTCAGGAGCTGAGCTGTGCGGGGATCAGACCAACCGGCAGTTGAGACCCGGGCGTTTTGAACTCCCTATGTAAGAAAGCTGTCAACAATAAAACACACTGTTTGTCAGATGGAGCTCTGATGTGTGTGTTTTGTCCCTGTTTCTGACCACCAACCCCACAAAACGTGGCTTTTAAACGTAATAAGCAGGCTTGCTTCAATACACAGTTTACATCAACGCCTATGCTGGCCAAATCCAGAGTAAATCCTAAGAGTTCTGATTTTGTGAGTTACGCTGAGAATCTAGAATAAGGATGCAAGGAATATGACCCTGCTTTATAGTAACTACTGGATCATGCTCCTTTAAGAAGTGATTGCTGTACCTCTTAGGATTACAGAACTAATGTGATCCACTATGACCTCTAAGCATTTGAGCATGAACATTCGCAGTACCATACAATATTACATGATTGTTTTGTTTGAAATGCCCATTTCTGACAAGGTATTTATAAAGTATTACCATCAATCTATTTTATTATTTACTGAAGTGAGTGTTCAAAACATAAGAATAACTATGAGTACATCCATATTAATATATTAGTTTGGGTCAGGAGCGCACATTTGGAAAGAACCACCTGATCATCCCAGCTTCTAACATTCCTGTTTACATTGTGATGTTGTCTTTGAGCACACAAATAGTATAACTTTCAGATGAAACTGTACCACAATCTCATCTATGTCAGATGAAGGACATTCAGTCCACAGGGTCATACTAAGCCAGATGTAAATTAAAATCCCTGAAGTCATTGTAGAATTATGTCAGATCCTTACCACCACCTGCATCCTCTATAGATCTGCTATACCACTATTTCTAAGTGGTAAAATGTGCTGAGGCACAGCCTAATTTCCTTTCACTTTTGCTACTTCAGTGAATGAGTGAAGTTGGCAGAGTAATAAAAATTTATCCATATTGGAACATTCCATTACTTCAATAAGTAAGTTAAAATGACAGAAATGGAACTATTTCCCCAGCTGAAATAAACACAACTCATCAGAACTGGATAAACAAGGGTATTAATTCACTGGATATTTTGGAAGGATTCTAAGATAATTCAGATTGAAAAGGATTCCAGAAGGTCTATAGTCCAACTTCTGGATCAGCAAGGTCAGCTCTGAGCTCAGGCAAGGTTTCCAAGGGTTTATCTAGTCTAGTCCCAAAATCCTCCAAGGATAGAAGCTGCAAAACTTCTCTGGACAGCCTACTCTGCCACTTGCCTGTTCTCATGTATAAGAAGTTTTCTTGTACCCAGATTGAAACTCTTTTGTTTCAGTTTAAGCCCATTGTGAGACATTTTCCTCCCACATACTGATGTGAAAAGCCAGTTTTGTCTTCTTAATAACCTCCTTGCAGGTATAGAAAGAAGGCTATTGAGTCTTTCCCAGGCTGAAAAAGCTCAGACCCCTGAGCCTCTTCTCCCAGGAAAAATACTCCAGCATGACCAGTTTGGCTACCTTCTGCTAAGCTGGATGATCTGTGTGTTTCTTGTGCTGGATGGCCCAAAGCAGGGCAATGTGGTCTCCCATGCCATCTAATGAGTGCACAGTAAAGAGGGATACTTACTTCCGTCAGTCTAGTGGCTGTGCTGCTGTTAATAGAGCTCAGGATGCTCTTGGCCTTTATTGCTGCCGGGATCCACTGCAGACTTTTGCTCAGCTTGACATCATCTCCGGGCCTTCCACAGAGATGTTCCTTCCCATTGTGTCGGTCCTCAGCCTGTACTACTGACAGGTGTTGTTCCTTTCCCTGGACAGGACTTTGTTCTTTTCTCTGAATTTAATATTCACACTGAATATTGTAAGCAGAGGAAACAATTCTTCTGCATACTGAGTGTAGGAAGGTTTCTAAAGCAGTCATTACCTTTGTCATTGCCTCTGTAGTTTAGAAAGGATCCTCTTTATCTTTGGGAAACAAGTGGTAACAACTGGCCTTGCCTAGCACTCAGAAAAAAAAAAAAAAAAAAAGGAACACAAGCCCCTGGAATGAAACTCTCACTTTTCTTATGCTGTTTGCAATTTGGAATGCTATTCTGACTTTACAAACTGACCCCGTGATAAAGGGGACATTACATGCACTTCTTCCACAAAGGTCAGAGGTAGTATAAAAAACTTTCATAGAATGGCTGTCCCTGGGGAGACAGGGGTTTAAAAAGGAAATACAAATGGCTTTTTTGTTTAGCTATGTCAGGCCCTCAAATGAATCTACGTAAACAGGTGTTTGCACAGATCCTGAAACTCAACCACCCAGCCTTAGTTTTGGTGTGATTTTTGTATGCTTCCAGAAAAAGACAATTTGTTTTTATTCCCTATTTATACAAATGGTAATGCCCTAGTAAAGATGGATAAGCCAGATCTGATGGCTGCAATGATGATTAGGCAGGCAGATATACAATAAACATCTCCTGATGCAAAATGCTCAGTGCAAATTAAATTGCTGCTTATGGTGTAGGTCAGTTACTCTTGTACAATGCTTCTGTTTGAGAAGCTTCTGCCTTTGCACATCTCATAATTCCTTTGCTGTCTATTTATCATTTTACAGTTATAAGAGTTTGACAAATTCATGTGCAGTCACTGGGCATCTTTGAAGACCCAATATTTTAGAAAGCATGGAAAGGTCCAAGTAATCCTACCCAGACTCCCTAAACAAACACTGTGTTACTGTAAGCACAAAGACAAGAGCATAGGTATAAGTAAATATCCCCAGTTCTATTTAATATAAACAAATGAAAACTTTTCCTTCTTGTGCAGCCTGCAGTGAAATTTGTTAGACTAGCTGTAATGCTGCTTTACCTTTTAAACACCCACATTTTTTTGAAATTTATTGTATACTGTGTAGCAGGAAGTATTTGAAGAAAGTCATCAATTTACATTTCTCTGCCTCACTAGCATTTATTATTATTTTGTACACAGTTGAAAATTCAGAAAGTGACCATATATTTTTACTTTGATTCTGTAAGTAAACACAATCAAAAGCTTATATTTCCACCAGAAAACTATTTCCAAGACAGTCACACTTTTAATGATCTTTGTCTTACAGTGCAAAATCCTGTCCTTCTCTACAAAAAGCAGTTATGTTCCCAGAGCAAACCATAAATCTCTCCTGAGTGTTAAATTGCATATAAAAGTACTATAAGCAAGCAAATAAAAGTGCTTTCATTTGTATTTCCTAAATTTATTGATATCACCAGGCATTTTCATGGACAGTCTTGTTTTTTGATGTTTCATTTGACAATTCTTCAATTTCAGTATTAAAGAGACATCAAGTACAATTAAAAGTTATAAAGTTAGGTTTTTTTTGAAAGTGAGGAAGTATGCAAACAAACTCTTCTCATTATTCATGTCTCCTGTGTTGCTAAATTGAAGATAACTTGAAAGTGATATATTTGACAGAAGAATAAAGGTTAAAGATGTAGCTGAAGTAATGTATCTGTAATAAGAACAAAAACTCTTTGTTCTGATTTAACTCCAGCTGGAAGTTATGTACCATACAGCTGCTCACTCACATCCCTCCCTTCCCTTGTTGGATGGGACAAAAAAAAAAAAAAAAAAGCAAGATTTATTATTTGAAACAAATTAAAATATTATAATAATGATAACACTACTACTACTAATAATAATAATGTTGTTACAACAGGAGAGGGGAATAGAGAGAAAGAGAAAACTCAAAAAAGACAAGTGACAATAGAGTTTCTCATCACCTGCTAACCATGCCCAGCACATCCCTCAGCACGGATTGGCTCCTCCTGGCCAACTGTCCCCATTTTTCTATTGGACGTGACATTCTATGGTGTGGAATATCCCTTGGGCCAGTTCTGATCAGCTGTCCCAGCAGTGCTCCCTCCCAGCTTCTTGTGCAGTGCTCCCTCCCAGCTTCTTGTGCACCTGCCCACTGGCAGACCATGAAGTCCTTGACTTAGGATAAAAAACTTCTCAGCAACAGCCAAAACTTCTGTGTATTATCAACATCATTCTCATACTGAATCCTAAACAAAGCACTGTATGGCTACCAAGAAGAAAATCAACTCTATCCCAGCCAAAATCAAGACAATGATGTTTTTTTGAAAAATCCAAATCATTCCTATATGCTTTATGTTTCATATGAACTGACATCAAATAGCATTCTGTTGTCTTGAACACAAAAAACGATTCATGGAAATCAAAAATAAATGAAGGTATGCAATTTCAGTTTAAAATCACCACTGGCACATATCTGAAAATATAACAATGCATGGCAATGTATTATTTCACTGGATAAAATAAAGGTGGGGAAAACCAAAACAAAAACCAAAACAAACAAACAAACAAACAAACAAAAAAAAAAAAACTCCAACCAACCTTTCCAGTGTTTGACATACTTAGAAAGAATTTTTAAATTTTATTCAGTCCATTAAAACAAGCCAAGTATTCTTCATTATTTCAGTTCAGATAAAATAACAAATACACAAAGTAATTTATCTGCTTTCCATTCAACATTATGCAGGTGCAAGAGCAATGAACTGATTGGCACTTCAGTGAAAAGGCTTCATGCTGATTTTCATGCAGAAAGGCTGCTGGAATACTTTTGTCAGAGATAACTATAAACTGTGAAACAAAGATTAACAATCATGGCAAAATATTACAGTTCCCCAAAGGCAGAGACATTGTGACTTCTTTGACAAATGGGACTTAACTCAGTTTTAAATGACACTGAAGCATTGAAAACTTTAAAGCTTTGATTGCATCTTAATCTAGAAAGACAGCAGAGACATTTAATCTTATTGTAATCAACTTCAATTTAATAATTAATAATTTTTAATATTTTAATAGATTTCATGCTTTAGAGCCTACCCAAGCAAACTGTAAAACCACAGAGTATAGAACCATCCTCACTACAACCCAACCCAAAAAAGCAAAAAAGATTTCATAGTTACCTGAGCAATGAAGGCTTGCTTCAGTAAAAGTTTATGTAGCCTTTACCCTCACCCATTACAGAATTTGTATCAGGTAGTTATTCATTATGTACTCAGAGACTCTGTACCAGTTTAGCTTTGTATTTTTCTCTCTGGTGTTTCTAAATGCTTAAAACTACATGAAAATGTAAAAATTTATCAGTGAACAATGAGTAATAAAAAAGCCTTGATCTAAAAAAATCTAGGCAGTAAGAAGAGAATTAATCACCTTAGGGAAATCTAGTGTATTAAATAATTAAATAAAATGTACAGCTCTAATTTATTTAGTAGAAAAAAAATTTTGTTTTAAATGTACAGAGTCACTGAAGTTAGCACAGTTGCTTAGATGGGATTGCAAGATAGATTGCCAAGGATAGGCTTTCCAGTGATGACATAAAGCAGGTGTGTCCCTACATGTGTCCAGAAGTATAATGTAGCTAAGGGTATGGTGATTTTATTCTCAGGATCTCCTGTCTTCATGGTGACAGAGATCCAAAGTTTACAGCCAGACCTGCACTTTCAGCTAATAGGTTTTTACACCAGCAGATTCTCCAGTTCACAACTTCTGTTACAACAGTGGTAACCACAGGCAGATCTGCACTCAGGTGATTCAGCAAGATCATCCTACCTATCTGGGCTCACCTGAAAAATTCCTTATAAAATGATACTAATAATCATTATATCTGCATTCTCTGGGGATGCAGAGAAAGTCATAGAAAGTTTTTTATATGTTCATCACCCTAATGACAAATCCATGAACATTTCTGGATTTTCAAAGTGTTTCAGTTCTATCTTAATTCAGGACTTTGCATCTGTTCTCTAAGGATTTTTCTATGATCTCTCACTTTCTTTTTTCACTCAGCCTTCATCTGTACAAAATAGGATCTATGAGAGACATTAATCAAAAAGTGCCTTTTGGTATTTCTGTTCCTATTTGTAGTGGGAAATTCACAAGCCAGCTTGCTTCTGAGAGAATTAATAAAGTTGAAAGAAAAAAAGTACAAAGTGAAAAAGGGAAAAAACACTGGTTATCAAATAAAAGAAAGAGTTGTAGATGACAAAGTTTAACTAATTTAATTTTTACTAAGGTACTAGATCCTAACAAACCAAGAACTTCCTGGTTTTCCTTATTCAGCACTTTTCACACATAAAATATGTCATTCTTTTCACTGTTCATATTTTTAAGTGGATTTTAGAATTTACTCTGATAAGACATAATAGAAAAAATATGTAAAGCATTCAGGCTTTAGTAAGAAGACATGTTTATGTAAGTGACAAGAACATATACGCATAGACATACATGTCCCAAGAATGGAAAATCAAAGTGGTTTTTGGTTTGCAAAAATATTCTAATATCTGTACCTTGGCAACACTAAAATCTGTTGTTCTTCCATTTTGTCGGATGAGGAAGATTTGGAAAATTTTCCAAAATTTGGAAAATAGGTATTTGGAAAATACGTCTGCTCATTTTTAGACATCAAACAGCACTTTTTCTTATGAACATTTCATAAAATTTAGCAAAATTATTTCATTTACCCAAATCCAATAATAGTGTAGAAGAGGGTGGAAGGGTGATCAGCAGCATGAGATCATGCATTAAGCATATATTACAGCAGTTTGCCTCCTATAAATCTCTAGGCATATAGGAACAAACCTAAAAACCTGAAGAAATAAGTCTACTGATAAAGGAATATTTTGAGCTTGATTTGAAGTTTTCTAAGTCTCTGAAGCTTATTTTTAAGTTTTGATAGAGTAATGGTGGCAAGAAAAATTTTTTTTGAAGATACGTTTATGGAAAGGTTTTAAAACATAATTGCTATTAGGTAATAAATTACATTTTTCAGCTTGGAAGATCTCTTACAGCCCTCTTTCCTAGATCTTTGACTATACTTTATGGATCAAATGGACTATTAAATTTTTCTCTTTTCTTTCCAACAATGAATATATTGCAGGAAAAAGCAATATCCAAAAGCCTGTTTACAGTCTAAAGAAAGGAACAGTTCTATCAATAAACTTGAATGTAAAGGTTTTAATTTCCTGTTGAATTGCTACCTATTGCAAGATTTTTGACTACTTCTTACATGGATGATATTTTCTTTCACAGTCATGCCATTCAGAAAATTTCCTGTGGCATCAATGCAGTAATGATACTGTAGCAGTGGGGAACAAAGTGACATGGACCCCTTTATGCATCTGAAGGAGATCACTTTATTATAAAAATCAGCCCCTTTAATCTCAACCTGACATAACTGAAACCAGCCTGAGACTAAGCAGAATTTAACAGAAAGAAGGCACCCATTGGCTGGCTCAGCTGCAGTGCTGCTGTCCATGGGGCACATAATCCAATCTGCTTCCTGCTCATACACTTGTCCACACATTTCTCCAGCCAATCACAATCTCACTTCCAACCATCACTCAATTGACTCTCTCCTCACTCACCCCACAACCGACTTTCAACCATCCAGCCTGCAGCTGAGCTTTTCCCACAGGACCTTCTGGTGAGCATAAGCATGAACCACTTTAATAATTATTACCCCATATCCTACATCATACAAGGTCTCTAAATACAATTTGGGTACCAACTTTCAGATCCAGTCAGAAATAAGGAGAAGGGCAAGGCTTCACATCTGCATAGCTGCAGCTGTATTGCAAAAAAAGAAGCAAATATGAGGAGCCCTGTCCCAGGTCATCTCTTTAGCAAATCTATACCTGACTGGTCTCCAAACTGGGAGAGGAGGTCTAAGTGCTTAAGTTTCAAAACAGCCTCTAAGTGTAGAGGTTTTATTAATATCCAGCTTACAAAACATGCAGGAAAGCACATGTGTTACAAAGCCAAGCAACGCATAGTCCCCAGGCAGGTGCAAGAGAGAGGTTTATTGCACAAACCAGGCCTTTTTAAGCAGTTAGGCCATTACCAATTACATTCCATTTAAGCACAACAAACATAATTCAACCAACCACCATAAACCACAATGTGAACACATAATGGTTATATAACTTGTTTTTCTACCTCTAATTCAGCTGAGTCACTTTCCCACAGTTCTCTTCTTCTTAGGCAAAGTAGCAGGCCTGAGCCATGATTTTACAAGGGTCACAAGGCCTGTATTTTGTAAGGTTTTACCTATATGCAACAATTAAGCAAGCTCCTGTTTTATGTCGTCTCATTGACCACATAGCTTTGGCATGGAATGCATTGCCCAGCAACTCTCAAGGTTCTTGTCAGGGTGTTCTCACTGATCAAAATCACTTGGGACTCAAGGTTAGTCATCCAAGGACACTTCGGACAAAAAAGTAAAAATAAAAGTGTAAGATTTTTAATATAACAGTGAAGTTACAGTTAAAACAGTAGGAAATTCTCCTGACATTTTATTATCATATCAAGAATAAGAACAAGCATTTTTGCCTGAATTCATGCTGCTTCAGTCATTCCTCCTTTGTATCAAGGATCATCTCCTTCAGGAAGTATAAACCTATGTAAATAGTACTGCTTTAGGCCATTTCAGTTGTACAAGTGTCCCATCCTTTCCCTTCAGTAAACATCTCCTAGTATTGTAGACACTTGCAGAGGTTTCCATTCAAGAGAAATACAGCTGAGATTCAGCCTAAAGAGCCCAGATCTTCTCTTCATTGGGCCCTAAAGATTTCCACATCACAAGACACTTTCTTTCCTTGGTACAATCAGCAATGCATTTTGCTGCCTTGTTAAAGTCTGGGCACACATTCAACTTGTAGCGCCAAACTGACACAGAAATAGATTTTTATGACATCATTAGTTTTCAAGTATAATTTGCCTAAAATGTAAAAGGCAATTATCTTTCAGTTCAAAAGTAGAATGACATGAAGCATATGTTTAAATACATATGCAACTTAATGCCAGTCTTGAAACTGAATAATTTAGGCATTCTTCTACTAGTCATTCTGCCTTAATTTTATCATCATGATTTCTGAATGCATTTTTAAATTGATTAACACATATTTTGCATTAGATCCCTTTCTAAAAACCTTGGATTGAAATGAGAATATTACCTTTTTTTTTAACAAGCACTTAGACTATTAGAATTTTTTCTTACTTAGCATTTATTAGGTTATAAGGGCCTTTTTATTTAAAATATTTAAATTTATTTAAATATGTGATCTAAGTACATAAAAATAAACAAATCTTCTGAACATTTTAATAGTGTTGCAATTAGATTTTAAAAATGTATGCAGATTGGACCCAAGAAGGTTGTGTTACTTTATCACAGTTCACTGAGCACCTCTGCTGTCCATGTATTAAATTTGAAGGGTTTACAGTTTATTCTGATGAGACATAGAAGAGAAAGCATATCACAAAAAAATTAGAAGTGCCATACCATGGGATTATATCAAATGTGTAGATTTCATAATCTAAATGGTAGCTTTGACTTTCCCATCATGAAACAAAGAACAAAGGATATACTTCCAGTAGATTGAAGGGATTCTTACTGATGCTCTTTCCGAGAGGCTCTGCTTAATTCATCCTAATGAAAAAGGCATATACCCTTCAAAAGGAGAATAGCATAATACCAAGGAACTGGAAGTTACTATTTACCCTCATGAGACCCTCTGGAAAGCTCATGCCAGAGCAGGCTCCTGGCAGAAATTGAGGTCCCTCAGAGAGAGAAGTCCACATTGGAATCTGATTTGCCAGCAGGATTTGTGACCCCACAGGAGACCCACTCTGAAGCAGCCTGTTTTTGAAGGACTGTAACCTGTGGGAAGGACTCACATTAGAGAAGTTCATAGAGGACTGTCTCCAATGGTTGGGACCCAATGCTGGAACAGATAAAGGCTGTGAGGAGTCCTCACACTGAGAAGAAAGGAGTGGTAGAGACAACATGTGATGAATTGACTGCAGCCCCCGTTCCCCATCTCCCTGTGCTGCTAGGAAGAGGTAAAAACCCAGGAATGAAGTTGAGTCCAGGGAGGAGGGAGGTATAAGGGATGGTGTTTTAAGATTTGCATTTATTTCTCATTATTCTACTCTGATTTGATTGGTAATAAACTATGCTCCCCAAGTTGAGACTTTTGCCCATGACAGTGACTGGTAAGGGAACACTCCATGTCCTGATCTCAACCCACAAACCTTTTGCTGTATTTACTCTCCCTGTCCAGTTGAGGAGGGGCGATAGAGCACCCTTGGTGGCACCTGGCATTCTGCCAGGGTTAACCCACCACAGGCCCATCCACTATCTGACAGTCCTAGAAATCTTTGAATAGCAAAGAAAGAACCTTGTCCTAAAGATTCATGGCCTTAGTGCACAATCTAACAAAAGTCTATTTTTTATCTTCTAATGAATGAAAGGATATTTATTAAAGCATCCAGTGATATTAAGATACATACACACACAACTAAAAAAATTACCTGGAAGGAGGAAAATTATTAGTGCTTTAAATTTTGCTCAATGCTTCACAGAAGGATTCTGGCAAGAGTTCTTAGAAGTAGAGAGCACCTATTTCCAAATCCATTCTCTTAACACACTGCCTTTCAAAATCCCTGGCTCTATAACATCATGTGAATACGAAATCTAATTAACTGTAATGGAATTCTGCATAAACAGAGGGTTAATATTGTTGTTGGCCTATTCCCTAATCTCAGTTCAGTGTTGCACACAGCTTGGTTATCAAAGGTTGCAAATACTGTTTCCCCATCTTAAACTTTTCATGCATTGTACATCTGTGACAGAATTGGTCTATATATGTTTGGATACTAATTCAAGTTCATATCCTTAACTGTTTGCAAAGACATACAAAGGGAAATAGCTAAGAAAACATATCTTTTTTTGTTAAAATATTGATAGGAATGAAAGCTGATTAACTTGAAAATCAATCCACGTGTGCATTTTCAGGTAATCTCTTATGAAAATTAAATGCATGGAGAGAAAAATATGTAGTGAAGAAGAAGCACACAAATATACAGAGAGACAAAAACAGTCAATTGAAAAAAAAATTCCTACTGCAACAAAAAGTTCCTTAACAAAATATTTTGAGTAAAATCACCTATACATACTACTTCAATATCAGAAAATATTAACTCTGTAAGAAAAGTTTTAGCTTTTTTCAAAACTTAAAAATTCAAATCATACAAGAGCACTCAGAAAATTCAGAGAAGTAAAACAAAAGGTGTGCTCCCCTCACCTGCTAAAGCAACAGAAATACAATTTATTTATAATAATGTGAATGAAAATCCATAACTGAAACCTTTTTTTTAAATTAAGTAATTAGTCAGAAGCAAAGAACTATCAGAATTAGAAGCCATGGGTGCTTATATTCATTCATGATTTTCTAATACTTCTCACAGATTCAGAGGTAACTCAGTGTCCAGCCCAAATTTCAGTAATTACACTCTGCCTCTTCAGGTTACCAAGTGCCACTGCTGCAGCTGAGCTGCTTTTATGATACATATGAATGTGTCAATATGGCTGCAGTTAATTATATGGCATGAATTTATATTTTAATCTAGCAAAAGCCACTGGGAGGCACAGCATTGTTTAACTAGGTTCTGTCAGTACAGTACTTTGAGATTCAGGTTTCCATAAGACAAAACCATAATTGGACCTGGTTGCTTGCAAGATAGGCATGTCAGAATGCTGTGGTAGAGGAATACAAGAGAAAGGAAAATGAAGAAAAGATGGAGGTGAATGTGTCACCTTGGATGAAAATGAAAAGATGGGGATGGAATACTGAGCTATTCTTATATCCACTTGCAAAGAGAGGGATTTATTAACTTCCTTTTCACGGGGGTTTTAAAAAAGGGAACAAACAGAAAAACAGTACTTGTGGAACAATAGTTCTGCCGAGACAGAGATATATTTTATATCACATGTGGCTGATGAGCCAGCAAGCTTCAAGTCATTACACATTCAGAGTAAAGAGTCTCAGGGGAAAAAAAGTCTTTTCTAGCACAGCATAGAGGATTATGTAACTTCTGAGTTACTCATCTTCCACCAAATGAAGGATATAATAACCATAAAGTACAAGTCCCCTATCTGTCATTTGTTGATTTTCTCCTCTGCTTCTGTTAAATACAGTTTTCATCTGTCCAAATACACTCCAAGAGAACTTGGTTTTGTTTGCAAAGGGGGATAGGTGATTATGGGAGCAAAATTTCAGGCATTTTCTTTTCAATTATGTTGGTACCAAGGATACAGCATTAACTACTGCAGTGTTTTTTAGCTCTCATTTTTCTAAGACAAGAAAATAACTGTCACCTCCTTTTAGATGCATGTAGCTATAATACAAGATCGGGACATCAGATATCTCCACTATGCCATAAATCTGGACAGTAAATATTTCTCATCCAGGAACAGTCAGTTGACAATTTTTTTAGCAGTGCTTAATTGCATGTCCCACAGTGACTGATCATACTGAAAGTGTACTGGAAACAGGAAGTTTGCAATAAATTCCTGTTTCTGATGTGTCCTTTACAGTTCTGTCCTCACAGACCCCTCTAATAGTCCTGAACTGTGAACAGATTGAGAGTCAATGAGGAAATATCAATCCACCCACAAATCCTCCAGGATAAGCAGAACATGCCAAAACCACTTTTGGATACCTACATCTTCAAAAGAGTAATTTTATCACATCAAGGAAAGTTGTAGTTTTTTCTCAGAGAAAAGAGCAAGAGAAAATCCTAACTGGTTTTACAAGATTTTTTCTTTTCCTATTTTGTAAATAAATACAACCATCTACCTATGTATGCATGTGCACACATACACACTCTCATATATTTATGTTCATATGTTATTGATTTCAGACAGGATTATTGTAGATGTGTGCAAAAAAAATCCTCCAAAGGTTGTTCAGCTGAACACCCAGACATCCAATGTAATTACAGAACTATTTTTAGTAAGTAAAATAAAGTAACAGAAGTATGTACTGTAGATGTTTGAAGAATCCTTCAAAAGCATTTTGACCAACAGCAAATCATTACCTCTGAAGTTATAGACAGGAACTATCTGATTTCTATCAGCTATATTTGTTGATAGAAGGTTTGAATCACAAAATAGATTCTCAGTTGATATAAACTGTAAGGAAGAAGAAAAAAACACAGCAAACAAGTCTTCCCCCAAGACCTTTTTTCAAAAAGTGAAGTTAAAAGTCTAGTAGGTGAATAAATGGTTCCTTAATTTTGAATTTGAGACATAGTGCAAATCAAACCAGAGCAGCTTGAAAGAAGTTATCATAGTTCGTTCACATATGCAAAGACTAAATTCAAACTATTACCCAATGCAAAGTTCTTGCAAGATTGTAGGTGAAACACCTTCTCCTTTAAAATTAATTTCCAATTGCAAACATTATAAGTAAAATGAATGTCTGTCTTAGGTTGCAAATGGGAAATGTGGCTGGGGGTATGTATTCTATTGCCATCTGTTATAGGTGGGGCAGTTATCTTCTGTTAATTGAGCCACCTGTTAAAACCAGGTGGGGCATATTTTCCTTTATCTCTTCCACAACTAATCCTCCCTCCAGGAAATATCTTCTGTTAATGGGCCATTGAGTCTCACTGCATGACTGATAAAATTACATCTTCCCATTGTGAGATGACCCACCAAGAAGGAAGAGCCAAACATTCCTACCTGAATATAATCTAAGATTTGGAACACCACAAGCAGCCTTTTCCCACTAAATTCCCAGAAGAGCAACTTTCTTTTCCACTAGATTCCAGAGGAAGATCAGGCCCATCTACACCACCACCAGACCTTCAGAGGAAAACTACACCCTTCTACAGGATCATTGCTTCAACAAAACCACATTTGTCACTCAATGAGGACTGCAGCCACCATTTACTCAGGCTGCTACCAACACTGTGACCAACAGGGTGTCAGGTCATATTCTGACTCTGTCAGTATTGTTTTGTATTACTGCATTTTTATTTTAATTTTTTATAATAAAAGACTCCCATATCCTACTCCCATATCTGTGCCTGAGAGCCCCTTAGTTTCAAAATTATAATAATTTGGAGGGAGGGGGTTTACATTTTCCATTTCAAGAGAGGGTCCTGCTTTCCTTAGCAGACACCTATCTTTTCAAACCAAGACAATGTCTGAATTTCAGAAAACTCTACTTAATCTAATTATTAAAAGGACTAGCAGTGTTCATCTTAAGTGATCTCATAGTCATGACCATTTAGTTGACTGACAAAGCCATAACATGCATAGGAAGGCTGTGACATTTCAGAATGGCTGGAGAAAAATATCTCAAAACAGTAGAAACTGATTTTTCATCAATTAGTTCTACTCAGAGAAGGGAACTCATGTGTATTCAACAGGTTTAATCCAGTTAAATCACAGATTTATCATAGAATCAGATAATATTCTGAGTTGGAAGGGACACACAAGGATCAAGTTCAACTCTTAAGTAAATGGCCCATACTTGGATCAAACCCACAATTTTGGTGTTATTAGCATTATGGTCTGACCAACAAGAGATAATCTCTGTTCAATAATATCTGATTTGAGCCACATGGAAATTTTATAAAGGATTCAAAGGAATATAAACTACACAGGTTACTAGTGATGTGGTAACTGCACATGCAAGTGCTTTTGTGCTGTAAGTAATGTGAAATAATTTGAACAACTTATTTATTAAAGAGAATGTACTTTGTCACCTCACAGAAAGATCCATTTTTAGTAATAGCAGACTCTATAGAGACCTTCAGGGACCTTTAAAATCCCTGAAGGATGAGAAAAATAGGAGTGTAGGCTTCAGGTTAAGTATGATAAATAATCTACTGATTTGAGCAGATAATTAGGAATAGAAAGAATGAAAGTTAATGCCTGCGATCTACAAACTCTTGATGTGCAAGAGAACGTCTTCAGTGTCAGACTAATCATCAATATGAGTATTGGAGACTCTTCACCCAACTAGTTAGAAATGCATGATGATGAAGAAAAGAAACCTCTCTATCCACATGACCAGAAAGTCCATGATTCTTATCATCATCAGCAAGGCATTCCTTTCTATTAAGGGAAAAATGAGTTCTCGTCCTAAACTATTTAAAAGTTTTATCAAAGAGACATTGCAGGAAAGCAGTCTAGCTTTTGAACTGGGGTGCTTTAGCCTGGAGAATGGGAGACTGAGGGGAATAAGGACAGAGTCAGTGCCTTCTCCCAAGCAACAAGCAATAGGACAAAAGAAAATTACCTCTAAATCATAGGAGGTTTAGATTAAATATTAGGAAATATGCCCTCACTGAAAGGGTGGTCGAGCATTGGTACAGGCTACCCAGGGAAGGGTTTGAGTCACCAAATGTGGAGGTATTTAAAACATGTAGATGTGGCACTTAGGGACTTGGTTTATTGATGGACTTGGCAGTGTTAGGTCAAAAGCTGGTCTCAATGATCTCAAAGGTCCTTTCCAACCTAAATAAACCCATGAGTCTGTCTCAGAAGAAGTTGGTAGCACTCTTTGTAATTACTCTAATGTCTTTTCTTAGTCAGTATGTGTGATTTCAGTGCTGTGCGCTTGATTTAAAATTTGAACACAAAGGTTTTGGTTCTTCTCTGTTTTGAAAACTATTGGTTCAAATGGTCAGCAAAACTGCTCTAACACTCTCAAACACTGGAGTCACTTTTAGTGTCAAGATACTTCACTTATCTGTTCTCAGTTTAATTTTTGTTAAAATGTAAATTTATGACATCCAAGTGACAGTACAGGCTCTGTAAGTCACCAGCAAAATTAATGGTAGCAGTAAAGAAATTAGGTCTCAAGTCAGCAAACCCAGTTCTAGAGAGAAAGCTTGTGTGAACGTAAGTAGAAGCCTGTGTAATTTCACTGAATTGCAACTGGTATTTGTTACACAGACAAGTTCCACCAGCTTGTAATTCATCCAAATCCACAGTAAAGCCACCTTTTAGTACAGCAATGGAAGATAAGGGGACTACTAGGCAACAGCGGTGAAGAGAGACCTCTACACCCCTGCTCTTGTTCATTTCAACAAGGTCATATTTACACCTTAGAATTACTATAATTCTCTTCCCTAAGGGTATAAACAATATTTAACTCCAAGTACAAAGCAAATATTGGTTTTATTTTTCATACTTTAAACTGCATATTCTACCACAAAGAAGTCACCCTGATTTCATAGACCAGTACACAGGTAAAGAGATTCCTGAACTTGTACATTTCTACTGCTGAATGCAATCAAAGAATTGGACATGTAGGTAGTATTTCTGCACAGAAAATGCAGAAGTCACATCTAAAGAAGCCATCAATCAACATTGCCTTAGTTGGATGCTTCAGATAGACTGAAAATCTCTGCCATTTCGTATTTATCCTTCATTACCTTTCGAATTCTTAGAATGTCATGAAACTTTTAACCCTTCTCAGGCTTCTCACCTATGTCTGCAAATGAGACAGGTTAGAATTAGTGATTAAGTGCTGCTAATAATATTTTTCTATATAAAAAGGCCAACTCATCTGCTGAATGGTTAAACCAGAGATGGTTCTTACAGCATGAACATCTATGTTCCTGAGGAATTCTCTAATAAACCTTTAGGAAACATAGATGGTTGGAGATACTGTTAAAGAGAAAGCTGTCTGTTAGGAAAATTATGTAGAAAGTAATTTTTACTGTTTCAACTGAGTCTTGTCTGTTTTCTATGAGATATCTTATGGCTTTCTTTAAAATATGTGTCTTAGAAGTGCTTATAGATTTCTACATCCATTACCTGTGACCGAAGAGATTTTTACATCTCACAGCATTGACAGAAATAAACCTCAGTTGGAAAGTAAATAAACCACTGTTTAAGTCCTTCTTGCTTTCTTTCTATTACTGTTTTTCAGCTCAAAAAATTTTGCTTTTTACTATTTGCATGGACAAGAGTCAAAGTTCCTTTTTGGCTTACACTACACTGCAAGCTAACCTCTAACAACACAAACAGTCCATTTTCCTTGTAAATGTTCATTTGTAAATATTAGTATTTTATCACTGTTATTTTTAAGTGTGACTAACCAAAATAACACACAGTACACAGGTAAAATTTACACAGGTCATTAGTCATTCTATAATTCCCCTTGACTGTTGCAAACTGCTGAGATTCTGAACTTCTGGTGATTAAATTGGTTGGAACGGCAGACAGTGTAAGTTCAAAGAAGGCTGTGAGTCTTAGCTCAAATTTGGTTTACAAGGTCTAACACATTTTGTTTACACCAGAAGACCCATCTGTCCTACCTCTTGATGATATTAAGAGTCCATTGACAGCAGGGGAGATACATCACTGCAAATAAATACACAACTTCATTTTAAGCATTTTTGTGAAAAGATTACATGAAAAAGATTACATGAAATCTTCAACAATAAATTCAACACAACACTTGTAACCAAGGAACTTAAAATAATTTCTGACAATTGATGCATCTCTTTTGGCCTACAAACTGCCTGGAAATCTCAGGAATAATTTATTTTCTGTTAGTGAACACCATCTTGTGAACAAACTTTCAGTTACTGATCATGATCACTGGAGCTCTTCTCCTGTAAAGAAAGTCTGAGGGAATTGGGATGTTCAGCCTGGAAAAGAAAGGGCTTTGAGGTGACCTAATTGTGGCCTTCCAGTACCTGAAGGGAGCCTACAGTAAAGATGGAGAGAGACTATTTGCCAGGGCCTGTAGTGACAGGACAAGGCAGAATATCTCCAAACTAACAGTAGGGTTCTATAGCAAAAAGTGCGGTGAACCCCAGATCGGGGAAGAAATGATGATGTCTGGCTCCAGATCAGAAGGTTTTGGAATGCTGAATACTTGCTTTATTAAAACTATACTATATTACATTAATATACTATTTAAAAAGATGCTATACTACTCTACATACTTCTTACTTACCTAACTCAAACTTGTGACTCTCTGCTGAGAGTCTGAGACACAGCTGGATCCGATTGGTCATTGAACCCAAACAACCTTCACCAGAATCCAATCAATCAATCACTTCAGGTAAACAATCTCTATACTATATTCCACATGGTGAAAACAAAGGAGCAGAGATAAAGATTTTTTTCTTTTCTTCTCTCTGTGCTTCTCCTGAGAGACAGAATTATGTCTTTCTGTCCAGAGAATGTGAATGTCACAGGGTTCAATTAGATATTAGGAAGAAATTCTTCCCTGTGAGCGTGGCGAGGAACTGGAACAGGTTGCACATGGAAGTTACAGATGCCCCAGCCCTGGAAGTGTTCAAGAATAAGCTGGATGGGGTTCTGAGCAACCTGGTCTACTGCAAGTTGTTCCTGCCCACAGCAGAGAGGTTGGAACTAGTTGGTCTTCAGGATCCCTTCCAACTCAGGCCATTCTAGGATTCTGTGAGCTCAGACCCTTCTAGTCTCCTTAGAACATCTCTTCACAACAGTTATGTGAGTAGAGAAGGATTTAAAAGTTTAACAGAAACATATATATATATTTCATTCCAAGAAATCAGTGTTGTTCTGTGCGAGAAATGGATTTGTAAAGGATTCTCAAAACCTGACTGAAAGCTTACACAGTCTTGTATGTCTGTATGCAAACTCTGAGATAATGTGTGCTGACTTAGAAAGGCCATGGAATAGAGATGACATTGCTGGGAGAGAGATTGAACTAGAAACAAGTTACAAATGATGACCTTACAAAAAGACCAGATATTTTGGAGAATTAGAACTGTGAAAGATGCATTGTAGCAAGACCACATGGGGTAAATAATAGGTGATTGGTGTTAGAAGTATTAGCAGCATTTTGTGGCAAAAGCTAATCGGCTGAAAAATATTTATAAGGTATTGTAACCAGGAAATAGGTTGGCTTCTCATAGAATGGCATTGAATTTTACATCTGTCTCAGCCTTCTAGAAGACTGATAATGGAATAAAATCTTTTAAAAGGGCTCTCAGTTGCCCCCTCTCAGTAGAGCTGGGATTTTCTAACAGTTCTGAACCACTCTGGCCTTTGAAATAATTTCTGCTATAGTTTTCCTGTAAGTAGAACCAAAGCACTGGCAAAGCTTGTTGAAACATGATGTCAGATACAGACTGAAACAAAAGACAAATTCAGGCTGTCATCAGAATAGTATAGAACAGTGAAAGCTAGTTTTCAAATGTGGTTTGATAAATAGTTTTTTTCCATTCCAACCTTCTTATTTACCCTAGAGATTTAGATCTGTACAAAACAAGAGCCTAAGTATTAAAAAGTATCATTATATAAAGCATTATATACTTATTATAAGTATTATATATAGGCCATATATTCCATTAGATAAAACATCACATAAAGCTTTTACTTAAATTAACCTGCCAGAACTGAGATTTGGATGTGACCCACTTATTCTTTTCTTCTGTTTGTTAGTTAGAAGTCACTGGAGTTCTGTTCAACCATAAGAAACAGCTAAATTGATTGATGTTTTTGTCTTCAGGTTTCTTCTCCAAATTTGCAATTAAATGCTGGGATTTAAAGTGCTTTGTGAGTTAAATTTTGCTTTTAACTTGGCCTTTAATCTGCATCTCAACTCAAATATTAAATGTGTCCAGTAAAATGAAATGAGTTTTTTTTTTGTTTTGTTTTTTGTTTTTTTTTTTAATGACAGATCCCTTAGTTATCTTTAAAGAGAACTTGATATCCCCAGGGGATCAGCTTTCACAATTATATGTCTGACAATCAAAACAGTTTGCTTCACTGATCTTCTGTATGTCACTATGCAGGCTCATGATACCAGGCTCTAATTAATTTCACCATTTCTCTTCTTTGATAAATAACTGGTTTATATAAACTTGTAAGGCTTAGGAAACTTTTGGCAGGATGCTGGCCAGCATTACCCAGATGAATGCTTGACTTCATTCCTTATGGTTTAATTGTAGTTTAGCTCCCAAATGCTAACAAGGATGCTGACTGAGGTTTCTACAGGAACCCACAGGAGTGGCTTGAGGTCCTGCAGCTCACAAAACTACCACAGGTCACATGGCTGTGATGTCACGTCTAAATGCAAAATGATGCTGCAAGATAAGGATAGAAGAGAATGGCTAAAACTTTATTTTTTATCAAAATTGATCTTGTTATAGCAGGAAATATAAAGATCCTTTGTGCTGTTATTTAAATACTAACACATTTTTATGGCAGCATGCATGAAGTAACAGGCATTCCCTGCAGTGCAAATTAAACCAGACAGCTCCACACCAAGGTGGTTTAACACCAGCAGGAGAGAGAGCATTTGAGATAAATGTCTGCTTTCCAGCTTTTACAATTCTCACATCATAAAGTGCTTAGAACTGTTCGATTATCTTTCCACAGTTTATTCTTTTCTTGCTGCTGTTGCTGTTTACAGGGTTTGATTTTGGCTGCACATTTCCCCCTCCCCTGCCATGCAAAATGACACATAACCAAATCTGTCTGCATATAGTTGCTGTTAAATTCCAGATGCAATGTCGAAGAATTACTCTACTGAATGCATAAAATTATGTATTTTCAATGTCATCTTTACTGTCATTTTGGTAAGATTTAATTAACAAACAGAACTCTTTTTAATCCACAAATAAAGAATATTACAAAATAAAAGCACATAGAAATACTTCTCTGTATAGAGAGATGGAGAGAGAAAACTACTTCCTCAAGACCACACACTGAGAATACAAACCTATTTTTTTAACTTCCCATTCTTTGTTATAAATCCACACAAACTCTTTCAAAAATGTTGACTTTCATTATCTCATTCTTCTACCTACTGTCACGTGAACACTGTGCTAAAAAGTGGGGAAAAAGAGCTTAAGATTCATTTTCTGGTATCTCTCTGAGGGAAAGAATGTGTGCTTACTGTGCTTACCCTTAATGGAGTCTGGAGATAATTCAACATCATCTCAAAATTGCTTAGTCTGTTCTGAAACGGATTATCCCTCCAACAATTTTAATTCAGAAAACTGATATTTATCTATCAGTAGGATATTCTTAAATATCACATGCCAATGTATGTATTGGCAATAATAGAGATGGGAGAGGACACTATATCATAGCATCAAGGCCATACTGTAGAGAGGGATTTTATAAAACACATAGAAGGGTACTACAGGCAAGTTCAAGCCTGTTCCAAGGACTTCTCACAAACTGATGTCCTCATTAATACACAGTGGACAATGGTTCCTACAGAAATCAGCAAACTAAAATCTAGAGTATCTGCCCAGCACCAGAAATTATCCAGAAATACTATTGAACAGCAAGTTCTGCAGGCAGGACCCAATTTGCGTAGAAAACAGTCACACACCAGCCAGGATGTCTAAGTATTTGCTTTGTATATACCAGACAGTATATTTTTTACAGTCAGCAACAAGTGTTGTGTGTAGGATCAAAGAATCCTAAAAAGCTTGAGTTGGGAAGCTTACTCTGTAGGTTACATAGTTTAACTTCCTGCTTAAAGCAGGACAAGCTTCAGAGGCTGCCTGTGAGTCTCCTAGTGAGATCCTAGTCCAGACAAGTCCTGAGTGTTGCCAAGGACAGTGATTATTCATCTGCTCTGCACAACCAGTGCCAAGGCTTAGATTCTTTTGTTGAAAAGATCTTCTTTCCTTGTTTTCCAACAGTATTTTCTTAGTTGAAATCTATGACCACTGCCTTTTGCCTTTCTACTATTCACTTCTAGGAAGTTTTCTGTCTCCCTGTTGGCCCCATTAAGTGGTTGACAATAACACTAACAGCATTTTATACTTCCTTTTGGGCTAAGCGAAGCCAGTTCCCTCAGTGTCACCTTACAGAAAGTACACTCCAGCCCTCCTGCTAATTGAGCAACCTTCCCCTAGACTGTCACTACCTCTCTCATGCCATGGGGCCCAAGATGGAAAATATTCCTTCAGAGGAAGCCTCACAGTTATTGAGTGAAGGGAACTGTAGCAGCGTGGCGAGGTGATGAGTTGTCATTACCTTCCTAAAAGCATCTTCTTTCGAAGGCGTTCAGGCAGGCACACAGACAACCACACAGTCACGCACACACCATGGATAACTTGAGACGACAAATGAAAGGCAGGAAGGGTCTTCTGTATTGAGTTCCGATGGGGTTTATTGCAGCCACACACCAAAGGTGTCCAGGGACAAAAGACCAGGTACAATGGAGAGTCCAGGGTATAAATAGGTGTCATGGTTTGACACTGGCGCGATGCCAGCACCCCCATGAAAATGCACTTTTCTAAATAATTGCTGTGAGATGTGATCAGGAACAGAGCAGAGTAGGCCCAAGCTTAATAACAAAGAAAATAACTTTATTAAACTACTACTACTACTACTATAAAAACTACAAACACTAAATCCTGGATGAAGACCTTCCAAAACACCCCTCCTCTTCCCACCTAACTTCGAAACAAACTCAACAGTGAGACACCACCCAGGATCCTGATCAAGTTGCTACCCTTCAGATATTCAAATAGTCAATCTTTCAAGGGAGACAGGAGTCTCTCTTGTGCCACAGACCCCCCAGGAAACACAATTGCCACCCTTGTGTTTCCATGTCACACATGGCAACCGCTCAGAGAAAATCTGCCATGGTGACACTCTCCTTTCCATGTCACAGTGCTCTCACCACTGTGCATGGACAGACTGCTCATAGGGCTCCTTTAAGGATGCTTTGCCATGGACCAAAAGAGACAAAAGTTCAGCATCTCCTCTTGGGACTACAGTCCCCCGCATTTTCCTCTGGGGCTGAGGGTCCAAGAACAGAGGTCTTCTACTCCTCTTCTTCTTCCTTGAAGACAGAGGGCCTCTCCACACCTTCTTCAACTCTCCTCTGTTCTCTCCACTCCTCTGTTGGTAATCACTGAAACAGGTCTTTTGGCTCACCAACGCACCCCCCTAAGTGCAGCTTCTGTCAGGAGAATTTGGTTCAGTCTATGGCTAACAAGAAAAGTCCAGCCACAAGCCACTCCATCATCTCCTTCCAACTCAAGAATTTCTTCTTCCATCATCTCGGATCCCAGACTGTCTCTCTTCTACTTCAAATCAAGGAGGAGTAATATTTTACAAAGCCTTCATTTCTCAGGAAAGAGTTAAAAGTTCAGACTCCCTGGATGACTGAAATCTCTGCCCAGCTGCCAATTCCCAAGGCCAAGGCTGGGCACCTTCCCCCCTCCTCCTTCTCCTCCGCTGGCAAAGTTACAGGTGCCGTCTGGACTCTCTGTCTCTTCCCTCTGTGGGGGGGAACGACAAAAGGCATCTCCGCTTCTCTCCACCCTTCCGTCCACAGGAGCTGGCTTGGTTCCAGTCCTTCTACCCCTCAGCTCACCTCGACCAGGCCGCATGGCTTCCCCTCCCCCCGCCCAGCCCCATGGCTGGGCAGGGGAGGTCTGCACAGCACCTTGACCGGAACCAAAGAGAGCGAGCTCTTGGGAGTTCTTGCTTTTAACCCCCTGTGTTCTCAGAGGCGTACCCCTATCTTCAGTGGTCACTTCAGGTGCCAATATCCAAACTTGACCACTGATTGGTTTGACCCAACTTCCTGAAAGAATTCACTTCCATTTCAAACCACGACAATAGGGGAAAGAGGGGGTGGAGTGGGGCATCAGGGCCAATGGTCTGAGGGCACAGAGGCAGTACAAAGGGCAGAAACCAATAGGTAGTGCCAGGGTGGAGAGGAGGGGTTACATAAACCAATGGGGTAACAAGGAAGGCAGAATTTTCCAGAACATGAACATATAAGGTTGAGGAGGGGTAGGGAAAGCCAACAGGCCAATAGGGAACACAGAACTGGGGTAAATTAACATAGTGCTGCAGAGCACCATGGGGGAAGCCTTCTGTCTCACCCTATCAATGGGGCAATGCCTGAAGCCTATGGTGCATCCCTCCAGGGCACTGCCACTGTCCTATTCCCAGTAGGCTCACGGGCCTCCACAAGGCACTTCCCTTGATTTGCAGCCAAAGTAGGATGCCGTTGGCCTTCATCACCACAAGGGATTTCTGCAATTTTCTATCCAACGAGAAATCTGAGGCCATTTTGTGTGGAGTTGGTGCCTACCTAAGTATTATCAAAAGAAAACAACTTGAAAAAAATTGTGATATCAGTATAAGAACCACAAAAATACCAGCCCAGGACCAGACTGTGAATCAAGTTCCTCATTCATTCAGTCACACCCTACATTAGCTCTACTTACCTGTGCTGTGCTTCAGTCTTTCATTACCTTCAGAAAAATAAGAAGTAGCAACTGATTTACTGCTAAATCTAGTGTGTGTTAAGAAGAAAAAGAAAAATCAGCTTCCCAGTGAATATTCATCATAACTTTTGCTTCAAACATCATGTCGCATGTTCAAAGGTTACAATACTTTCCTAATAAAGAAATAAACTTCTGATATTTATCTCATTACTAACCATGAAGGAAAAGTTTACATCATACTTATTATGTTTTATAACATGTTTCCATAAAAAGAGGCTGTACTGAAATTAAGAGCATGCTTTCTTTGCTCTGGGAATTTTTGCTTATGCTAGCGCTTCATGTTTTGTAATGGGTTAGTGTAATATACAGCCAAAGCCTTGCCTCTTTCAGAAAGCCCTGGACTGTGGTGGTGAAACAGCAGGCCAGAGGCCTTACAGAACTGAACCCTGACTCGAGCCGACAGAAGTAGTGAGAAAGCTGACAGCTCTTTGTGAGAACAGAGTCCTGCAGCAGTGAAAACTGACTCATTTTCCTTGAGAGAAACTCTAGGACTGTGGAAAGCAACCTGCTTTCCCTGAGAAAGAGCTCTAGGACTGTGAAAAACCCTGGCCACCTGTATAAACTGTTTTTACACTGTTAGGTAGAAAAATGAAAACTATATGTCACAAACAAGTCTTTCTGCACGTACACATGGGGGGATTGAGTGACCAGTTAATAAAGGTAACAACTTGTTACTGACCATCTGGGGATAGACAGCGGATGTTCTTTAAAAACTCTATATAAAGAGACGCATGACTAAACTGACCTCTATTTTCCTCTCTGCACCATAAAAGTGTGCCCTGCATTTTTCTTTGAGCTCCACAGCGACATCAAACATGGATTTTGTTGCTGTTCATCACTTAGTCTCACCCTTGGCTCCTTCAAACTGCAGTATTATTTATTTTGCGTAAGATACCTGAAGAGGCCCTGAACCTCTGGACTGAAGACCACAGCAAGCCTTAACTGAAGATGAATTCTTAAAGAGCAAATTTTAGAGGGGTTTTTTTTTTACTTCATCAGGAAAAATTTCCTCACAGAAATGGTTGTCAAGCATTGGAATGGACTGCCCAGGGAAGTGGTGGACTCACCATTCCTGGAAGGGCTCGAAAATGACTGGACATGGCACTTAGTGCTATGCTTTAATTGACAAGTCAGTGTTTGGTCAAAGATTGAACTCAATTACTTTGAAAGTCTTTTCCAACCCCAATGATTCTATGATTTTCTGATTCATGACATGAAGATATACTAGCTCCTTGCAACAATTACCCGAGGAAAAAAAAGAATATCCAAAATTTTAGGTTGACCGTCGCAATTCTGACACGAGGAGATAAAAAGGCCAAAGACAACAAAACATCCTGACTTTGTGTTTGAATAAAGGAAGCAAGGAAATGTTCCTGTCTTTACATTTTGATTTAAAAGCATCCCCAGGCTGTGTATTCATAGGAGACAGGTAGTGTCTTGACCACACGCCCTAATTTCTGCTTCCTAATTTCAGATATTATGGCAATATTCATTATTACTTCAGTTCTGCTACCACCTTCCCAGTGCATGTTCCAAATAATGGACCTTGTGTAATTTCTCAGACACTTTCACAAACACAGGGAAGCCAGGAGACAGGAAACTAATCTGCTTTTTTAAGGAAGGAAAGAAGCGGATTAGCTTTTTTAGGTTAGATTTCCTTATCCTACCAGGAAAAGGTAGGATATGTTCTTTTGATATTGATCACCTCCGTAAAGCGATGGCACTGTTGGGGAATGCTGGAACAATTGTTCCAGCAATCTTCTGTTTGAGACCCCAGACCTGAGCTCTGTGCCTGGGAGGAGCTCTGGCCTGGGAAACTGGCCTGAGAAGCAATCACTGTGTCTAGGCTTAGGAACAGTACACTGTGCATGTACAGATAGCAAAAGGCAGAATATCCTTGAGATATGAGTTGTACAAGAACAGGATGTAAAACAAGTACTTAGCAAAGTAAAATATATCAACCTAGAAGATGAAAAACTTATCTGCAGCTGAAACCGCACATAGAAGAACATATAACAATGAACTTTTATGAATTAACTAATGAGAGCGTGTTGCTGACATTGCTTGTAAAAGACTATATAAACTGACAGGATCTTTGAATAAATTGGAGCTTGCTTATCAATCATATTGATTGTGTGCTTGTCTTCCCTTGCCGCCCACGGCATGGCACTCCTTGTTATAAAAGCTTTTAAACTAGAAGGGTATTGTTTGTAATGGTACCACACAAGCACTCCCCTTTATCATGTCTAGCTCCTGGTTGTTCTGATGAATTCTATGCAAGGTGTACAAGCCTACTGTATATCACATGTGAAATTCAGAATCATACATCTTCTTCCTTTTACTTCAGTTATTTGGCTACCTGATTTACTTTTCCATACAAAAGAGTCAGTTACAGCTCTCCATTTTATTGTGTCTTTTTTTTAATGCAGGGCTTCCTTAATCCTAACATGAAAGCTTTAATCTTTGAAGCAATTAAACAGAAAAAAAAAGACAGATTTCTTTTTAAACCTTAAGACTATAAGGGTTTGTTCAGCTTCTAATGTTTTAGTGGTCTAATCCTTTATTCTGTTTTAATGTAAAGTGAATTTACAGTCAGAGATGACAGGGATTTTTTTTCCTTTAAAGTTGCTAGGGATTGCTTGTATCAAGGAACAGGTAACAGAATGCAGGGAGACGTGGTGTATTATTACATATCTGGTATGCCTGGCTAATAACTTATTTAGTAATTTAGTTCAAGTAAGCTTCTAGCAGTTATTAGGGTCATTAAAGCAAAAAGCAGATTGGTCAGTCAGTGCCATATTCAAGCCCCTTAACTCACTGACACTGTCAGCCTGAGGTGGAAGAAAGGATCACACATCTGTGCCTGTAATTATGTATATATGAGATTTCCACTGCAAGCTAGAGCAATTTGCTTCATTTTACCACAAGGTAAAGTTTGAACCCCACCTCCCCTCCACCCTCATTTCATTCTTTCTAAAACTGTGATTGCTGATTATGCTTTCATGATGCAGTCTACTGACAGGTCAGAATATGGGGGTTTTTATGCATAATACGTTTTTGATTTGCATTTTTCGGTAGGAAAAAAGAAAAAATAGCATTGCCTAACAAAAAGAAAGCAGATAAATAGATAAATCGTGATTAGGCATGATTTTTAGTGCAATTACTGAATGAATGCTATGTGTGAGATCTCCATGTAGCTACCTCACAACTTTGAATTTATTTCTGAAGAAAAAAGTCCTAAAGAGTGTTATTTTTTCATCTGGAATTGCACACTGACCTGACCCTGAAATAGAAGTGCTTTTTTCCTAATTTATTTATTTAGTAAATATAGTGCTTGAGCAACTTGAGGGCAACATTATTCTGTGCAAGTTCTCAGGTTAAGTAGCCCATTCACTGCAGCTCAGCCTCTCTGGCAGTATTCAGAGACATGATGACTTTAAGGAGGCTGAGGGCCAAGATTTCCTTTGTCACCAGGAAATTAATTTTGTTGTGCAGCACAGTGTAAAGGTGCAGTGAAAACAAACATTGTTATTGCATAGGCTAAGTGATAATAGAGGAGGGCTTTGAAGCTTACATCATGTTCATCAAGGTCATTTGCCATGGTTTGAGTTAGTTTACTTGAAATAAAATGCATCTTTAGATCTCACTTGGGCAGAATCTTGTCTTTCTTAAAAACATAAGCAAATAATTTGTGTTGTCTGGATACACAATGTCAATAGTAACACATCATTTTCCTAAAGCTCAGACAGATGCCATAGTTTTTCTAAGCCCCAGATAAACTAAAACACGAGAGAAGCAAAAAAAAAAAAAAAAAAAAAAGAAACCAACCAAAAAAACAGTACTAAGAGATGCTTGAATCCCTACTTATGAGGATCGACAGAAAGGCAAATTCTCCCATAATAAAAAATCAGTGAGAATCCAGATTAACCAGGTCATTGTCTATGCAAAGGCAGGAAAATAATAATATATCTCTAAAGGAAATATTCCCATTAGGACCTGTACAATGCCCTATCTTGTAACTCAAGAGTTTGGAAGCATGTCAGGCTATGTCAGACTAGCCCTAGGTCCTAGACCTTGCACACAACTGTAAACGTAACCCACTGTCAAGCTGGCAAGCCTTGCCAGGATAAAGATGGTAAGAATCAAAAATTATAGGAGACTCTTAGGGTAAAAAGGCCTTGTACTCAAGAAGAAAAAGGTCATTTGTTTACTTCTAGAGGTTTCTGTATCAAAACTTGAGGTGCTGGTGTGGTGGTGTGTCATACCCCCCACCACTTTTCAGGTCTCACTGCAACCTGAGAAATACTCATTAGGCCTCAGTCTTGAAATACAGGGCCTGGGCACAGCTCCTCTTGAGCTTATCACAAACACTGTCTGCTCCCAGGATCTGCTGCTGTCCAAGAAGCACCTATTTTCTTTATGAACAGCCTTGAAAACTTTTTCTTGCCTAAATGGCATAGCATCCCTGTTCTCACACTTTCAAGGAAAATGCACCAACATGAAGTGTGAAACATCAATATTATTAAAGCCCACTCTCTTGTGACCCTATAAACAGTGGTCCAAAATGAGACCCTTTGAACTCTTCTGGACCACAGACGACTGTGACCAGCAACCTCCCTCTGAGTGGCGCCTCTCAGAGCCAGTGAACCCTCAAGTTTGCCATACTTGGAGGATCGCTGAATGACAAGAGATCTTGGGCCACTCCTTGAAGCCCAACCCTTTCCCTGCTGGGCAGAGACAAAGGCTTCACTACCTTTGAGGGGAATTTTTCACAAGTATCTTACTTGCACTGCCTCTTTATGTCTGTGTGCATACACATGCACATATGCTACAGACAATCTAGGAGACACGCTGCTTTCTTATAAGTACCTTAGATGTTAGGCCTGTAGGTAATGTTAAGTCAAAAATTATAAGCTAAGGTTAAATGCTAATGAGTGTTATTTCTTCGCTAAACTGTTAAGTTCTAAGTTCTGTTAAGTTTAAGTGCTTTTAAGTTTGTAGGCGGTGTTCCTTTTTATCCTTGCCCTTACTACCCTTTTGTCACACACACCTAAACACACATATACACAGAGATAGTTATCAGTTTATTTTAATTTTGATTGACTGGATTTCATTGTTGCTTTTTTTTCTTTTCTTTGGTGTGCCTTAACCACCTAGTAAGTTGAAGAGTGAACCTTGCCAATGAACTATGTCATGCTGTCAATTTTATATCTCATTTTTACACATACCCTTGCTGGTGATTTTTTAAGCAATCTCAAATACTCACTGGCCATAACACAGTAACAGTGAAGTGATGGCAAGTGGAGGAACTTCTCCAGTATTTTTTGTATAGCAAAGGTGTCAGTGCCCAGCACGCTAAACTGACTTGAGCCATTTCATTTAGACTAACAGCCTTTTTTCACCTGGAGAATATTATAATAAATTCTGAAATTAGACAGGCAATCCATAAACTACATTCATGCGCATATTTATTCCATTCCCAAGTAGCACATCTCACAAGTACACAACACAGTTTACTCCAGTCCACTGCCAAGCAAGTAGCTCCATTAAAACAGGTCACGATATTCAAAAGTAAATTTTCTGATGATTAAAGAAGAAAATGCAAGATACTTATTTTTTTCTTCTTTTTTTTTTTCCAGCAGAATATGAGATAATTTAGGTTGAGGAACATTTTGGGATGGTGGGTGGACCCTATAATTTCAAAAAAAATTGATGTTTATATGTCAAATATCCTTTAAAATTCCTGCTCTTTCAATATAGATTACAAATTTTAAAATATAAGATCTGTATAATATAATGATGTCTGCTGCAGTATTCTTACCTAAAATTTTACCACCTATATTTTGAAAGATTACTAATAAATACAAACCTTACCTACTTGCTACCCACTTTATTCCAAAGTTTAGAAACCCAAAACAAAGATCTAATTTTACAAATAAACAAAAAGCAGATAGACTTTCAATCATAAACAACCACTTTTTACAAGGTTAGAACTCTCTTCCACTATACAGATTTATGGGTAATACTGTTAATATGAACATCTTTCTGAACCTGCCTTTACCAAGTGAGTTTTTACTTGTTTAATTTTAACACCTTTTATATATACCACTATGCTTATGGCGAAGAATTCAGCTGAGAAGAAATAAAGCAGTACTGTTAAAACACAAGTTAACATAGTTCAAAATGTTCTTTTGAGATCATTGAGACAAAATAAACACATCAAAGCCCATACTTCAGTTCTGAAATCCCATATGGTCTACAAAACCTGAACTATTTTTTTTCAGTGGCATCAAAAAAAACCCCAAAACCCAGAAAAAATATTGTTCGGCGTCAATTACCTTTTTACTTTGTAAAGTATTTCCGATTTAGCACAGAATGAAATGGGAGTGAATTACTAGTATTTTCAAAGACTATCACAAACTGTTTGCACTGTTCCTCTACGGAAGAATTGCTCCCATTCAGAGCAAAACAGGGTATCTTACACAATACCATAGACATTAATCAAAAAAGCATAGAAGCCCATTTAGTTTGGCAAATATTTTTATAGCGCTGCTTTTGTAGAAGTGTTCTTGCTGCGCTTGTACAAAAAAACCCCAACTTATAGTGTCCCCAGAAGAAAAATCCTTCTTACTGGTATTATTCATATCCTAAACTTTATTTTCATGCTGCACCAAATCCTATTTTTCTTTGTTTGGGTCAACAGCTCTAGACACACGTGAGAAGCTATTCGATAATAGACAATTGAGCATAGTAATATTCCAAATAGTACCATTCCAAAAGCCAGTCCTCAAGGCTTAGAATTTATAGCATGAAAGCAAACAAATCAGCACAAGCAAAAATTAACAATTAAAACTTTGCAAATGGAAGCTAAACCTCTTCCTTTCCCAAGGACAGTCTTCTTTCCTTTATCAACAGTTGCCTGTGAAGGATATGCTGGAGCTAATTTGAAACTAATAACAGACATACCAAAGAGAGCTCTAGTTAGAAGTCTTGGAAAGTACCTCTGACATAGTTTGTCTGTAGCTAGAGCCAATAGTTTAAATGCAATACTGTTGGTTTATCTATAAAGATCCTACTGTTTACTCAAAATAGACTTTCAAAGTAGATTCAAGTAATTTTCATTAACTGTGAGTATGTAGTAATATATTCATGACTACCCATTTGCACTAAAATATAATGTAATTCCCATTTAATTTAATTACTTTCATTTCTTTCAAACATCAGATGCTTTTCAGATAAAAATTAATTTTGCAAAAACATGTGATTGGGCGTATTAAGTTCCATTACAAACAAGACCTTAAAAGATGCAATTATGTGAATGCTCATAATATCAGGAGCTTCTTTATGAACTCTGGGACTTCCTCCATGAAGGTACAGTATCTTTTCCCAAAATAATCTGTCTTCGATGACATGATACCCTATATTAATGACCCAGTTATCAACTGCATCTTTCATGCAATGATGTTCTCGAAAGACTTTTTCAGTGTATAAAGAACTTTAATTGAGCTCTTATAGACTGTCCAAAGGAGGCATGCAAAGATGATGAAGGGCCTGGAGGAGAAGCCATGTGAGGAGTGGCTGATGGCACTTGGTTTGTTCAGCCTAGAGAAGAGGAGACTCAGGAGACACCTCACAGCTGTCTACAACCTCCTCATGAGGAGAAGCAGAGGGACAGAGTCTGTGTGAAGTGACAGGATCCAGTGGAATGGCTAGAGCTGTGTTAAGGGAGGTTTAGATTGGATATGAGGAAAATGTTCTCCACTGAGACAGTGGCTGGGCACTGGAACGGGCTCCCCAGAAAAGTCATAACAGCTCTAAGCCTGACAGAGTTCAAGAAGTGTTTGGCTAATGCTCTCAGGCACAGAATGGGATAGTTGTGGTGTCCTCTGCAGAGCCAGGAGTTGACTTTGATGATCCTGATGTGTCCAAGCAATCATGTATCTACTTGTAGCTAATTTTACTTGTAGCCTGAAAGATGTACTCACCTTTTTCAGAAGAGTAAGCAAGGGATCATTATCAGCCATTGCAGTTATTTGAAGATTAATTATTTATCAGTGTCTAAGATGTACCCATTTTTACATCCTGATGTCTGCATTCCTATTTTGCTTTGCAGAAACACTTGGCATTTTATTGATCATTTATCATTAGTATAATTTATAATCTTGTGTGCAAGGAAACAGAACCTGGAATATCAAAAATATTTCATAGTGAGTCACAGAACTATATAATAGTTTGGGGTAGAAGGGAATCTTAAAGATCATCCAGTTCCACCCCCCTGCCATGGGCAAGGACACATTCCACTAGACCAGGTTACTCAGAGCCCCATCCAACCAGGTCTTGAACATTGCCAGGGATGGGGCAGCCACAGGTTCTTGAGACAACCTGTGCCAGCACTTCATCCACCTTACAGTAAAAAATTTCCTTCTAATATCTAACCTAAGTCTACCTTCTTTCAATTTGAGTAGAAACACATGGCATTTTAGTCACCATTTATCCTTAATATAATTATTAATCTTAACTTATATGCCAAGGACAAAGAGACTGTAATGTCTGAAATATTTCAGATTCTGAGCTCTGGCTTTTATAACTGACATCATATATATTCTTGGAGATAGAAAGCTGCAAATATTCAGTATGGTAGTGGTGAGAGAAAGCATGATGTTCTCCTAATTTCAGGCATTAAAGTAGTGCATGCACACATAATTTTATTTTCATACTAAGCAGAAAGTAAAAAAAAAAAAAAACACATTTAAGATAAGAACAAAAAATCAGATCATCCCTTTTGAGTTAATGAAATCTTCTGGCAATCAACATGAAAACCACCAGTAGTTTTGTGAAGATTCCATCAACTACAGAGAAGTGTATATTTATAAAATACTTTCCTAGCAGGCTAATGGAAGTGGTGCCTGCTGCTCTCAGTAGACCATACCTTAATTCTTATGGCCACCAGCTATTTTAGCAGTAGCAGTTTGCTGCATATTTCTGAGTTTTAGTCTGCTTAAGCAGGAATGCTAAAGAATTAGCATTATGGTTATGCTAAAGAATTCCCTGGAGTGGTTGTGAACTGAAGAAATTAAACACCTCTAAACACCATGAGCTCACCATACACTGGGGCTTACATTTCACTGTCTCAGAAGGTATAACCATTGAGGACTAGAGGTGATGAAGAAATAAAATGGTCATGGAAGCAGGTACCTATTTCTGACATCTGGGAATAGGATAAATTAACATATCAGTTAAAATGTTGAGGCATTGATTCAGTTCTGCCAAAGATGTCCTAAGAGATCATGAGCAAAATTAATTTTACGAAGCCAATTAGATGACTGGAACAAGATATAGTTGTTAAATGTTCGTATGATGGTACAGTCATGGAATTTGCTGGGTTTTATCTTGAACAGGGGATTTGGAAAGCCAAGGAGAAGACTGGGCATAGCCATATTCAATAATTTCAAATAAAAATATTTAAAAGAAAATACACCCAACCCAAATGTTTAAAGAATTTCATAGAGGCTAAAAAAATCAAGTATGTGGAGGCTATGAAATGACAGAATTAAGGCTGTTACTGCAATATTCAATAATAATAGGATATACATTACAATGCAATCTAATTTCAGGATTATATACTATTTCCTGTTTCTTAGTATAGTTTCTTCTAGAAATAAAGCCTTTGTAATAGTTACAGGAGCTTGTCTATCCCCCTTCCAGGTCATTAAGAAAGTATTGACTTAAACTGAATTAAAAAGGACAGAGATTTTCACCTCTTCTAATTATCTACAGTCCTCCTGAACAAAGGCAGCAGTAAAAAAAAAAATAAAATTAGTCTTTTCACTAGGCATTAATCAACTGGCCCATTTACACACATTCAGTTCTAAATCAGTCATACTACGATTGCCATTTGTCCAGCCAAATGAGAAGAAAACCTGGAAGAAAGCAGGCACTATTATACAAGGGATTGTGCCAATCAAAAAGAGAGATTGCAGAGAAGGGACATAACTGACAAAGGCTGTAATTCTGGAAAAAATTTCTATCCCCCTGCTATTAATGGAAACCTCCACGGCATCAAGACAGCTCAGCATAAGGTTATTTGTTAAGATTTATGAACCTAGGCTTCCACATAAGGTCTGAGAGTGCACTGCCTCCAAGCACAAACCTTGCTCACTACTCAAACCCAGTCCCATTCACCCAGTGTCAATTACTCTTCTTTCCAACAACTTTCTTCTAATTCAAATCATATTCTTGCTCATCCAGTTCAACAGACTTGGCTCTGCACAGCTGTTTCAATCCCCAAAGTACTCAATTGACCTAATTTCCCACCACCTCCTCCCACTAATTCTTCCGTTCCCTGTCTCTTTATCTGAGCTTCACTGTTAGTTTTATCCCTGCATCCACCTGATTCCACCTTTTACCCTCTTTTCTCTCTTAGTTCCTACTCTTTCTGCACAGGAACAGTTGATTAATATTTTAAGATCAATAGTCATATTTTAACCCCCAAAAGCTGAGAGCAATAATTACTAGAGAAGTTCAGCTTCATTTTCTAACTTTATCAAATATATCAGTCTGAGGAATTTACATGTAAGTAGTCCCAAGCTGTTCAGAAAGCATGAAAGTAAGAACAAATTAAGTATACTCAATTTTTCTATGATTGTGACATGATTTGTAGATTTGTTTGTATTTTATTATGTCTTCTAAAAAGCTATAATATTGCATTAGATGTGATGTCTAAAATTATTAGGGAGGCCACAGTCATAGGACCAACAGATACTTAAGTTAAAAAAGAAAAAAACTGGCTTTTCCCTAGGAACTGCAACTAGTTTACATTTTTGGTAGTAAATATTAATTTATGTAATTCATGACAACAAAGCCTACAGAATTATTTAAATTTCATTAATATGAAAAAATTCATAGCTTCCCATGAATAGCTAAATCAAAAAAAAACCAGAATTTAAAGTTTAAGAACTTTGAAATATCACTATTACTTTCTTTGATCCTCATAGTGTGGAAAGGTAGAAGAATATACTCTTTGACTTGAAAAGTACAACAAACCATGTTTTGGGTCACTCCCATTCCTAAATGTTATCATACAATGCATGTTAAAAACTAACAATGATATTTTATTCTAAGCATCAGTTTGCAGTGTTTAATGCTAGAAGTATTTATTAACCCTTGATATTAGCTACATAAGAAACACATTTGGGTTTTTGGGGAGTAGGAGGAAAATATCAGTATGTAATCTTCTGATGTATTTGGCTTCTGGCTAGACAAGATCCTGTTAGATCTGGCTTCTTGTTTAGACAAGATTCATATTTTATAGCATAAAGTGAACCAATCGCATCTGTCTTGTTTAGACAAATTCAAAATCTGATTCAATTAACTTTGACTACCTCGGAAGCTTTCTGATCTAACAAATAAGCTGCATTAAATTAAATCAGGATGTAAAAAAGTAACAATATGCATCTTCTTTTCAGTGGGAAGAGCTTCTCTATGAACTAATAGTAGCCTTCATAACCCATAACAAGTATAACTCATTTTAAATATTCGCCAGAGTCAACATTTCATTATTTCAGTGTGCCAGCTGGTTGTTATGGTATATTATAGGAAATGATGACATGATGTGCGGAATTATAAAATTATGGCTCCCACTGGCAAGCACAAGAAGACTTCCTTTCTTTAAAGGCTTGAATTACTTCACGTATTTGTTTTAATTTATACTTTGTTCTCTTTTCAAAGAAATGACACTATTCAAGGACAGGTCTTTCAGTTCTTGAAGCAACTGAAGAAGAAAACTAACAGCTAAGACAATCTTCCCTTTTATTAGAAGAGTATTTTTCAAAAGGTAATAACAAAGTGAAACAAAAATACACATAACACGAAATGATAAAAAATTTAAGTAAAATTATGCTGTGCCATCTTCATACAGACATAGTTCCTACCTAGAATTCTCTTTTACTACATACTACTGAAAGATCACAAAACAAATTTAGAAAAGCCGTTGCCATTTGTACAACAAACATATCTGGGTTTCTAATTGATGCAAGCAACTTAGCACATTAGCAGTAGCTCAAACAATCTATTCACTTTTCAAGGTTACCACATGTGCACCATTGTAAGTGTAAAGGGACATATACTTTATACCCCAGTGCTTCTTTACAAAAATAAATGTTTATACTGTTGCTTGTTTAGGAAAAGATGTTTCTTTCAGTAAACATGTTTATACAGATGATTGGTCTTTCCACTTAGAATAAATTTCTGTTTGAAAAAAAATTCTTATTTGAAAAATCCATGGTGCACATGAAATAGAATTGTTTTTCAGGTAAAGCAAAAAGATAAGGCCATATCTTGCTGCTAGAAGCTCCTAAGAATTTTAACTTTTGCTGTGCTACTAACAAAATCCATTCAAGTGGATGTCAGGGACAGACATCAGAAAATCACCAGGTTAGATGAAGATAACATCTGGCAATCTAACTGTAGAACTTCAGACCCGTAGTCTCTTTCCAGCTGCACTCACTGCTTTACATAAAATCCAGAACTAACCAGGATCTCTTACTTACTAACACAAGATAAAAATAAACCAGTATTTTCCAAGAGTTTTTCAAAGGGAGAATCGTCATCATGCTTGGCTGTGTGATCATTTGAGCTGTTTCATTGTAGGACTTTCTACTAAGAAAAACAAATGAAGAATGGCACAAAAGTTTGAGTGATCCCCAAGGGAGCTTCTGTTAATGTCACTAGAAGACTTGAGCCTCATGCTATGACTGAGGGTGACACTTGGTGTTTCTTTGGCTCAGAGTTTCATGTAGGTATAGCAATCTCTGCATATGCTATACAATCCAGTATTGAGATTATTTTACGTAGATTGTTACATACGACATTTATAACCTCAACCTTATGACCAGCATTTGACAGAATTAGGTGGTCTCCAAGTATTTTCCTGTTCTACATTGATAAACAAGGGAAAGATAGAAATAAGTACAATATAAAAGCATATATAAGCACATAGACAAGAACATCAATAACCTAATCTGCTGGATGCAATTAATAAAAAATTGGAAAGCCAAACTGATGGTGGATGGAGTTCTGATTTTCCAAGTGTGCTTGTGAGGAGACAATTTATTTGTCTCAATCCTGGTTGTCAGAGGCATGTGCAGGAGGGGTTGCACAACGTGCCATGTCCAGCAGGCAGCTAGGAGAAGATGGAGCAAAGCCTTATCTCTGGGGGAACTTTGCCAGGCAACCAGTTCATGTCTCACACAGGAAAGACAGTCAGCAGGGGAACATCGAAGACACCGAAGACACTTCAGAGACACTTTCCAATCAGATGGCGAATGGTCCCCACCAATGGTCTGCAGTGGGATGTTGGACTGGGCCAATGGTCTCCTGTCAGCAGGCAGACTTCGTGAGGAGCCGGGGTATAAAGAGTAACTGCATCACAAGCCTAAACGGTTTTCAAACTTGCTTTTTGAGTGCTGTTTTTTGGCTTGGGGCTGTGCTTTTTCTTTTGAGGCTTGGTGATTCAGGGAGCTTTTTGAACTTGCTTTTAGAGTGTGGGCTTTTTGGTCTTTTGCCTTTTTTGCTTTTGGGGGCTTTTTGAGCCTTATGCATTGTGCCTTGGCCTCAGCCTGCTTTTTGGCTCTCTTGCCCTAACTGGCTCTTGCTCACCCTCACATCTGTCCTGCCTCCCTGTGTCCCTGACCGACGTCCTGCTTGCTTTGTCTCTGCGTCCCTGCCTGAGCCACCTGCACCCAGCCCCGCCCGCCTCTGAGCCAGCCCACGGCCCATCCTTGCCGTGGCCCTGTCAAGGCTTCTGGACCTCCTGCCTGAGCGCCCCCTCACCACGTGTCTGGTCGCCCATCACCATAGGATACATCCACAGGCAAGCAGCATGCACATCCCTGCCTCATGGACGTCCATGGCACTCCCTGACCTCTGGCAGTAAGGCCCTCTTTTTCCTCACTCTCGCTCTCTCCCTCACTCTCTTCCTCACCCTCTCTCCCTCTCTCTCCTTTCTCTCATTTCTCTCTTACTCTCACTCCTTCTCCCTCTCCATCTCCCTGTCCACCTCCATCTTTGTTTCCCTCTCCCTCCCATTTTTCTCCCTCTTTCTGTGTCTTGTCTAGCACTCTTTAGTAGAGTAACTCCTTTTTATTTTGTCTTATTCATTACCAATAAACGGTTCTCAGATACAATGTTTGCCTTGTTTAGCTTAATTTCATTCCCGACCATCCATTATTAAAAGAACTCACAGTTCCCCACAATAGAATGTGACAGTGCCACATAATGACACTGAAGACATAAAATTTTGTACCTCAATTCTTTCAGTCAGTTGACAGAAGTAAAATGAGCAGAAAAAAAGACTGGCAGTCAGGAGAAAGCCTGAGGTGTAGCAGTGAGCAGGATGAATTTATCATGACTAACCAGACCATGTTGACAAACATAGAGGATATAGCCATTATCCTGAAGATGATCTCTACTCAGGAAGGTGTCACAATTTGCTTAAGAAAGCACTCTGTGAATGGAAAAAGGACAGAGACTTGAGACACACCTTATGGGCAAGAGGATCAAACAAACTGTGTCTCAAGAGCTCAACATCCTAAGAGGAAAAACAGAATAACATTCAAAGCTAAAGTTAAATGCATAACAGATCCTGAGTAGCCAGTATTGGCAAAAAAGAGAGGAATGAAAAAAATAATGTACATTCTTTCACAGGAACATTCTTCTTTCTTTCAGGATTTTTCATAAAGCAGCACGGAGGAAAGAGAAAACAATTTCTATTTCTGTTCTTTGTTTTTCTCATGTGGAATGTGTTTGGAGAATTGTTTACCTGGGGTGATTGCTTAAATGGATTCTGGTGAAGATTGTTTGAGCCTGATGGCCAATCCAATCCACCTGTGTCTGGACTCTCGCAAGGAGGGTCACGAGTTGTGAGTCAGATATGATAGTTAGAACAAGTAGGTTTTTAGCTTTAATATCTCCTTTGAATAGTATATTAATGTACAGTTATAATAAAGAAATCATTCAGCCTTCTGAACTGGAGTCAGACATCATCATTTCTTCCCACCGGGTTCACCTGCATTTACAATATACATTAATTTCTTAATACTGTCTGATTCACTCTTAAACCTGTGTCAATATGCATGATTCCATTGCCCTGAGCTATGAGAGACCTAAAATGTTTTTTAGCATGATTTACCTTATTGCACAAAAGAGAGACTAGTTAATATTTCTCTATTTTTTTCAATATTTAATATGAAATATACACACTCTACTTAAAAAATAATACCATCCCCTTTGTATGTGTAATTTTTGTCTGGAGACAATAAATGTCTTTAAAAATAACAGCTGTTATTTCCTATTAAATGTGATATACAGAAACTTTACAAACTTATAGGTGCCTCCAGGGAAACAACCAAAACTGCGCTTTTTCTTCACGCGTATGTATAGCTTTTAACATGACTACAAGATTCTTCCACAGTACTAATAAATCCCCAACAGGAAAAAAACCAAAACCAATTATGACTTGTCTCTATGATTTCAACTTAGAAAAGGGAATAGTATTAAAGATAATCCTCCTAAAATATCTGTTCTGTTTGTGATTCTACCACTGATAATTGAGAGGAAATTTCCTGTTAATTACAATGTAACAAATGGTCTAAAAGATATCCCACAGGTTTTTAAAATAATTTAAATAAATATTTCGACAAATGCTTTAATTCCTAAACAAAATATAGCTGTTGTCTTCTCACTGAGTCTAACTAATTGAAAAGCTATCAGAGAAAGAAAGTAAATTTCAGAAAGCAGAAGTCTTAGCTTTCATTGAAATGGAAGTAATCCCTTCCTAAAAACCTTACATAAGACAAAGGTATTATTTGCTCAGTGGGAAAACGGTGTGCTCAACAATAATTTAAAATGTAACTGGATGTCATAATGGTCTGATACAAGATAAAGAAAGGTGTAGAGATTTTCTTGATACCTGTCATTCTGAACAAAGAAGCCCAACCACAAGAAAATAAGACCAATGCTTTAAAATTACTCTAAAGCAACTGAAGACAAGTTCTTAACGGCTGCTTGTTTGGAACAATGTGTACCTTAAAGGCACAGAGCTTGGAATTAAGTGTAAACCGTTATGTTTAAAATAGGATGAAGGCAGTAAAGCACTGGCATTAGGGATTGGTTGCTATTGCCTATTACAGCTAATGGCTACTGTGATAAAATCCAAAACAGCAGAACTGAATAGAAACAACATTTAGACTTCACTGAAGCAGATAATATTTTGCTGATTTTTACCTGAAAGCTCAGATCCAAATGCAAATTCAAAACTGCGTATATTTCAATGTCTACCTTTGACAAATGATTATCTGACTAATGACTAAGCAGAAGAGAGAAAAAACTTATTTTTGCACTCTAGAAACCTACAAAATGTGGAAAGAAGATTTCAAATTTACATACTGTAGACAACCATGCTATTCAGAATATTTTTGAATAACAGTTAATTTTTTTCTGTATTTACTACATCTGTCATGTCATCAAAGTCTACTTCAAATCTGAACAGCAGATTTCCTGGCTTCATGCTTCAGTCAGATAAAAGGGAACTTGTCACAAATTTCTAATATTTTATTACCCACTTCATCCTTCACTACACAGGTATCATGTCCTATAAGAAGCCTCTGGCTTCAGCCTGAGAAAAGCCAGGGAGGAAATAGAAATGTGCTAATTCTAATGCTTACATTGGTGGAGATAGAGAAATCAGTCAACCTATATGCTCCTTCCATTTCCTCTTGCCTTTCAATATTCCTTTATGTTCCTTTTCACCCTTATGCTAAGAGGAATTTCTCACTCTATAAAAGGTTTAGGGATTTTGATGTTTTGCTTTCTTTGTAGAGCATAGGCATTTAGATGAAAAGCAGTTAGATCAAAGGTCATTCCTTGATGCTCTTAAACATTCAAAAGTTTAATAGTTTTCTTATGAAAATACATAAAATTTCAATTTGTACTCTACAAAAACACTATTCATAAATATAAAATGACATTAAGATTTAAAATCCAAATTAAAACAAAATCAGAGTAAGAACAATGTTTTGCTACAGCAAAAAAAAAAAAGAAAGAAGAAAGTTGAAATTCTTCATTAAAGACATTAGAACTGTTCAGTAAGTACTATTGATAAGGAAAATATCATCAAAGTCAATATGCTTTGTGAAAGAAATAATTTTAAGAAAATTGGATTTTTGAGTGAAAAGCTCTTAGACTGAAACTTTCTGGCTAGTCTTTATAATTAATTGCTCTTAATGAACCATTTATGTGCTCCATTAGTAAAAGGATATTTATGCTTTACCTTTAAAAATGGCAATGTCATTAAATATGTAAAATTGAAGTGGAAAATCTAAAAAAGAAACGAGGTGCTAAAAGTTGAAAACTATGATCAAGCCACTTTATTTCAATTGTTCAGAATGAAGTAGCAATTATTTGACCAAAGCCAAAGATACAGTTAATATTCATCTCTGTCCTTAGTGATCTAGTGTTCAAAGTTTTTTATTTCATATAACTGATTCTTGATTTACTTTGGACTTGTGGGTACCCAGAAACTGAAAAGAATCAAGATATTTGAGTAGGTATTCATATTTGCACCTAAGAACTAGGGTGCTTATGTGAAATACTTCAATTGAAGTTTATTATTTATCAGTCATGTTTGTACTTCTTAAAAATACAGGTCTTTAGAATTTGTCTTCTACCTCATCTGTGGGGAAGTTAGAGTATATCAAAGTTTGAAATGTTTTGATTTCATTGAATGCCAGTTTTCTGTATAAAAGATTAGAGTGTTAATATTATAATTTAATTATTGTTCTTCAGTATGTAAAAACTAGGTACAGCATAATAAGCATGCAGTTTATTGTCAGACTGCTCAGAAAGAAAATTTACTCAATTTAATCTCTAAATCTTGCTTAATAGTACTAACATAATTAAATAGTGGGAATAACTGGAAGCATAGTGCATACATACTATTTACATAGTAATTTTTTAAAAAGACAATATAGAGTATGTATAGTTGTATGTATTTGCAGACAATAATGATACAGTGAAGTTTTTGTGGATTGGTGCCATGGAATGACACACTCTTGGAAGTTTCTTTTTGCAAGCAACCATTTCAAAGTGCCCATCATTTTTGCAACATCCCTTAACAGTATAAAATCAGAGCAGGAGTTTCTAGTCAAGCAGAAACAAAAGTCTGAATTATTTTTCAGAACTGTAGGGACAGAATGGGAAAGGCCTTTAAAAGAAAAAACCCACTGCAGCCCACTTTGAAGACATGAAGCCAGACACATTTGAGGGGCTGGAAAGAAGCCACAAGATACAGAGCCACCTCAAAGCCAGGAACATAAAAATAAGCTGTATTGGGTCAGACAACCATTTCAGTGTGCTGTCTCCAAAGGGACTGATATCAGATGCTTAGGGAAAGTACGTAAGTGTACTGTCTCAGCTTCCAAGAGGCATTTCTATGTGGCAAAACTAGCTTACCTTCCGTCAAACTTCTAATAGGTCCAGATCTAGGAAATTACTAAATTTCTCTATGTCCTTTATTCCATTAATCATTCAGAAAATGTCCCCTGAAAGCAAAACTAGAGCAAGCACTTCATCAAGCAGACAGAAAAAGATGGAGGGTCTGCCAGGGATAAAGCCTTTCTCCAAAGAGATGCATGAACCAGGAAGAGAACCCGAGCATTCCACACAGCCAGTAAAAACTTTCCCACTGAGTGTTATCAAACACCCTTTTCTGTGTTGGATTATTTCTTGCAAAGAGGAATGATAACTGCTGTCAGTAGTAAGAATACAGAGCACCATACGCTGCATACATACTTACTGAGAGAGAAAAAAGGAGCAGGTACTGGCACAACCCTCAGCCTCTAATAAGCAGCAACACGGCTTTTAGTGAAGGTAAAGGTGTCCAAGTCTTCTATTTGCTACAGCACTGAGGTGAAAGCATTAGTTTTTTATTGCTAAATATGCACCTAAAGAAGGGGGGAAAATCTCAATAGCTGTTTCTATCACTGCTACTTTCCCCCAAATTTTCTTATGTGGACATATTCCTTTGCATAAGATTGCTTGCACTTCTTCTCTTAATGCACCTTGGTAAGTGCTGCATATTTGACTCAAATTAGTATTGATCACTTCTGCCACCACCATGCCTAAAAAAGGCATTCTGACTCAGAACAAAAGGACGGTTCCTGTTCAGTAACAGCAGGTATACTTCACCAAGATATTAATTATCATCAGAAAAATATGACATTCAACACAGCACTACTTATTTTGTCATCATCACTTCACATGGAGCAAAGTATGTAAGCATATGTTTAATTAATGCTAAGTATTTCAGCCCATTCATCGCTGGACTTAATATTCTTAAATGGGAACCACAATTATGATGGCTTGGGCAAATGAAATTTTTGTCCCTATTAATTCCTTGCAGTTTCTTTTGCTCTTAGAAACATTTATTCTCTGGAGAAATGTCTCCTTTACTGTCTAAAAACCGATTTTGCAAGTGTTGCACTGATCTCAGGCCTTAAGAACAAAAATAAGAAACATGAAATATGATGTCTTGGCAGAGCTCAGTAGGTCAAACATATTGCATTTTTGAGGATGCCCTTTCTTTGTGTGATTTGGTTTAGCTTGATTAGGCTTAATTTTGTATTCACTGATGGAGGTTTTCCACTATCAGGACTTTATTGCTTTGCACACTTGCAAGAAGGGAAAGCAAGCCAGGTTCACTGACTTTGTATAAGTTACTTAATTTCTCTATAATTTTCACCCACAGAAGAGCTTGCAAGCCTGTCTTTGTGCCTCTCTCATTGCATTTTGCAGCTGTTGAAATTGGTATCTACAAAGTGCATGCCTATGAAAGAATCAGCAATAGGCAGCCTTTGGAAAGTAATGCTGGCAATAGAGAGGAAGTCATCTAGTAATGTCATCTCTGATGTCTTCAGCTGAAAATGAGTGTCTATTTTTTACAACTATCATAACCCAAATAGATTATCTGTGTGATTGTAACCTGCTAAGACTTCTATGAGATAAATCAAGCTGCTGTGTGGAGAAAAAATAAAAGAAAAAGCAGAAAATATAATAGCAACAAAGACGGGCCTTGTTCTGTAAAATATTTGCAAGGGTTAAATGTACAATGCTATTGTCCATGTCCATGCTAGAATAGTTTATTCTTCTGGCACAATAATGTGAGGTTAAAGAAAGTTCTAAATAGAGCTGGACATTTTGGTGGGGTTTTTTTGTGGGTTTTTTTTGGGTTTTTTTGGGTTTTTTTTTTCTTTTTTCTTTTTTTTTTTTTTTTGTTTGCTTTGTTTTGTTTTGTTGGAGTGTTTTTTTGGTTGGAATCACAGTAAAGGGAGAGGGTGCTAAAATGAGCAAGACATACTTGCTAGTACTTCAGCATATATGCAAAATAGTTCAAAGCAAATGACCAAAAAAAGTGCTATTATTTTAGTCAAGCTTCATCGAGAGTTTTGGCAGAAAAATTTTTACAACTATTTTTGAGAAAAAGATTGAGATGTTTATGGCTTACTTCAGCATATTCCTTCACTTTGTGACCCTTTGTTAATGTAACACTTGAATTACCTTTAAGGTTTTTTGAGGTTAAAAAAAATTAGTTTTGGACTGATAGTAACTTTTAAAAGCCCAAAGTCTGTACAACTTTAATTCTAATAGTCTAAAATAGGCCGCCTTACAAAGAGTAGTAACTAGTACTTGTCAGAAAGCTGGCAGGGATGCAAACACATATTGTGATCTAAAAGATATCTCTATACTATAAAATGAAACGTGCCTGAGCCCATTTACTGGCTCTAAGGTTGTCTGGCATAGAAAGAACCGCATCCATACTATTAAAGTCTCCAAATCCCTAAAATCTGAGTGGAATTATCAGTAATTCTGTGCTAATGCAATTCCAGGAACTGCTCTATATTGCAAGTATCAAGGTCTGAGCACCATTTAGTGCCAGAAAACATTTGCTGGCTCCAGTTTTTATGTACAGTGATATAATCATGGAGAGCAAGGGACCAGAACAAAAAGACCACTTCTTCAACTACAGATGGGAAAATAATGCAGGCATAGGCAGAAAGACTGCTGTAAATAAAGAGAGAGTTTGGGGGTTGTGTTGCTCACCTACAGGTGTTGCAGTATTGAACCATTTTCATAGCTATTGTCTTAGAAATCAAATGCTATTTTTCTTTGAAGAAGCTGGTTTAAGTCACTTTTTAATCAATTTACCAGGTTTTCAGAGGAAACCAACCAAGCATTTAGATGTGTCATATTAACAGAGTTAGTATGAGAGAAACAGAAACCCATACAATGTAAGACTGATTGGAACATGGGGTTCCCATTCCCACAAAAGAACAAGAAGTCAGGCTCACAAGGCAGTAAGAAAACACACAGTCTATAAGATTAAGAAGCCTGAGAAACCAATGGAAAATAGTACCATCATAAAATCCTGATTAAACTCACCTTAATCCATATGTTTGAGAGAAAGGAGGGGAGATACAACACTACTGCTCAGAGCTACTCCCATAAGGTTGGAGGGACAGTCTTTACATCCTTGCTTCCAGCTTAAACTCGTGCTGGAACTTCATTGCACCTTGGTTCAGCAGCAGCAGCATTGAGACAAACACAGCCTCAGTGTGAACACACATTCCTTCCTCTTTGTTACAATGATTGCTATGGCCACACCCTGTGGGCTCCTGTTATAAATCCCATATGTATTTTATAATTATTGTTCATAATGTATGGATACAGAGATTAAAAGGAAGAAGCAGGAATAGCAATTACGTCTTTATCATCCTGGAGTACCCATGAGGAGTGACTCAATCTCTCACTGATAGTAACCCTCAAAACTTTGTGGTGGAAATCACCAGAAGGCATGTAATAAAGCACATGTGACCACATGTGTCCTTTCATTTTGAAGTTCAGGCTACTTGCACTGTGTCTCAAAAGGAAGGGAAAGTTCTGAGTGAATTAAGGAACATCAGAAGGAAAAATTTACTTGTACCTTCCCAAGGTATGCTAATGGAAAAATAATCAGGGCAGTTTCACAGAACATAAAGGTCTCAAAACTACCAATGCTGCAATAGCTTGTCTTTGACTATATTAGCTTTAAAATGCTGTTAGTTACAGTTCAAAATGTTTGCTTTTTCTATAACGTAACTTGTATAGCAATAGAACAGTAAGAAAACTGAAACAAATACTCCTGTTAAATAATTTCCCTGGTTTGCAGCATTTTAAGGACAATGATTATTGGCTGGAGAGACTCAGAGTAACCTAGTTGTTGTATGCCCAGAAAGGATGCAAATAGCAAGCCAGGGGTAGAGTTAGCAGGTAATCAACAGCCCTAAGTATTTTTATAAGCTAGTATATTATCCAAATGAAATTTAAGAGCTGCTTGAGCCATAAGAGCCATAACCAGTGCTTTTAGCAGGCCTAAGGTTACATTTGACTGCAATAGGTGTTCGAGATTAGCTGGGCCAGGAGTTGACAATCCCACAGGGGCTGCGACACCACCCTGATACAGCAGCAGGGTGTTGGGAGCCCCAAGGGAATGGACAAGGTCAGCCAGGCCTAGGAACATCCTCAGGGCCCATACAGAGCTCATTCTAGGTCTGTATCTAAAAAAAATGCCAAGTTTTCTACTGCTTTTTATATTTTATTTTTTCCTTACCATTCTTTTTGTTATGTGACATGGTTTTATTCCTATATTTCTCTGATATTTCATGGGTTTTAAAGTACAGACTAGATAGGAGCATGCTCACATATGCCAGAGTCTATGACAAAGTACCCAGGATCCTTCCCAAAATGCATTTTCGGTGTTACTGAAAAGAACATAAGATCAATGCAATTGTGACATCAAAACTGACCTCTTTAACTAAAAATACCACAGTGAGATAATGGTCATGATGGCTTATTGGGGCAAAAAAGACAGAGAGTACTCTGGACCTGATTAGCATAAGATATTTGATAATTAGAATGCGTTGGCAAGAAAAAACAGAGCTTTGAGGATTGAATCAAGCCTAGCTGAAGATTGACACAAGACTTGCTGACCAGAAAAGACAATTGAATCAACTTCTACAAGCAACAGATGTTGCAAAATGTGTAAGTTTATTTATGTGATGATTAACCCAATCATTGCAGTAAAAAATTACTAACCTTCCTAAAATGGTATATAAGCATATGTAGCCCACAGTAAAATTGGATTCTGACCACCACTCAGTCTCCTGGTCTCTCTCATCATCTCCGATCATGGCTCATGAGCTCAGTCATAACAACAATAAGAAGAGATCATGGTCAATATAGCACTGGCCATACATAAATGGTCCATACTGGGCTGTTGAGGATTAGGACTTTTCCTTTTTTTCTTTCTCAGGAAATCTTCTCCCATTTGTTGTCTAAAAGAAGATAATGATGACAGTTAAGACAGAAAAATATGGCTGAGAGGAGGGACAAGGGTGAAGTTTGTTACCCTCTCTGAGCTGGGGGGGCTTTTTCTTGGGAAGTGCAGAGATACTGTGAGATTTTGGCTGGAGTGTGAGGGGCTGGGCTTGGTTCTCGCTCTCTCTCACTCTGGGGATCAGAGACAAAATGGTCATATTCGTGATGCCAGGCTGCTGCTGTGGGGAGAATTTGCTGCCACCATGGAATTCTGCCCTTCACTGCTTCTCCTACCATGGGTAAGCCTTTGCTCCTCAGAGCAGCTATTGAACTGGGACCTTTTTTCCCAAAACCAGATCACACTGGAAAGGACCACCTACTCAGGTTCCTCAGGGGAAAACCTGAGTTCCCCATGCTGGACCCACTCTGCAGGGAGCACATCCCAGCTGCTGCTGCCCAGTCCCACTGTTTTCTGCCTCTGCTTCAGACCTTTTTGCTACACTTTAACCAGACAATCCATGCCCATCTGGACATCCAGTGGCTCCTGGCACAGCTCCAGAGTTTTTGCTAGACTTTGTTTGCCACTCTGGATGTATTCACCTGTTTCAGCCTGCTGCGTTGAGATTACTGCTACAGTCCATTTTGCCATCCAGAGGGGCACCGGGGACTGGCTGCTCCCCATGAGTTTGTAAAGGAAGCCCTTTTTCTATCTCTCCCACCAGCCCACCTGCCAATACCATGTAATGAGAGGCAGCTGAGCTCATGCTACAGCGCCCCCTGCAGCCACGGGGGAATCATCGCACCTGCCCTGCCTAGCCGGGGGCCTGTTGGCTGTGACCACAACTACACCAAAGGGGAAAGTGCTTGATGGCCAGGAGAAGGCTGTTACTGCGTCTCTGGGTTTTTTTTCTGTTTGTTGTTGTTCTTTTTTTACTTTGTTATCTATAGAGAGAGATTCTAGTAAAGAAACCAAAACAGGAACAGCTAATTCCATTAACTAATGAATACATGGACTATTGTTTAAATATAGATAAGACACTTTTTGTCTCCTTTGGCTTTTACCAACATTTCACTATATTTTGTTACCAAAATTAGCCTGCTGTGTCAGTGGCTGTGCAGCAGCATTACCATTAGACCACAGAGTGCTGTTAGAGGTAGACGCAATAGCCTGGACAGTAAAGGCAGCTGTTTTAAACTTTCCCTTAACAAATACCTTATACTCATGAGGAAAACCTGACTTCAGATGTAATATTGTTATTGCCTAAAATCTAAGGAACACTCTGCCAGAGGCACAGCTGACACATTTTTTTAAAAGGTAATGGCAATTAACGAAATAAAATGCACATCGTTAATGACTGACAAAAAATATCAAAAATTATTGTTCCTATTTCAAAGAAAAATGCATATCCCTATTTTTATGCTAAAAAGACTACATACTTTTGAAAGTATATTTTAATAATTTTTCATATTTATAGTTTTTGCATCTACACTTCAAATAAAAATCTAGAGACACTGAAGACTTTGATGATCCTTGTGGGTTCCTTCAAACTAAGGAAATTATATGCTTCTGTGAAGAATCTAGATGTGGAAACAAGTATGTGTCTGACTCGCAGCAGCCACGGGATGGAGGTTCACTGACTAGCTGTCCTGCTTGTGGCCAGAGGGGAAACACATGAGCGGCCAACCCCGAGTCTCTGCCAAGACTATTGTGGGTGGCGGTGATTGCTGCGTTGTGGGTAGCACAGCAGAGGCATAGAGCACAAGGAAACTGAGGCAGAGGAATAAGGGAAGGACACTTATCTGAGTCTCCAAATATTTAATGTCGAGGTGGGGCAGAGCAAGTAATAAATCTGAACCTGAACTTTTATAGGGTAGAGGGAACACAGGGAGGACACAACCTTTGACCAATAGGAGGGCATTAGGGGAGGGGTGCAGGGTAAGGGCTCCCCAATAGAAGCCAACATGGGGAGGGAGCAAACCCTACAGTCTAATTCTGCTTCAAGGAAGGGATGAAAGACAGGGAACACTGCGGCGTTGTGTTCTTTTCCCCCGGTCCCGCGCATCACCAGAGAGCCTGGAATGGCGCTGCTTCTCTCGGGACCTGGGTCCACCACTTGCTTCTGGGCGCTTCTGCGTTCTGTGCACCGGGGTGGGCTGGCCGCGTTCTGCTGCCGTGCGCAAGGGGCGAGGCAAAGAGGGAAGGAATTGTCCACTCTGTCCGCATGGTTGGCTGGAGGGCTTTTTGTTGCGTGGAGCTGCGACGGAGAAGCGCAACTCGCTCCCCAGTGCCATGTGGGCAAAATGGCCCCAAACAAAGGAAGGAATGGGGTTTTATAGGGGGCGGGCCAAGGGAGGCGGAAGCCCCCCTTGCCCAATGGGGGCAGGCTACAAGAGAGTGACATGGACCGGGGTAACCAACGGGGACACGACAGGGGCGGACACGGGGCTCCGGGGCAAACGGGGTTGCGGGGATGGGGTAACTGACAGGGAGGTTTCAGGAAGGAACGGGGGGTGGTTATTGGAGTGACGAGGGGAAGCCCCAGTGGTAATTGACCCGGAGCGGACCACCGTGGGGGGAACAGGGGTGTACAAAGGGGTACACAGAAACGACTAACTAACATATATTAGAACCCCTAATCTGAACCCAAACCCGGGATGCAACAGAACACTTGAGAACCAAAGGAATGTGCTATCTTTGACAGACAGGGGTAAGACAAGGGAACAAGGGAGACTGACCAGTGGATTGACATACATTTTGGCAGGAAAAACTGTGGTAAACAACTCAGGACTGATCCATTAGGGAAACCAAATGGCGTACATAGAATGAACCATTACAAACTCATAACAAGGAATATTAAAACATACTACAGAGGAACAAACTGTAAAATAACAGACTACCACAAGTATGTGTAGTTCATATAAGCAAAAAATTATTTTAGCATGTTTCTTTTTCCTTTTTTTCAGCCCCATCTATCAGTTACATGTGCAAATAATTGCATAACCACTTAACTGTATTTCTTCCAAACACTGAAACTTTCAATTGCTACTTAGGATCTTTTATTTATCCTTTTGAATCATATGTTTTTATATCTAAGTAATTAAAACACTTCAAAGGCAAGATTTATATACAAAACTTTCACACATAAAAGTCTAAGGTATTAAATTAAATGGCTATAAAACCTTTACTAAACTATAAATGGAATGTGTATAATCTGTGATTACCTAGAATTAGTATGAAAATCCATCTGAAATCCTCTGAATTTCTATTGCCTGAGTGCTTCTATTGCCTGAAGGCTGGAACAAATAATTTCTAATGAACCCAGCAGTAATTATACCAGGATATAAGCAATTTCAAATTTCCAATTAAAAAAAATGCTACTCTTGAAAATAACCATCTCCCATAGAAAGCACAGGGCTTTTGATGAATGACTGTATAATTCAAAAATATTTAACATAAGTGATACATAAATACAATTTAATTTGGTAATGCTGAAATAACCTGCTTGTGCTGCATGATCCTTTCTCCTTCCTAAGGTCATGATTCTTGATTTGCTGTTATCGCCTATATTGTATATCTTGTTCCTTGCCAATTTAAAGTTTCTGGCCAAATGCATCACTAGGTGTGATGGTGAACTGAGACCAGAGAGATAACAGGGATATAATATATTCCAGAATTACTGCAGGAGCATTTGAAATCTGAATATTCACGATTTTTCTTCTGAAAATAAACCCCTTTTTTTTTTCCAAATTTTGACTTTTCCATCTCCAGAAAACCTATTATTTTCCATTATTAATGAATAATTTTTATTCCCAAAATGTTCTCATTTCATTTTCATAAATAGCTGTTTAGACAGAAACATTTAGACCTGATCTACCTCAGCCATATCACTGAACCCGCAAGGGAGCATTTATGAATTTAAACAAGATCATTACTCCAGTTACAATAAATGCCTTTTCAGCTTCTTAGTGAACACTTCTACAGATATGCATTTGCACTCCAGGGCAGATGCTCTCCCATACCCTGAAATGTGATGTAAATATCACAGTCCTAAACAACAACACAGAGATATTCTTCTGGAGAAAATTAAGTACTCCATGTGCAAGGGTTATTTTTATTTGCTATGACTAAGAGGAAAAAGAAGAATTGGGGGAAAAGTGGGAAAGAAATAAAATAGGAAGTATTGATGTAGAAAATCCATAAAATGTTACTGTGAGGATTAACTTGAAATGATGTCACAGCAATGTAAGAAGGCTCCAGTGTAATGAATTTGAGTAAAAAAGATGTGAAAAGCTTATTTCAATTCTCACTTCTTAGCCCCCAAGAAGTATGATGGTTGATAGTATAAAGGACTGCTAAAGGTCTAGAGAAAGTTACACTCTGGGGTTTTTTGTGTTCTAATCAATGCAAACAAATCTGATTTCACTTATTAAAAGTATGATTATTTTAAATAGCTTATTCTTCTATTTGGATTTTATGCTGTAGGTATTCCAAGTATAAGACTATTTTCGTATTGAATTTTGGCAGAACAAAGAAATGGGGCTCATTCAGCTCCTGGAAGGCATGAGAGAATGAACTATCAGTAAACATCTTAAAGTTCCTATAAATGTACACACTATTTTATTTTGAAAAATATATTGTGCAAGACTGCCAAATTTAAAAGATTATATAAGATACACATTAAAAAAAGTCACAAGAAATAACATATGTTCCCTGTTTTTTTTTTCACTATCAATGTTAATGTTAATGCTTTTGTCCAAATCTGAATGGGAAAAATGATGATTTAATTATTCTTTATGATAGTGTCCTGGTTTAGGACAAATTAGGGGAAAATCTCCAAAGGAGCCCCTTAAAGGAAACAAACCTCCACAACTCCTCCCCCAATCCCCACCACCGGGTTCGGGAGGAATTTCCTCGGAGGAAAAGAGGAAAAAACTTGTCTATTAAGCAAGAACAAAAAAAACACTCCCCAACACAAGAAAAGCAGCCCGAGATGACAACAAACGTTTTCACCAGTCCAAGAGAGGCCATATGGCTTGGGCAGTCTGCTGAGGAGGGTGCTGAGCTTCTCTGTAATGCAGACTCCGGAGGAGTTCCTTGACGTTCCCGAATCAAGGTCCGAAGCGGGTCCAATGTCTTCGGGGAAGGGGAAAAAGGAAGGAAGGGAAAAACAAAAACAGAAAAATGGCAAAATAAGGCAAGCAAAGAAAAAACAAAAACAAAAAAAAAAAAAAAAAAAACCAACCAAAACAAAAAAAAAGAGCAGAGCTAGAAAAGCGAGCCTAAAGCTAGCAGCAGCAAGCCAGAGCAAGCAGCCGGGGGAGAGGCGCGGCTATAGACAAAACAAACTGAGAGCACAGGAACAGGAATGCACGATTGGGATACAAAGCATGAAAATATCCTGTCACCCCAGGACAGATAGTCACATTGTCCCAACAAAGATTTGCAATTGCTTCTAAAAATCTGAAACTAGAATTCCCACCAGATGCAGTAAACCACTTAACTTTATCTTTCATTATCTATTCACTTAATTGAATCTTTTCAAAGCAGATGGATGGAGGTTGCTATAGGGGTAGGAGAGGAAGCATGCTACAGAGAAAGACAAATTAATAAAGTTGAAGGCATATGGAGCATGGTGAAAATGATTGCAAGCATCAGTAACAACAAGGATTCCTTTTTAATGCCTGTCAGTGAAACCAACCACGTACAACAAAGGTAGGTAAATCTGGAATAAGGCTTACTTGTCAAATAGTAACTTGGGTTGTATGAATCGCTCAGAAATAACAAAATCTTCCCTACTAAAAAAATTTGAATGAAGACAATCTTTTTTCTCCCTATTGGTACCTATAAGTCTAGTTTTATACCACAATCTTGAGTTCTTGGTTCTTTTTATTTTTAAATGCTTTCACAGTTCCACAGGTTAAACTTAGGCTTTTTGCTTTTGCTAAATATATAAACAGAGTAATCTCTAACAGGCAGAACTGCTGGTTTTACAGGTTGTTGTTGACTTATAATGTTGAAGGTGAGTTACACTAATTTCTCTAAAGACAAAGTATATAATTTAATTTAGATGGAATTTTTAACTGCCTACATTTAACATTTTGTAAGTCCTTCATTAAAAAAATTAGTATTATATAATAATGCTGCAAACTATTTTGAATTAGATGTTGCTTGTAAAAAATATGGTTTAAGATTCAGCTGTAAATAATCTCTAAAGCATTTTGAGATACTATATATATCTACTGGAAATCTGTGAGAGCAATACCTCAGCTGATAGGATATTGTGACTATAATTAATCCATCCATGTCTCCAAAGCAAAATTGACACGCGGAGCCAGACTCTAAAACTCAAAGACAGAGTGAGTTTTAAAGTAGGTATGTTTATTTGGCCGGACGCATGTGGGACATTTCCCCAAATACATGCGTGCCCCTTGCTTACACACGTGTTCTTTTATCCCCTGGAGTGTTACATATGCATTAAGTTTCTTCATGGGTCATTTCCTGGCTCCCCTCCCTCTCTGCTCTGTATGCTAATCAGCTTGTCGGTCCTCTGCGCCTGCGCAGCTGTCTCTGGTGGTCGTCCCAGGCTTCAGGGGTCGTAAAAGGGATGAAGTAAGAATGGTCTTCTTCAGGCTGATTTTTTGACCCCACTGCTTTGCACATGCCCATTGATTCCTTGGCCACGGTCCAAGCCAGGTGTCAGGATCCATCTGTTTCCAGAACATAAGGAGCCCCATTTTTCAGTTGTCTTTACACCCTGTATCCTGTTTTTCATATACATTCTTCCTCCTTATCAGGTCTCTCCTTGCTGCTCTGCACGTAGTCTCTTCCTTTCCCATAGGCCAGGATACGGTATATTCTCACGTAACCTAAGGATGTGGCCCTAAGCAATATCCATTATTTTAAATGCCTATTACTATTCAATACCTTCTAATTTCTATGATTAATATCTTCTAGTTCTAAACCCATGTTTCAAAATAGCAAGCCACAAATAATGCAAAGATTACATTTGTCCTAGCTGTTTGAATTTGGCAGGCTTGAAGAGGTTCAAAGGGGAAAAATTGCTAAAATTGAGGAATGATCCACCATTAAATTAAATTTCTTTGTCAAGCTGAATTAATATATTTTTAGCTTCTTCTACCATCTGTTTTAATACGCATACTATATATGCGTGAACTGCAATTTTTTTAATTCACCTGCACTAGTTGAAAATTCAATAAAAATTTTAAAGTCACATAGTTCGTGCTTTCTATTTCAACAGTTGACTATCGCTCAAAAGATTGCTATGCTATCTATGCCTACAGCATGCCTGTTATGCTTTACTAAGCTAGTGATTTTGTGCACTGTGCTTCAGATCCACTTCAGCTAAGAAGGAAATTTAAATAATATATTATAGAATACAACAATAAAAAAACAGTGGATCTATTAAACTGTTATATCACACCATATATCATACAAAATCTAACAGAAAAGTTCCTTCAGTATCACCCAACACAAATCACACAGTGCCCCTTGGAGAGAATGCTGGTAATGAGTAGCCCAATCTTCATGTAAAATTCAGTCAGGAATATTTTAACATAAGAGATTTTTTTCTTGCCACATTATGGAGTGTACATACCACTCAAGACCCATCCTCCTTCATACAAAACCACAAACACGTTCCTTCAGGTATCCACTCCTTCAGCTCGCAGTTCTCTTGCACTTTATGTATTGATCTGGTTGCACCCAAAATTTTTCTTTATGTCAGTGTTTTTGCTTAGAGAAACCATTTACAAAGCCACGTTGGCAGAGTCCTCCTGAAATCATATCACATTACAAAACCTGCTTGAGATCCTGAAAAATAATTAGAACACTCTTTATGTGGTATGAACCCTGTCCTTCTTTTAATATTTGTGTATTACAGCAATAAATAAAATTAGATGAAAGTTAAGATCAAAAAAGAACAAGACATCTTCACCACAGTTCATCACACAGCATGCTTACTGCATGATAAATTAATATTTAAATGAAGAGGGAAGCTCTATTTTTGAACTACGCTTTCACAGTCTTTGTTTTGGTCATAAAATCACAAAATCATTAAGTTTGGAAAAGACTTCCAAGATCAGCAAGTCCAACCTTTGACCAAACACCAGCTTGTCAACTAGACCAGAGCAGTGAGTGCCACATCCAGTTAATTCCTAAACACCTCCAAGGATAGTGACTCCACATACCCCCAACCCACTATAATACTACAAAACTCTTTCAGTTAAGGAATTCCACCTAATACAATACATTCATTTTCCTTCACTTCCAGAATCCACTGGGCCTAGGCTGGTAGAGCACTATCAATTGGCCAGACCTCTCCAGGTACATTGCTTTTCATTTTCCTCATACAGTAGTGCAAACCTGGCACTATTCTTGCACTTCTCGTGACATCTTCTACCATCCTTGTTCCTGTGATAGGGCTTCTCCTGAAAGCCCTCAACAGATTTGAGATATTCCTTCCAAAGGTTAGGTCTAGGCATGCTTTCATTCAACAGAGTTCTCTGATGACATCACTCTCTTTTTTTCAGGCTCTAAACTGTTATTCCATTATTTGCAACAGAGATTAATATGCATCTCTCAAAGAAATCTTAAAAACAAGCATCATTCATGTTTTTCTTATGGAGTTATTGAAAAGTCCACACAGGCCTATCAATATTCCCATAATAATCAGAGCTGAGTACACTCCAAACAGGCTCTTCCATGACCTGAAAAATCTAGCAACTTTTGAAAGAGATCAATAGTTTCAATAGAAAATGTTTAAAAATATGGTACATTTCAAAGGAAAAGCACAGGTCACAGGGAGCAGCTAAAGGGGCTGGGGTGGCTCAGCCTGGAGAAAAGGAGGCTCAGGGGGACGTTTTTGTTTTCCACAACTCCCTGACAGGAGGATGTAGCCAGGTAGGAGTTGGTCTCTTCTTCCAGGCAACTGGCAACAGGACAAGATGACATAAGCCCAAGATCTGCCAGGGGAGATTCAGGAAGAATTTCTTCCCAGAAAATGTTGCTGAATGTTGGAATGGGTTGCTCAGGGAAGTGGTGGAGTCACCATCCCTGGAGGTTTTGAAGAAACAACTGGCTGTAGCACTTTGTGTTGTGGTCTAGTTGACAAGATGGTGATCAGTCAAAGGGTGGACTTTATCCTGGAGGTCTTTTCCAACATAAATGATTCTGTGATTTCTTGAAAACAATGAAAATTACTTTGTTTGTTCTCAGAAAGTCTATTATTTTTGTATTTTTAACTACTTTTAAGGTATTTCCCATTGTAATACCTCTAAAAATTACATCAGGCAAACACCCTTAAACTTGCATATTAATACTTTTTGGTACTGCCTGAAATAGCTTCTTATGTCAAAAAAATAAAATCTAGCTACCATAGAAAGAGCTGTGACAGTATTTAGAGTTTTATACTAGAAATCAGTCTCTCACTTCCCACTTTTAGTATTAGGTACCTGACTGTATAACACCTCTCTCTATTTTTTTTTTTTTCTGTGTAAAATGGGGATAATGACATACCTGTGTCTGTTGAATTTGACAAACCTCTCTTCTTCCCTACCCCAGCATGACAAGGGGAGATAGAGGTACCATGATTCTATCCACAAAATATATCATCCTGGAAAGGTGTGTGGCTTTTCTTCCCACCAAGAGTCAAAATAATGCCTAAGTTTTGAGCACAAGGAATGAACTCAGAAAATTTTCAAGATCACCTATCTTCTGTACTCCTTTTTGTGCTCCCTCCAGGCACTCAGTGGAAAGCTGTTTATCTGCTTTAGAATGAAGAATCACAAATGTTCAAAACCCTATTCAATATATATTCTTCATTACATAAAGCTTTAACATGCCTATCTGTATATAAATTTAGCTTGTCATTTGCACTTAAAAACACACAAATATAATCCTCTTTATCCACACCAGTGACTAGAATTTGAAAAAAATAACTGAACTTCACAAGCAAAATTGCTCTTGAAAAAGTGAACAGGGACCCTAAGAGCTGTTTGAAAATAAGAGTCTTGAGCTCAAAAACATTCCTCACAAACAGTAATGCAAGTTCCTCACATATAACTTTAATGAAATAATACTTTAAATATCAGGGATCATTCAAAGTTTCTGAGCATCCAAATAGAAGTTTAACAATTAATTTCTTCTATGTTTTTATTTTTCAATTCACAGTTGTTGTAGGTTGATAAGGAAGTGAGTTTTCTCAAGAAGTTATGGTCAAACCAATCAGTGGTCAGATTTGAATGACACCTGGTGTAAACACTGAAGATATGGACACGACTCTGAGAACAGAGGGGGTTAAAAGCAGAGAACTCCCAGAGGAATTCTCTCTTTCATTCTGGTCAGTGAAGAGTTCAGACCTCCCCTGCCCAGCCATAGGCTGTGCGGGGAGGGGAAGCCATGCGGCCTAGGAGAGGTAGACCAGGAGGTGAAGGGACTGGAAACAGGTTGGCCCCTGCAGGATGGAAGGGTGGAGAAAACTGAGATGTTTTTGTTCCCCACCCCCCTGCCAGAGGGAGAGAGAGAGACAGAGACTCTGTGCCACCTGGAAATTTGATATCATGTGCTGGTAGTAGGCCAGCAGAGAAGAAAGTAGAGGAAGCAGGGGAAGGTGCCCAGCCGTGGGAGTTCTGGGCAGCCTGCTAGAGATTTCTGTTGTCCTGGGAGCCTGAGACTTTTAACCCTTTCTTGGGCAAAGAAAGCTTTGCGAAACACTACTCCTCCTCGATTTAAAAGAGAGACGGTCCGGGACCTGAGATATCAGAAGAAGATGGAAAAGAAATCCTAGGTGGGAGAAGATGATGGAGTGGCCTTTGGCTGGACTTTTCTTGTATAGCCATAGATTGAACCAATACTCCCCAACATAGAGACTCCATTTAAGGGGGATGCAATGACTTGAGCCAGGAGAGTGCAGGAGTGAGAGTGGCCTGCTTCAGTGAGTGACATCATGTGCAGGAGTGGAGTGAATAGAGAAAAGTTGAGGAGGGTATGGTGGTGCCCTCAGTCTTCAGGGATGAAGAAGATCTCTGTTCTCGAGACCCTCGGCCCAGGGGAGGAGAAAATGGGGGGGACTGTTTTCCCAAAATGAGAAACTGTTTTTGTTTGGTCCTTGGCAAAGCATCCTTAAAGGAACCCTATGAGCGGTTTCGGTCCATGCACAGTGGTGAGAGCACTGTACATGGGAGGAAGATGTCACGATGGCAGATTTTGTCCAGGCAGTTGCCATGTGTGACATGGAAACACAAGAGGTCACAACTGTATTTCCTGTGGAGGACTATGGTACAAGAGAGACTCTTCTCTCCCTTGATGAACTGAGTATTGATTATCTGAGGGGTGATAACTTGATCGAGGGTCCAAGGTTTTGTCTCACTGTACTTTGGTGGAAATTGGTTGGGAGGAGGAGGAATATTTTGGAAGGTTTTCATTCTGAATTCTGTGCCTTTTATTACAGTTGTAGGTTAATAAAGTTTTTTTTCTTTATTTCTAAGCTCAAGCCTGCTCTGCTGTGTTTCTGGTTGCATCTCACAGCACTAATTTGAGGAAAATATATTTTCATGGGTGCACTGGCATTGCACCAGCTCCAACCCATGAAAACAATGAAGGGATTTTATCACAAAAAATAGTAAGAAAAACAGGAAAAAAATTTATTCCCCAGTAAATATATCAAAGGCAACAATTTACAGAAATTGACACTCATGCCAGCTGAGTATGGTTTTTTCCTAATTGTTAATGAACTAAGATTTTGTATTTAACACAAAAGAATATCAGAAAATAGCCATAGCATCACAAGTATGAATTGATGGCAGCATTATGGCTAATTACTCACTCCAAAAAATTGAATAATTCAGTTGTATTTTTTTTTTTTTGAAGGCAGCTTCCAGGACCAAGATTTTGTCAGATGGGACATTTCAGACACTGCTTTTACATGCACATGAATTCAAACAATTTTAAGATTCGCAATACTTCTGTTATTTATATTTTAACTGTTCAAGCTCTCAAAGCTGAACACATGCAGAAAAGTTTATGATACCTGTGCTGTTTTTGAAAGCTTGAGCATGAGGTTAATTTGGAAATTTACAAATACATTAGTGTTAGAATAAATGAAACCCTAGCTATTTTGCTACTTTGCATATCTCGTGTATATCTAGTATATTTAGTGAGATATTAGGAAGTTCTAAGCTTAATAATGGAGCTCTGTGCATTGTATCTTAAGGCTTACAAACAGGTATTGTATTCGAAAAAAGCGAGCATTATTTTAACCAAAGTGTGCTTATGTATGCTTATAGTGGTTGGTTAGAACTACTGTCAACATGCTTTTGCTTTGTGTGATTGGTCAAAAAGATTTAAAGTAAGTTGTAACATTAAGTTCTTTGTCTGTTGCCAGGGATGTCAGCTGCTGGCATCTTCCCATTGTCATAACCATGTAATGAGACTGATGCTGGAAAACAGACAGCTCGAGATGCATTCCTCAGCAGTCCCGTCCTGTTTGTGATTTGTAAATAGTCCCCTGGCTGGCGATAAATTTTAAAATTTTAAAACAGTGAAATTCAGAATCTGCCTGATTAACAGACTGATCTTAAGTGTAAGCAGGGAGGAGACATTGATTTAGCTAAAGGGATATGGGGAAAAATTCCTGCATATTATTTAAGCAGCATAAAATCATTCAAATTCCTAAAGCAAAACTTTTCATGAACAATGAATTAAAACAATATTTCTTGGAATTTGATTTTTTTATTTCTACAGTACATACAGTGGTTTCTTAAACTGTACAGAATTGTGGGACTTGAATATATGAATTATTACATTTTTCCATAACACTTTTTCAAAGAGGGTATTTGAAACATTATTACTATTCTATCTGGTTATACATTTCCTTGCTGTAAGAAAGATAGTTAAATATGAAAGACAGAAGCTTAAGGAATTTATAGATGCTATCAATGTGAATGCTACCAAGGAGAATCAATACTTAAGCAGAGAAAGAAGGAACATTAAATTGTATCATTTTGTTTAAGGGTAGCTTGGCTTACATTTTACTATAGGAGCAAATTTTCTTTGAAAAGTAAAAATGCTTTCAGAAAGTCCAAGAAGGCATCATTGGACCTGTTTTCTACAATTTATCCCTTTAGCTGTATCATATAAAATCACACTGAGGAAAAAAAAAAACAGGTTTGGTTTGTGAGAAGTAACTTCAGTAAAAGTGATGTGAAGCTTTCATCATCCCAGTGAAGAGAAAAGCAGCTGGCATGACCAAAAAATTCATTTAAGGGAAGAGCCTTCTACATGCTCAGACAGATAGATAAGACGTCCTGGTAATCACTGAAATGGAGATGGACTTACACTAACTTGGCAGCACATACAAGAGCTGATGCCAGCACCACCTGTAACTATTGTAGCTCAGAAGGGCAGTGAATGCAATGGGAGATTAGCACAGGTGAAAACTCAGTTTTCCACTGACCTCAATCACAGAAAAACTGGAAATATGAACTAGGTCAGATTACTAGGGCTGGATCAAAAGAACACCTACACTAAGTACATATACAATCAGCTAAGGCTTAATAAGCCTTATTAAGAACTGCTTAATAAGCAATTAATTATAGAGTTAGTACCTTTTGGCAAATAAAGAAGATAATGGCTAATATCCAGCATGGTAAATTATGACTGACCAGTCTGATTGACTTCTAGGATTAAATAGATGGAGCTGGGGTAAAAAGCAGTGAGTGTCATTTATGTGGATTCCAGCAAGACTTTCCACACAGACTCCTAGTCATCCATATCAAAGCTTAGATGTTGTGTTCTGGATAGGAACACATGTAAATAGTAAAAAAAAATGGCTGGATAGCTGAGCTCAAAGTAGTCATCATCAGATATAGCTTAGCTGGATGCCAACAAGAAGGAATACTGCAAGGATCTATCCTGAAATATATCCAGTTTAGAATCATTATCACTGACCTGGACAAAAGGCTTGCTCATCTGGTTCACAGATGACCTGCTGCAATCCAATTTAAACCCAGAAAAGGAAAGAAAACTAAGTCTCTGTGTATAAACCAGAAAGAACTTTGAAGGTTCAAAATATACCCAAAACCAAGATTAAAACCAAATGAGGTTAGAGGTGCCAAAAAATTGATCTATTTTATTCAGTAGTGAAATAGGCAAAGAGAAAGAAAAAGATAGAGAAAGAAGTGTGCATAGGGGTCAGGGGGACAAGGAGAGAGTGACAGGGGTTAGGTAGAAACATATCACCCATCCAAGGTCCCCAACAATGTCTCGTTCCTCCCCTCTATCTGGTCTTCTTGGTGGTGAGGGTCCTCCGTCACTGCCACCACCACCACATGCCACCCCATGCCACACCAAAGAGTATAGAATCCAATGGATTATTATGCCATGGGCCAGAAGGGAATGCCCATGTGCCTCCCCTGCAGGGGGGCAGTTTGACACCGTCCCTTGCAACACTGAGGGTCTGTTGCATCATGTGTAGTGCTCTGGTGCAGGGTCTGGGGACCCCTTTGAGGGGGTAGGAGGGCCTTTTATGGGCCATGACACCACTCTGCTGTGGATAAGCTTTTCCTCAGGTGAAGGGGTGTGGTGGTGTGTTTTAGAGCAATATTTTAAGTTACACTTATGTTTCATTCAAAATATTTTTAAAAAGCGTTTGCTCCTAGGCACCCCTTTCTCCTTTTTCAAATGGTTTAGCCCAATGTCGTACCCTCCCCTGTTCCAATCCATCAGCCCAAGTACTTATCCCCTTTTCCAGCTCCTTCTGTGTCAATCTCTGTAGTCCTACCCTTTTTCCCTATCAATCAATGTAAACCTTACCCTTTTCTCTAGAAACTTCCCTGTCATTTATCTAACCCCTCTATTCTCATTGGTTGTACAAGGATATTGTCCTCCCCTTTATCACCTCAATGGTCATTGTAAATTGTAATCCCACCTTGTGCTCCTCCCCTGAGAGCTCCTGATTGGTTATTGTGTAATCTCTTTCCCTGTTACCTCCTCCCTTTATAAGTTGTTGTACAGTCCTGTTAAGGGCTTCTTGTCACTGCTTCCCTTTGAGTGTGTCTCTGTCTGCTACAATGTGTTGTTTTCTCTCTCTCCTCCTGTTCGGGGGTGGAATAAAGGCAGCTTGTAGACACAAAAAACAGCCCTTCTCTTTTCCATTGCCACAACCCTCGGCACGGATTGCTTCATCGGCCAATTTCGGCAATAAGGGATCCTGACTTGTGGCTGAACCACTACCCTCTGCCAGCTGGTGACTGAGGCAGGGCGCGGCTGCTCTTTACTTTTGTCTGCTCCGATCAGCTCCCGAATGCCCGGCTTGGGCGTCTCAGCTTTTCGTCGGGGCCGGGGCTCGCCGCAGTTTCCGGGCGCTTTTGCTGTCACGCTCCGGGGTGGGCTGTTGGCCACGCTTTGCCGTCGGCGTGAGGGAAGAAACAAAGAGGCAGGGAATTCGTCCAAATCTGTCCGCGTGGCGGCTGGATGCTTTATTGGCTGCATGAACTGCGGTGGAAAAGCTGCAGCCTCTCCCAGCTTCGCACGGACGCAAATGGCCTCGAGCATGCCGAGGAGTGAGATCAAATAGGGAAGGGACAGGGTGGACGGGGAGCCCTCCCGCCCAATGGGTTCAGACATCGCGGTGATGACGTGTACTACAGTGACCAATGGGAACACGGCAGGGGCGGACACGAGACTTTGGGGTGAGTGGGACCGCGAGAACAGGGAGATGGGCACAGAAACTACAGGAGTAGGGAAAAACCCGGAGGATGCACGAGGGTACAGAGAACTGGAAAACTAACAAAGGAAAAACCCATAATGTGAACCCAAACCTGGGATGCAACAATTCCCCGCTTTAAATAATATAAAAAAGACAGTTGTTTCTGTTTGGATTCTTGCGCAGTGGCCTCTTCTCTTAGCTTCTTCTGCTGCTGTGACTGCTTTGTAGATGGAAAGGGCTTGGGGATGGTACTGGAGCTGCTTTTTCCCTGGGTGTTTGGGGATAGGGGAACTGGGACAACAACTTTATTATAAACACAACCTGGAGACATACACGGTCTGAGGTAGATGTGGGAAAAGTGCTTTTTAGGGAGATGTTGAGTCTCTCCCTTTTCTGTGGCGCCTGCAATTGGATGCAACCCCTTGGTTGGTGGGATCATCGGTTGCATCCACTGGCACTGTATCGCTCCGACTCACTGACTGTCCTGGTGTGTAAGGTTTGACATGCCTCCTGGGGATCCACTTGACTCCTGAGAGCGTGGATACGCAGGCATATCCCCGTCCCCAAGTCAAGAGTAGGAATGGACCCTGGATTTCTTTAGAGTCTGGATCCCTCACTAATACTGGAGGCCTCTCCTCTGGCTGGAGCTCCTGATGTTGTTTGAAATGTCTCAGGGCTGGCGGTTCTTGCCTGTCAAAAGAGCAGTTTAGGAAATTGATAGTAAACAAGGCCTTGCAGAGCCTCTCGTGCGGTGACAGCACTCGCACATCTCCCCGCTGCTTCCGGAGGACCTGTTTCAGTGTCTGGTGAGTCCTCTCTATCATGGCCTGGCCGGTGGGGGAGAGAGGAATCTCGGTATTATGCTGGACCCCCCATTCCTGCAGGAAGTTACTGAGCACCCTGGAAGTATATGCTGGACCATTATCAGTTTTTATTGTGGCTGGGACCCCCAAAGTAGCAAAGGCGTGTATGAGGTGTTTTTTCACGTCTGTGGCTCTTTCCCCTATGTGGGCTGAGGCAAAAACTGCTCCCGAGAAGGTGTCCACAGTTACATGGACATTCTTGAGTTTCCCAAATTCAGGGACTTTGGTGACGTCCATCTGCCATACCTCACAACTGCGGAGACCTCTGGGATTCACACCTGCTCCCAGTGTTGGTAGAGCTGCCTCCTGACAGTTGGGGCATGAGGCTACAATTTCCCTGGCTTGGTCACGCCGCAGATGGAACTGGCGTACCAGACCTGGGGCATTTTGATGGAACTGCTGATGGCTGAGCCTGGCCTGCTCGACTATGTTTGGCTGGCCTCCCAGCTGTACTGGGGCTGCCAAGGCATCTGCTCTGCGGTTCCCTTCGGCAATAAAGCCTGGGAGATCCGTGTGTGACCTCACATGTACCACATAAAAGGGATGCTCACGGTTAGAAAACAGGTGTACTAATTCTGTGAGTAACCTGAAGATGACTTGATTTGGGACCTCTTTTACAATTGCACGTTCAGCTCTAGACACTGCTCCTGCCACATATGCCGAATCTGTGACTAGATTAAAAGGTTGATCGAATTTTTTAAAAGCCCTCACGACAGCATCCAACTCAGCTACTTGTGGGGAACCTTCCACCACTTTAATGTCTGATTCCCACAACTGAGTCGCTGGGTCTTTCCAAGTTACTACTGACCAGTGGGACTTCCCTGACCCATCTGTGAACACTGTCAGTGCTTTGAGTGGCTTTTTACTTTGCAATTCTTTTGGCAACAATTTGAATTCTGTATTGAACAGATGATGGCCAGGATGCCCAATTTGAATTTGGCCTGAGAAGCTGTCTAGAGCAAACTGCAAATTTTCATTTTGTCTGAGAAGGTGTTCAAAGGTCTCCTTGGTCATTTCCCCTGTGTATGTTTTGATGGGGAGGTGGATACATGTGAAGTCACAACCTGCTAGTACTTGCAGACGAGCCCTGGCCCGTATTATGAGCTGCGCCATCAGCTCTTGTGGCTTGGGGATACTTTTGGACTGTCTGTGGCCAAGGAACACCCACTCTATTATCAAGAGGGGGTCCTGTTGGCCCTTGTCCAGAAGCAATCCTTAATGTCAATTACAGCCAAATTATAATTTTGGGGTAGCATAGATGGAGATGGCATACCTGGTTGGAGAGAGCCCAGATTTTCTATGGCTTCATTAATTTTCCTTAGGTCATGGAGGAGTCGCCACCTGTCCTTCCCTGGTTTTTTAATTACAAACACTGGAGAGTTCCAGGGGCTGTTAGTTTCGACTATATGTCCCTTTGCCAATTCCTCCTCCACTAGTTTTGTGAGCACCTGTAGTTTTTGTTTACCTAGCGGCCACTGCTCCACCCAGACAGGCTTATCTGTGAGCCTTGTTAATTTCTGTGTGGGGCGCTCCTCAGTGGCCGCACCTAAAAATGTTGGGGGGCCGGAAATTCCAATTTGGCTCCCCACTGGGACATGGCGTCTCTCCCCCATAGTGTAAATTTACAATCGATCACGAACGGACGTACTGAGGCTAGCAGTCCCTTCGGACCCTTAATTTGGATAATATTTTTTGATTGCTTTGCTGGCTGGGGCCCGCCTAGTCCTAAGACTGGCGTGGCCATGCTTTGCAGCTCCCAGTGTGACGGCCACTTATGTGGTGGGATGACTGTCACGTCTGCCCCTGTGTCCAACATCCCCTGAAGGTGTGCAGAATGCCCCTCGCACTTGAGTTTACACCATATGAGGGGTTTTTCCTCTCCCAACTTCCCAGCATAAAAGACTGAGAGTTCCAGGTCATTACACAGAGCACGAGGAATAGGAATTGCCTGTGCAATAACCTGGCCCTTAGGCAGGAAGAGGGGGGGATGGACACAGCGTGCCACGAGATAGAAGAGCCTCGGATTAAGGGTGGAAATTACCGGAGGAACCTCTATCTCCAGTGGGGTGCTTTTTGTGTCTCCGACCACGAGGTACCTGCAGTTCAGAAGGTCCTCCTTCCTCCTGGTTTCACAGCGGCAGATGTGTGATAGAAGCTCTGCATCTGCTATGGAGAAATGCCAGTCCTGGGAATGAAAGTGGACAGAATTGGTGAGTCGGAGCCGATAAGGCTCCCCGATGTCAGTAGTTGAGAGGCAGCCGCTTACAGATGGGACTAGATGGTGTATCGCGGCTCCTCTCGCAGCACCACGACTTGCCTCATTTTTATCAGCACGTGAGGCAAGTGCGCGTTCCTTTCCTAGTTTTTTGGGATTGTGGGGTTCCCATCCCTCCTCCCTCCTCCCACAGCCCCGGGTGGTATAGTCTTTAGAAGTGGGCAGCGATCCTGAAAATGTCCCTCCTGATGGCAGTGGAAGCACCGGCGTGTGGATGGAAATAGCTTCAGAGCTGAATTCCTTGGAGGAGCAACAGCAGATGCGACCAGCTCATCTTTAGGTCTCTTTGGGGCCTCCTCCTCTATCAGGTGTGATTTCAGGGTGCACTCCTCAATGATCTGGTCAAGGGTCGGCGCTGGTGAGGCCGGCAGCGACAGGATGATCCTTTTGCACATGGTGTTGGCGTTCATGAGCACCACTTCTAGGACTAGCCCGTCTCAGTGTTCAGGCCTCTCCACCCATCTCTCGACTGCTGCCCAGACCCGGTCTACGAAATCTACAAAAGGCTCTGCGACACCTTGTTTAATCGCTGTATAGGGAACCATCTGGTCCTTGGTGGGCATGCCCAGGAACGCACTCTCTGCTGCACCCCTGGACATGTCCAGCACGGCCGTTGGAATTCCCCGAGCTTGAAGTTGCCCTTCACTCCATTCTCCTTCACCCACGAGATGGTCCAAAGTGATTGGTTCTTCCGCGAAATCCAGGCTGTAAAGCCCTTCTAGGATTTCGGGAAGCAGGTCTGCTGCCAGTTTCTTCCACCTCCTCTCCCACAGGCTGTATTCTGATGGGAGAAACAGGCAGCTAAACAGACACTTAAGGTCTGCTGGCACTACGGTTCTAGACGTTAAAGTCGCTTTTAAAATGCCTTTAAAAAAGGGGCTTTTTTTGTCCAAAATCACGTGATGTTTTGCAGACCTCTTTTATGGATTCATAGGGAAGGGGTGTCCATGTAGGGTTTTCTCCTCCCCTGGCGTAGGAGGCTGGAGTGCGGAGCGACTGCTCGACTTCATAGATTGGGCCCCGTCCCCTCCCCTCTCCCCTACTCCCCCCTCCCCCCCTGGGTATCCGAGGAGCGGGAGGACGTGGGGGCGCGGTACGTGGGACAGGGCAGGGAGAATCTTCTCCCTGGGACAGCGGGGTGGAGGTGACAGAGCCCTCCCTGTTGGGGGAGGGTGGGGCTAATGTTGCGGCAGGCAGGACATGGAAGAAGGGAACGCCCACCCGAGGGGGAACAGGGGGAGGGGTGGCAATCCGATGCCTGGAGTGGGCGGTGCCCACACCCACAGGGAAGCAGGAGGGGGTGGGGTCAAAGGTGGGGATACAGGGAACAAAGGGGACAAAGGGATTATGGGAAGAAGAAACCTATCCACGTGGCCGCCCTCCATCTTGGGAAGACAGAGGCCCTAGCCACGTGGCTGCGGCTTCCTCAGGGGGACAAAGAAAGGGATTCAGGGGAGCAGAGCAGCACGGGGTAGCACCAGAACTAGGATTTCTAACTGGGAAAAAGGGATTGGAAAAGGGGTTTGGGGTCAGTTCCTCAGCAGAGTAGCTAATTCCACCAAGGCGGCGGTGCCGGGATGGCTCAGGGGAGCCAGGAGCACGGTCCACGTCTGTGGAGGTGCCCTGCGCCTCAGAGCGGTGGAGTACTCCCCTCTGCCTACCCGGTTTAGGGGAAAAAGGGGTAGGAGAGGATGGGGAAATGGATTCAGGGGAAACAACAGTTTTGCCCAACGGCTCTTTCCTTTCTCTGCCCACTTCTCGCGCAGACCCCACTTTTACAACCTCCGAGATCAGCAAATGGAGCTTTGGGAAGCAATCTTTCACAGAGGGATCCCTGTCAATTCCCTCTGCTAACCTGGCTCCTACTTGCTCCCAGAACTCTGTTCTGTGAGCATCCTCCGTGGTTACACGTGGAAAGGAAAAGCAGAGCCATCGTACAAACTGGTTGACTGAATTTTTGGGGTAGGGACGTTTTACCGATAAAATCCCCTTAATTTGGGTATAGAATTCCTTTTGTTGGGTAGATAGTGTGGTCCCCATGCTATTTCTACCCACAGCCTCACCCCTGGTGCAGAAAAGGCGAAAGAAAAGAAGCAAAAAACGCGAAAGACCCCGGCGGCCCGCCGCACACGCTGCGTGCTGCGTGATCCCCCCGGAAACGCGGCAGAGCTCACCCACGTGAAGTATCAGCCAGGTACCCCCCGCGGCTAATCACTCACCAAACCAGAATCTTCGCAAATAAAAGCTGCTACCAGGGTCTTCTTTCCCGGGAAGCGTCCGTTCTTCGGCTTTCCGTAGCTGTGAATGGTTGTGCTTCCAGTCCCACGCGGGAAAACACAGCGTGTTTTCCTGTGGGTGGCGGAGATGTCACTGACTTACTTCAGGGGGGCACTTGCTCCCGTTTTCAGTCCGGCACGGAGCACTTTTCCATCATGGACCGCGACCCTGCGGTGGCGGCGGCGGTTTTCCGCGTGGATTGCGCTCGCTCGTCTCGGCAGCGGCGCTCACTGGTCGGCGGCGCGGCTTTGCGGCGGCCGCGGTGCTCTCTCTGCGCGGCTCCCGGGTGCTCTGTGGTGACTCTCTGCCTGCTCCGCAGCCTTGCGCTGGCCGTGGCCCGGACGTTGGGCGCCACTCGCGCCTGCTCTTTGCTTTTGTCTGCCCTGATCAGCTCCCGAATGCCCGGCTTGGGCGTCTCAGCTTTTCGTCGGGGCCAGGGCTCGCCGCAGTTTCCGGGCGCTTTTGCTGTCACGCTTCGGGGTGGGCTGTTGGCCACGCTTTGCCGTCGGCGCGAGGGAAGAAACAAAGAGGCAGGGAATTCGTCCAAATCTGTCTGCGTGGCGGCTGGATGCTTTATTGGCTGCATGAACTGCGGTGGAAAAGCTGCAGCCTCTCCCAGCTTCACACGGACGCAAATGGCCTCGAGCATGCCGAGGAGTGGGATCAAATAGGGAAGGGACAGGGCGGACGGGGAGCCCTCCCGCCCAATGGGTACAGACATCGCGGTGATGACGTGTACTACAGTGACCAATGGGAACACGGCAGGGGCAGACACAAGACTTTGGGGTGAGTGGGACCGCGAGAACGGGGAGATGGGCACGGAAACTACAGGAGTAGTGAAAAACCCAGGGGATGCACGAAGGTACAGAGAACTGGAAAACTAACAAAGAAAAAACCCATAATGTGAACCCAAACCTGGGATGCAACAGCAGGGAGCAGCCACTCATGGTGTGCGTCCAAGGGAGGAAGCGAGAGCTAGCCGTCTGAGAGCTTCTCTCCCCTGGGGTCAGACGTGACATCAAAGGGGCCCCTCAGCTGGGATCCTCTGTGCAGGACCCCTGACCAGGTAATGTTAGGGTGCCCGCCTTCCCAAGAGTGTCTCCACTTCAGTCCAGACAAGGAGCTCCTGCAGCCTACCAGACGATCAGTGCCGGATAGCATAATAAGTGCCAAACCAGGAATGTGAGAAGACTCATTGTATAATAAATCCAACTGGGTTTATTGAAGGATGAAGCAAGGGTCCGGGAGGCAGGCACAGGGTAGGAGCACAACCACAGCAGAAGGGAACCAGGGACGAAGAGCCAGGAGCAGGGGCGGGTCCAGGGTATATCACAGAGGGAAGGTGGGAGGAGTTTGGATACAAATGCACCAATAGGGTTGTGGATCAGGGGAGGAGCTAGGGTGGGGTGATACAAACAGACCCAGTGAGGGAATGGAGAGGGGGTGGTGATCTGAGGAGGCCCAATGGGGAAGCCGAGAACATGGAATGTTCCAGAACAGGGGAGTGAACATCTGCTAACAGACAGGACCATGTTTGCATGGGGAGCAGGGGATCTTGGGAGGTTGTTCCGATTTCTCACCCTGTGCTAGACCGAAGCGTCATCCCAGGGCATCCCAGCCCTATTATTTCCTGAGTGGTTGGTCTCCTACACCTCTGCACAGTGGAGGATGGGTGGTCACTGCACCTCTGACCAGAGACCTTCCAACACACACCCAAAGCCTCTCTCCTCCTACCCTTTGGTTTGAGGTTCTGTTCAAGCCTGGCAGCTGATAGCCCTGGGGCTGTGGTCTCCTCCCCACAGGTATTAGGCTAGTGCTTTGTGAATGTCCCCATCTGTGAGTTGTTACTTTATCTTATCTTCATCAGCAAATGGTCCAGGGCCTCACTCCAAAGGCCAATTCAGGGTGTGTTGTAGATGTTGGCGAACCCAATGGGAAGAATGATGATGTCTGACTTATTTCAGAAGGCTGAATGATTTCTTTATTATAATTATGCTATGATACATTAATATACTATATAAAAGAGGATACTAAAAACTACATGCTACTCTCTCTAACTATCAAATCTTACTCCCTTACAGCTTGTGACCCTGTTCTCCAGAGTCCAGACACAGGGGAATCCGATTAGCCATCAGGCCCAAACAATCCACCATGATCCAACCAGGCATTCGCTCTAGGTAAACAATTCTACAAACACATTCCACATGAGAAAAACATGGAGCAGACATAGAAATTGTTTTCTCTTTCACTTCTCTCTGTGCACCTTTTTAAAAATCCTGAGAGAGAGAGAAATGTGCTTGCCACAAGAGTGTGGTGGTATTCTTTGCAGCTTATGCAATACAGTTCTGCTACAATAGGCAAAAGCCCTTCATGAAAATGTTTTAAGTCATGAACTCTAATATTTCAGTCTCTGACATGACCCCAAACTAAGTGGACCAGTCAATACACCCAAGGGTAGAGTTGCCATCTAGATAGGCCTAGGCAGGCTGAAGAAATGGGCTGATAGGAACTTCCTGACATCCAACAATGTCAAAGTTCTGTACTCCAGATGGTTACCATCTAGCCCTGAAGTAAATATGCTGGAAAGGACTGGGAAGTCTGGGAAGACAGCAAATGGAAGAAATGTCTCCAGTGTACTCAGACAGCAAAGGCCAAAAGTATCCTGGGATGAATGAACTTAGCCCACATTCTTCTTATTCAGTGTCTTATTAATAACACAGCAGTAGAAGTTGCCACTCAAATTCCTTGCAAGCACCACCTCCAGTTTTGGCTTCACTAGCACCATCCCTGCATGTATAAGTAGCACTTCTGAACTCATGGTTTGAGGTCTGCTCCTGCTTTTGCCTCCTGTATATTTAATTTTCATATTGGAGTTTCCTATTTAGCCAACGGGATATTCTGTAACATCTGTCCATTCTTCTTAAGTGTCAAGATGGACTTTTTATGCAGTTGGAGAAAGTTGTCTTTTAAGACCTCACAGTTTTCTAGAGCTTCTTTGCCCTTCCCAGCTGTCTTATAAATGATCCTGTCAGTTAGTTCTATGAATAATCCTGCTCTCCTGAAGCTCAGGGTCAGTACTTGTCATCTCACCTCCTTCACTTGCCTCATCATTTTCAACTCCAGTATTACAAGGTCACCAACAGTCAGCTTCCACTGACTACCACAACTCTAGACACTTTTGCCTGTTATTGACTGAGGTACACCTGTTGGCCCATGCAGTACCTGTTTCAAGTACTCCGACACTCCCCAGTGAAACATTCTTCACTTCTTGAGTCCTGCTAGGTTGCCCTTCTAATAGGAAAATTAATACTCCATGTAAAAATCAGGGTCTGTGATACAGATTTACTCTAAGGAAAATATCAGTTTCTATATCCTTTCTTCATAATCTCAGCAAAACTTGCCAGATTTTTCACTCTGAATCAGGTAAAGTACAACTTCAACTGAGATATTCCTACAGCCCTGGAGAGTAAAATAGTGCCTGTCATCTTTCGGTTAAAAATGGCATAATCTAACTTTCATATTATTTGTAAGTCAGGATATAACACAATACCACCTTTAATGTTTATCCTTTTTACAGATCTGTATGAAAGATGGAACATCCTTCTTTAGATGATGCAATTCATGGAGCTCTGCTGCAATTCATGGACCCTGCATCTGTCACCAGAGAGCCTCACTAATCCTATGAAGCAGTTACAGCATTGTGTCCCTATCTCTATGACACAGGTCATAATACTTTCACAAAATCCTCTAAAATAAACAGATCAAAAGCACTACATACAATAGCTATTACTCATTGTATTGATTTCTGTAAAAATAAGCACATATGCATAAGACTTACATCCAAATCATATTCATTACAGCTAAAGAAATTAGAAATCCCACGGAAACACATCTGTGTTGCTCATCTGCTGTGCTCCTTATATCACAGTAACAAATGACCAAATGCAGATACAATGATTAATTTAACACAACCACTGTGCTAAAACATATCTTTTAAAAACCATGTTGTTCATTATTTCAAAAACAGAGAAATTCTTAACACCAAACAGGTCTAAAAAGCAAAGAAAGTATTTGCATCTGTCATTTCATTGCCACATAAGCTGCATAAGTTTTACACCCAGCCAGCCTTCCCTCTCAGAAGTATTTGTCCACTAACACAGTCATTGTGACAAGTACTGTTCTGTTTCAAAGAAGTTTAACACAAGACAAAGTTATATGCTTTTACTATATATGGAAATTAAAAAGCAATGACAAATTCTATACAAGTAAACAATTCCACTAGATATACAGCTCTTCTTTTGCTGTTGTTGCTTTGCTTTTCAAAGCAAATAAATTCTTTATCTCCTCTGATATTCTAAAGCAGTTTGCCTTGCAGACCGTCTGTATTCTTTTTTTCTGGACATGGTTTTATTTGGCCTCAAGGGAAAAACATTGTTAGATAATTCATCAGGAATTCTCATTCTGAATCACTAAGTGAAGAGAAAAGTGCTGAATCATGTGCTGGTAATCAGGGAAATGCTTAGCCTCGTTCTTACATTAATCAAGACTAAGCTTTTCAATTGTCTCATACTGAAGTAACAGCACATTTTTTAAGTAATACTTTGTTGTGCCATATGACTGCATTGATTTCTAACTTCATTAAATTCTAGTGTTCAATAGACATTGCTTTTCACCTTTTTGTAATAGGTTTCTTCCTGCCTATGAGAAAAAAAATCTATAATTATCATCCCTCAGAAAACCAGGTTTTCAATGGTAAACAAAATTATCTGTGCTTCTATTTTATTGATCAGATCTCACTCTCCGTCTCCCATTAGAAAATTACTTCAAATTATTTGCAACATTCGGTTAGCAAATGGTTGTGTTCTTGAGCAGTGACATTATGTAAGGATTAGACTCAAGAATAATGTAACTGCTAGGAGAGAAAGAGAAACATGACTAAAACTAATTTCTACAAGGGTCAAAGTAATCATGAGATGCTTACAATCCTTAGCGGTATATAAACCTCAAAAAATTAAATATCATTATCAGATGAAAAAGGAGAAATTAAACATTTTTTCCAAGCTTTCTAATTCACCAAGATACTTCTGTTTTATAAAGACTGTTGGGTTTTGGAAAATTCTTAAATACTCCATATGGACAGGTAAACCTTGACAAGTAAGTTGAATTTTTCCAGTTTGCTGATCCAGTCTTGAGTTGAACTCCTACGCAGCACAGCTTTTTAGTGTTTGCTTTTCTATACGGCCTAGTTCAGGTCGTTGAGGGCCAAAGCATGAAGTTCTGTTCCCTTTCACAAAGAACATGTAAGCTTTAGGATATTGTTTTAAATCAGTAATAACCAATCTCAACAAATCAAAGCACTTGTGACAGGGCCATAGTCAATGAACAGTTTGACATAGATCTCCTTTTGACCTTCTCTTAGCATGACCACACAAAAATCCCACAAGCCTTTTAAACAAAAAAGGAAGTTTATTTAGGTGTATCCCTCTTGGGTACCAACCTTAGCGTTGCCGTGTTGTTCCCTTCACATGTCTCCACCTTTCCATTTTCTCTGACTCAGGAGAGAATTGGTGTCTGTAGGTTCGTTTGTTCTCAAGTTCTATCAATAGAAAAGTTTTTATAGAGTTCCACAGCACTGAAAAGTTGATCCTGTTCAGGCTTTGCATTGGGAAATTGTTCACCATGCCTCTGCTGATCATGTGGTCTCCACTAGCAGTATGCGGCCGGCTGCACGGGCCACTGGCTCCACTCAGCACCTCTCTTCATGCCAAAAAAGAAAAGCTGCTGTCCCTGCTTTTGCCCTTCTGTTCACAGCATAGCTGGCTAAAAGCAGCTAAGCAAATAAAGTTCATTGTGAGCTCTGCTGAGATAGCAGTAGCCATGTTGTGCTGTCCGAGCCCAGCCACACCAATCTCAGCCGCATGGCAAGTCCTGGTCGCATGGGCGTTTCTGGTGCTAGCCCTGGCCACAAGGTCTCTACTGCGTGGCTGCTCGCAGTGCTGGGATGTCTCCCCCTCACTGCATAACCCTGGCAGCCACGCCAGGACAGGGCCCAGTGGCTCCCTCCCCGCCTCTCAGAGAGGGGAAGAGACATAAATTGTGCACACTTTTTCTTTCTTAAATATGTCATCACAGAGGTGTTACCAATTCTTTAACTGGCTTAGTAGTATGCTTACTTTCAGAGCCAGCCTGCCATTGGCTTTGTCAGGTACTGAGGAAACGTCTAGCACCTTCCTACAGAAAAATCACTTCCATGGTTGGCTTCTTCCCCCCTCACCAAAAAATTAAGCCAATCAATCCACTTGTCAATCCACCTCTATACCTCCCTTGTTCCCTTGTCTTACCCCTGTCTGTCAAAGATAGCACACTACTTTGGTTCTGGAGTGTTCCCTGTCTTTAATCCCTTCCTCAAAGCAGAATTGGGTTGTAGGGTTTGCTCCCTCCCCATGTTGGCTTCTATTGGGGAGCCCTTACCCTGCACCCCTCCCCTAATGCCCTCCTATTGGTCAAAGGTTGTGTCCTCCCTGTGTTCCCTCTACCCTATAAAAGTAGACTGTTCAGGTTCAGATTTGTCACTTGCTCTGCCCCACCTCAACATTAAATATTTGGAGACTCAGACAAGTGTCTTTCCCTTATTCCTCTGCCTCGGTTTCCTCGTGCTCTGTACCCACACCACAGCAATCACTGCTACCCGCAACAGTCTCGGCAGAGACTCGGGGGCAACCACACGCATGTCTGCCCTGAGGCCACAAGCAGGACAGCTAGTCAGCAAACCTCCCTCCCATGGCTGCTGAGAGCCAGGTGCACCTCACCCTTTCCCACATGTCTTTTCCTGTCATGCCCTTCTCAGAGCTAGTCCTCAACAGAGGCAAACTGCAGCTCTGCACTGGCTCTGCAGCAACTACTGTCAGCATCATTGTCCTTTCTATACATATTGCCTTCACTTATTCAGACTTCCTTTGACTGAACTCTCAGAATGAAGACATTTGATCATTCTCTAGCCTTTACTCAGCTGCCTGCCCAGGTAGCCAAGAAAGCCAATGGCACCTGACCTGTATCAGCTATAGCATGGCAGCAGGACCAAGGCAGTGATTATCCCAAGTGCTGGGCACTGGTGAGGCCACAGCTCAAATCCTGTATCCAGTTCTAGGCGACTCACTGCAAGAAAGATGTGGAGGTACTGGATCATGTCAAGAGAAGGGCAATGGAGCTGTGTAAGGGTCTGGAGTACAAGTCTGATGAGGAGCAGCTGAGGGAGCTGAGGACCTCAGCCTGGAGTAAAGGAGGCTGAGGGAGGACCCTTATCATTCTCTACAATTCCTTGACAGGACATTGTAGCCAAGTGGGGGTCAGGCTAATCTCCCAGACAGCTAACAACAGGAGGTTTAGATTGGACAACAGGAAGAGCTTCTACAAGGGAAGGGTTGTTAAACTCTGGAATGGACTTCCCAGGGAGTTGGCAGAGTCACTTAGTGCCCTGGTCTGGTGAACAAGGTGATGACTGGCCATAGGCTGGACTCAATGATCTTGGAGATCTTTTCCAACCTAAATGCTTTGGTGAAGCATGAGCTGCACATTTTTACAAGTGGACAGGCAGCACAGGAACCAACATGATTCTGTGCCAGATCTATTGTCCTCTTATCCTTTTAAAGGAACAGAAAGAAAAAAATAAGCAAGAGGCATCCCATAGCAATTACAAAACATTCACTCCGCATCAGTTTGAGTCATTTCCACCCTTTTGCTAAGAAAATTGTCTGTAACTATTAATCTGAATTATACTTTGCTTCCTGACATTACAGGAATTTGTTGTACTTACTTGGCAGACATTGTTAAAAAAATATAATTACAGGGAAAACATTGTGTAATTTAATTCTAATTAAGCTTTAAATAAATCCAACTTCTCAGCATTAACCATGATGTATTCCCTTTATAGTCTAAATTTATTGCCATCACCAAGAAAGAAAAATGTTTAGAAACAGAAAATTTGAGGCCATGACACCATAAAAATCAGGTATTGTCAGATGCAAGTGAAAATGCTTTAAAAGATAGCACATGTCTAGAATTCCTTTCACTGAACCTCTTTCAAAGTGTGCAAAATACATTTTCCTACTTCTATTTTTGCAGTACAGATAGTCTGGCATCTGTATACACTCTGGTTTGTCCTGGTTTTGGAAGATAGTAAGAAGTAGAAAAGTGCTGCTCTATCTGTATCACTAAAAGTAACTACAAACTATTGGCTATCCGTTTTCTTTAATATTTAGTATGGCGAATTTTAGCACAAATTACTGTACCATTACCAAGAATTAAAGCTAATTTTTAAAGCCTGGCATGATACAGCTTTGATTAAGACACTCAAAATTATATGCAAACATTTAAATTAATTATATCTAAGTCCAGAGAAAACAGCTCTCAACCCTAACTTTAGACATGCTACCTGAGTGGTCATATCATTGTTAACATAGTTGTAGCTCTGACTCTGAACACTACAGTTTCTGATTCACTTAGTCAGCAAGTCTCACTAAGCAATGTTTTTATATAATACTGCAACCAGTTAGAAACATGAGCAATCAAGTTGGGGACTTGGGAGCAAGATTTTTTCCCAGCTTTTCCTTTAAACTAGAAACCTGGTTCCCCTACAACTGTTCTGTGGTAGTGGAAGGTTAAGTGAGATTACATGGAGTAAATTATGATTAATAATAGATTAAGCAAGCCATTTACTGAGTCTTGAAAAAGACATGTCCTCAAAGAAAACAGAAAATGCTTGCCTCTTGAAGTGTTAGGAGAATAAAAAGAAATCTCTGTCTACTTCAAACTCACCAAAAGAACTTGCAGGAATCTTGGCAAATCTTACAGACTTTCCGCATATTCAAGTGATTCTGAACATTTGCTTGGTTTTAAGGAAAGCACCCAAATGCAAGACCTATACTGTAATGTTTCAGTAGGACTAGTTCTTCTGGTTTTATGTATCCCATCCCAGCAGTGCTGAGACAGTTCAGTCTTAACTAAAACTCCTTACTTCTACAGTGCCTGTGTTCATTTTTGGATCTCAAACCACTCCCAAAATGTTTATTGTAGCCCATTCAGAAACCTATTGAGAAAACAGTTCTAGAAAGGCAAAGTGACGAGCTCAAGGCCTGGAAGAAGACTGCAGCCAAGATGAAAACAGATGTTAGATTCTCTTAATTTTAGTACCTTGTGTAATTGAGAAATGTTTACTTGCCAATACTTTTCATGATGTTCAAATGACTGCACAGCATAAGTTAAATGGTGCATGTGCCACTGATGTCTTTGAAGTTGTCATGTAAGATGAAGCACACTGCAAAATGCAAAAGGCCTCCTTCTTATTCTGTCACTTTTAATTTGACTGGAAATTTAAAACTGCAAATAAAAGGTTGTGAGTTTGCGGGCCCCAAGTTGGGCAACTCCCTGGGGGCTCCCCTGGCAGGAGAGACCCTCCTGGAGCAGTTCTGTGTCAGGAACGAGAGACCGCCGAGGGGTTTGAGGCAGGGGGTCACCCAGGAGTAGATGTAAGGCTCCACATGGCACCAAGACAGTCCAAGCAGCGGGAATCTGAGCAGCGGGAGCCGGGAGCGGGGTGGCACCGGGGCAACCCGAGCAGTGGGAGCCCAGGAGCAGCAGAGCTGGAACCGGGGTGGCTCTGGGACGGCCTGAGTGTGGAGAGCCCAGGAGCAGTGGAGCCGGGAGCAGGGGGGCACCAGGACAGCCCAAGCAGCAGAAGCCCTAGCAGCAGGAGCCAGGAGCGGCAGTGGTGCCGGGGGCCCAAGCAGCTCAGGCTCAGTGGAGCGGGGATGCCGATGATAGTAAAAGGGTTTAAAATCACGGGGATTTGGGGAGTTAGAAGGAAAACTAAGCTTAGTAGGCCCTGGGAAATACCCTGGGAAAGTATAGGCCTTGTACTTGCTAGAACTGCACCGGTGTAGCTAGTATATGATAAATGATGGAATTGTTAGATGTGATGATTGTTTGGTAATTAAATATAATTACTGTTTAATCATAAGAATAATCATGGGGAACTGTGGTCAGGGGCTTGAGAAAGATCACGAGAAATTCATGCTTGGATAAAGTCAATGTATACAATAGAACAATGTAAGTTTAATAATTAATATGTAAGTTATATAATGATAGACTATAAAATATGTCCAACTTGAAAGCCATGTCGGAGTCAGATTTGGGTGTGTACCCCTGATTCCCAGAGCTCTGCAATAAAAGCACCTGCATATAATCATATCCTGTGATTATGTGTGTTCCTGAACGCTAACACCAAGGTAGCCACACTGTAGAGACTTCTCTGCAGTATCCACCGGCATAAACACGGCAGGGCCACGGGAGCCCACGTGGTGTGGGGTCTTTCTGTGGAGTTTTATTTGTTTCACCCTGCCAAGGAGAAAGGAAGGTGTTTCTTTCCTTCTTTCTCTTTTCTTCTCTTTCTTTCTACTTTCTTTTTCTCTTTTTAACTGACTGGGGAGGCGAGCTCTGTCGGGAGGGCCTGTGGTTGGAAAGGCAGGCTCTGTCATGGGAAGGCCTGTGATCGGCCAGTCAGGATGGTACTATGGGTGAGTAGTGAATCCCCAAAGGGAGAAGTAGAAGAGGTACCAATAAGTATACCTCCAGATAGCCCACTGGGAAGGAAACTAGGCCAGTGGAAATATGACCCCAATACCAGAGATAAGGACAAACTCAAAATGATTCAGTACTGCATGGTAAAATGGACCAGAAAAGAAATTAGGAGTGATCATGTATACTGGCCAAGATATGGATGAGACAAAGGATGGATATGTCAGGCATTAAACATCTATGTAACAGCTAAGAAACTATTCAATCAGGAAAAGAGTGACTATGCTGCCTGCTGGGATGGGGAGACCTCACCCTCGAAGGTGAGCGTGTTTAAGGTATCAGAAAATAAAGAATGGGACCCATTCGAGCACTTACCCCTTCCACCTCCAGTAGCCCCAGCTGCACCTCCCCTACCCTCTGATGGACCTAGCCAAAACACCAAAAACCAGGTGGCCCAAAGGGAGGAAAGCAGATCAGGGGATGGGAACCAAGCAGTGGAATTATATCCCCTGAGGGAAGTACCCTTGATGAGGGGGGAGGTGGGGGGGGAGGGTGGTGCAGGGAGGAATTGGATTTTTAACTGTACCTCTCAATTCCTCTGACATGAGAATGTTCCAGAAATAATTAAAAGGCTTACTAGAGGACCCCATTGGATTAGCAGAACAATTGGACCAATTTCTAGGCCCCAGTATTTATATGTGGGAAGAAATACAATCAATAAAGGCCATGTTATTTACACCAGAAGAAAGACAGATGATCTGGGCAGCTGGGATATGGATATGGGAAAGGGAGCATATATAGAGACCTCCTGGGGATCTGAAAATGCCCACAATGCACCCCAATTGGGACCACAACAGCACCGGGGGAGGGTAAAACATAGAGGAGTATAGAACATTAATTATAAGGGGTATTAAACAGCCCCACAGGGCCAAAATGCTTGCAAAGCATTTGATGAACAACAAAAGAAAGAGGAAACCCCAACAGAGTGGCTAGAAAGATTGAGGAAAAATATGAAGCAATTTTCAGGTACCAGCCCTGAAACAGCAGCTGGACAGATCTTACTAATCTAGCTACACATGGGTGACTTATTTTGTCACCATGTGTGGCTAGATATACGGAGAAAATTTGAGAAATTAGACAATCGTCAAGAAAGGGAATTGGAGGATTTGTTAAGGAAAACACAGAAAGTATACATCAGTAGGGATGAAGAGAAAGCAAAAGAAAAGGCAAAAGTAATGTTAACTGCCATTAGAGAAGGACAAATTTGTTTTTATTATAAGGAAAATGGACACTTCAAGAGAAATTGCCTCCAAAGGGAAGGGGAACTGAAGGTTTTTAGGAACGAACAAAGAGGGGACGTAGAAGACTAGAGATGTCAAGGACTCTATCTCCTGGAGACAAAATATCATCAGAAACACTTAATAAAATAAGTCCCCAAGAAGAAGAATTTAAATTCTTGGAGAGCATGGGAATTATAAACAAACAACTTGTGTTTATAGAATTGAAAGGGGATATGGGAAGAGTCAAAATACCACACAGGTGGTGGATGTAAAGGAGGAATGATTTAATACTGTAATTCATAATGTTAGCCCTAGAGATTAAGTACTTATCAAATAATGGAAAGACCAACTGCCAAACCCTCAGTGAGGAGGTCCCTTCCAGGTACTGCTAATTACTGAATTGTCTGTGTGACTCTCAAGCAGAGACAGAGAGATAACCAAAGAAGCACCAAGAAGTCTGAAGAAAAAAAAAATGAAGTCAAGCTTCCACCAGCCAGCTTAAGGACTGTTTTAGGGAATACTTTAGTCGTAGAGTTTGAACTGTACCTGCCATTGACATAATTGTCCTGCTTTAATAGATGGAGATTGCAAGCATCTGTTGAGGAGAGGTACACAGAGAACCTTAAGAGGTGCTGGGGAGGTGTACTTGGGAAGACAAGAAATAGAGGGCAAGACGGGGTTGACCCCTGTGTTCATCACCGAGAAGATTCCATAGCCCTGCTGTGGGCAACAATCCCAGTGGCATGGTAGATGGCAGTAAAAAGCCATACTGGACCTCTGTGATTCCTTTTTGTCTGTCCAACCAATTCATGAATAAGTGGGCCTAAAGAGAACCTGAGATTTTTTGTGTTCCATCTGTCCTCACCCACATCAAATGCTAGCATGACTCATTCAAATTTTTTATTTCTGAGAAGAATAAATTATCAGAATTGAAAATAAGGGTTAATTGCTCAAGCCAAATGACTTAGAAAAAGGGGGCTTGTTATAGATGAGTAATGAGATGGTTGGCTCTCACAATTAAGGGATGAACATTATATGTATGTTGAATGAAATTTTACAAATATATAGTTATGTTATTGCAATGTGTTCTTCCCCAGTATTGTTAGCACAGGATGGTCTTGATAATCCAGGCATTTGGGGAGGTTAGCTTGTTACACCTGACCTCCTATCAGAATGTAAGAAAGTGATTTCCACCACTGAATGGCAAGAAAAGAGTTGACTGACAAGGTTCTAGGAGGAGCTAGAGATATAAAAGGCAGAGCATCCATTTTGAAGATGAGACATGTGGCTGGTAGTCATGGGGTGGCTGTAATTTTTCCTTATTTAGTCCTTCCATTGTATTTTTTGTTGAGGTTAATAAACCTTTAAAATTATAAAAAGTGAATGGTCATTTCTCATACCTATTAACCTCATAAAAGTGTACTTGAAAAGGCACTCTCTAAAAACCCCATAAAGTTCTAAACCACATCAGCCTCATAAATGTCTGTTTCCATGAAAATGTATCCTCATAAACCCCATAAAACTCATACAGGCACTCTCATAAACCCTATAAAAATCACAAAGGTGCTTTTCCTCATGAAGGCCATAAACTTCTTAAAGCTGTTCATCTAATAAAACCCCCAAAAGCTCATGCAGGTCCTCTCCACATAAAGGCACTCTTGTCTTTAACCCATTTCACATCACAACCCCATGTCATCAAGTCTATAAACCTGAAAAAAGACTATGAAGCCCTTAAAGGTGCTCTCCTGATAAATCCCATACATGTCTTAAAGACACTCTTCTCATAAACTCCATGAACTTCATAATGGAGGATCTCCAGGTAAACACCAGAAACCTCGAAAGGGCACTCACTTAACAAATCTCTAAACTTCATCATAAACCCCAAGCTCCACATAAAGGCACTCACCTCATAAATGCCATAAACCTAAGAAAAGTATTCTCATAGTAAAGGCACTCTCCCCGTAAACCTCATAAAGGCACCATCCTAGTAAACCTGATAATTCTTATAAAAGCACAATCCTCATAAACTCTATAAAACTCAAAAAGGCTCTCTTCTCATAAATCCTATAAACCTTATAAAGGCCCTCTCCTTATAAATGCTCATGCATAGACCACATGCATTTTATAAATGCACACTTCTCATCAAGAGCATAAACCTCAGAAATGTGCTTTCCTGCAAACCCCCATAAACTTCATACGGGCGCTGTCCTCATAAGGCCCATAATTTTTTTAAAGGTAATCACCACAAAAAACCCATACACCTCATGAAGGTACTCTCACATATACTTCATAAATATCATAAAGATCTTTATTAAGAGAGCAGCTTTATGAGGTGTATGGGATTTTTGAGGAGAGGGGCTTTATGAGGATTTTAGGGATTATGAGAAGAACACATTTATAGGTTTGTATAATTTATGAGCTGAGCACCTTTAAGAGGATTATGAGGAAAGTAGCTTTCTAATGTTTAGTCTTGATGAGAAGAGCACCTCTATGAAATTTATGTAGTTTATGCAGGAAGTGCCTTTATGACGTGAGCACCTTTATGAAATTTATAGGATTTCACCTTCATGAACCTTATGACCTTTATGGGGTTTATAGGATTTGGACTAGAGTGTCTTTATGTGCAGAGTCTTTATGAGGGTTTTGTGGTTTATGCAGAGATCAGTGTTAAGAGCTTTATGTCCTTCACTGTTGCAGCATGGCAGAGTGGTAGAAATGCTGCAACCTTCTTTGAAGCATCTCCTTCAGAAGGTGCTCAGAGTAAGGTCACAAGAACAGCCATTTCAAGTCCATGCACATACACATGCCACAGAGGAAAGACAGGAAGGGTCTGTGTATGATGTATTCCAGTGAAGACTTATTCCAAAGCATGCTGAAGGGATCAGAGACAAAGACAAAACCATGTGGTCTGCACAGACTTAAGTATGGGGTCAGTGAACAATGACCTGAGGGCACAGGGGCAGGCAAAGGACAGGGCAAAGGGCAGTAACCTGTAGGGGCAATAAGGGATTAATAATTCGGGTGGGCAGTGTCAACTGGCCAGTGGGAGAAGTAATCTAGTGTAGATTGGCAGTAGTGTTGCAGAGGGCTGAGTCTTCTCTATCAACCTAGGTGGGGAAAACTCTATGATATATTTTTCCAAGGCAAAAGCCTGGGGATTTCCCTGAGCGGGGAGAATTCAGAGGATTCCACACTTCGTGAGGAGATCCCCTTCATTGGGAAAGTGCCTTTATAATATTTGTAAGGCTTTTGAGGAGAATGCCTTTTATGTACTTTATTGGTGTTGGAGGTTACAGTTTTTCCTTTTGTTTTCTTTCTCGTACGGAACTTTCTCCCATTTTGTTGCAAAGAGACAATAATGACTGGGTACTTAAGGGAGACAAGTTGCCCTGGAAAGGGTGTAGCTGGCTACTCTCTTATCCGAAGGTTTCTCTCCGAGGAGTAAAGCTATCTAGAGAATTGGTCTGGAAAAAGAAAGGGTTGGGACAGCTGTTAGCCAGCATTCAGAAAGGAATTAAGGTGCAGTCACTGTGGGAAGAATTTCTCACCACTGCAGGGTTCTGTTTTCTGTTGCCTTCTACCATGACTGGAGCTCTGCTCTTAAGAGTGGCTGTCGAACTGGGACCTTATTAACACCCTACCTCACCAAACAAAAGACCCTTCACTATCTGCTCAGGTGCCTCACGGGAAGCTCTGGGATCCCTGAGCCCTTTCCCTTCCCAGGGAGCCTTTCTTTTGTGCTGCTGGTGAGCCGGGCTGCTGCTACCCAGCCCCACCATTCCTCTGTCACTGATCCGAGTTTTTTCTACACTGTAGCCCTGCACCCCGTTCCTGCCAGGACACCCCGGGGTTCCAGCTACAGCTGCAGAGTTTCTGCTGGCTCTTGCTTGCTGCCCCAGGTGTACCCACCCTGCCATTCCAGCTTGCTGCTTGCAAGGCTCCTGCTACAGCTCCTTTCGCTATCCAGAGGGGGCACCGGATCGGCTGCCCCTGGGAGTTGGTAAAGGAAGCCCAGTCTCCATCCCTTTCTGCCGAGCCCATCCTCCATGGTCCACATGCAGAGAAATGACCAAACTCACGACACAGCGCCCCTTGCAGCCAAGGGGGAGTCATTGCACCGGCCCTCCCTGGTGAGGAGCCACCAGTGCCCCTGCCGGCTGTGACTGTAACTACATCAAAAGGAAAGGTGCTGAAAGAGCAGGAAGAGACTGTTCACTGGGTTTTCTTTGTTGTTGTTACCATTGTTGTTTGTTTGCCTCATTATACATACACATACTAGTAAAAAACTATTATTATTTTTCTCATAGTTTTGCCTGAAAGACCCTAAATTTCAAATTTATAATAACTCACAGGGAAGGGGGTCATATTCTTGATTTCAATGGAGATTCCTGCTTACTTTGGCAGACGTTCTTCTTTCAAACCCAGACAATTGGCTTTACAAGAAGAGTGTCTTTATGGGGTTTATGGTGCTTATTAGGTGATCGTATTACATTTATGGGCTTTCTGAAGTGAGAACCTATAGGTATACTCAGTTCAGTCAGAAAGAAAGAGACAGGTTTTCTAACCAGGCAAGAGCCTGGGAAACAGTTGGGAAAGAATGTAAATAATTCACTATCTCTCTCTTGTTGTTCACACTGTTTACAAGATAGGTTCTGCTACCGTGCGTCATTCACTGCACACCAATGGTGTGAGATGTTTTTACTTTAACACCAATGAAATTAGTCTGCACAATCTTGTCTATATATAGAGTGGTGCATTTGAAATAAATCAGTTCATTTCTTGCCTTCTGAATTGGAGTTATTTTGTTCCCATTCTGCCTCAACAGTGACAATAACCTCTATAGAGTTCATAAAGATTATGAGAAAATAACTTTCTGGGCTTTATAGTCTGGATGAGTTAAGTCCATTATGAAGTCCATGTAGTTTATGCAGAGAGTGCCTTGACAAGGAGAGCCCCTTTCTGAGGTCTTGATAAGGAAAGTGCATTTATTAGATGGATGTGGTTTATGCATGTGTGTATTTAGGGCATTTATAAGGCTTATCAAGACAGCGTCTATAAATTTTATGTGGTGTCTGAGGAGAGCATATTCAGGAGGAAAGACCCTCATAAGAAGACAATTTCATGAGGTTCATGGCTTTTATGAAGAAAGGGCCTTCATCAGTTTTATGGGTTTACTTTGAGGCCACCTTAATAAAGTTTATGCAGTTTATGAGGAGAGTGCCTCTCCACACAACCTCTATAAACCTCACTGTAGGCCACCCCGGGATCTGGTCCAGCAGGGTGGCCCGGAGTTGGCTAATCCACAGGTGCCCAGATAGTTATGGATAGCTCCACCGAAGAGACAGGAGGATGCTCAGGCTGCTGTGATCCACAAGGGTTTTATTGAAGGCAAGGCGAAGGGTGAGGGAGGAGGGAGAGGTGCAGGGAGACAACCACTCGGAAGGGAAGCAGACTCTGAGAGTCCTGATAGGAGGCGGGGTTAGGGTATGTAACAGTGGGGGGATAGGGGTGGTTGGGGTACAAACAGACCAATAGGGAAAACTCCAAGGGGAGGAACAAGGATGTGGTGACATGAACTGAACCAACGAGGAAGGAGGGAAGGAGTGGTCTTACAAAGAGAACCAATGGGGGTAACGAGAACTAAGAGCTTTCTAGAACAGGGGAATGGAACAACTGCTGATTGACACACACATGGGAAGGTACATTATATGATGGACAGACCTTAAGGGGAGGACAAAGCCTCCTAAACCGGTGTAGTTTCCCATGGCAGTCCAGGGGCCCCTCCCACACCTCACAAAGGCACTCTCCTCAGAAAACCCAGAAATGTCATATAGACACTCAAGTCATAAATCTCCAAAACCTCAAAAATGCATTTGCCTAATTATTCCCATACACCTCATAAGGTTTCTATCCTCAGAATCCTCACAAAGGTAGTTCCCTCCTAAAAGCATCCACTTCATAAGGCAAACATCTATCAGAGAGGTGCTTTCTTCATCAAGGCAGTCTCTGCATAGACTACTTTTAGTTCATAAATACACATTCCTCATCAAGATCATAAACCTCAGAAAGACACTTTCCTCATAACTCTACAAACTGCATAAGGGCACTCTCCACATAAAGGCAGTCTCTTCATAAACACCATACATTTCATAAAGGTGCTCTCAGAAGCACCATAAACTACATGAAGGCATTTTTCTAAACACTCAGAAAGGTGCTGCCATAATTTTGCAGTATACTCTGAGTTTTGGTGAAGAAGTGTTTGTGTGTGGAGATAACTTTTAGCTGCAGAAAGAAGTGGTTTTGATTAAAACAAATGTTTTCCAGCAATCAGGTCATGGACTTCTCCAAGTGAAGATGTTGTAATCTTATAAAGTTTGTCTCTGAGAAAAACTAGCAAAAACCGCAGGTAGCAGTGGAGAGAAATGGAACTTTGTCAAAGAGAGAAGTCTCCTGGCCAGGAAGTACATGGTCCATCTAAGATGACTGCCCAGGGAGTCATATGGGAATCTGAGATGGTGGTCCCAAAAGAGAAGCACATTTCTGCTCAAGAACTGGTAAAACTGCAATCTGCCTTAGAGGATGAAACCATTTCTTGCCTTGGGGCAGAGTAAGAGCTGATGGCCCAAAAGCAACTAGCCCAGAACCTGAGAAACCTATTAAACCAGTTTTTGCAAAGCCAAAGGGCTTTAATGATGCAAATTAACACCCTTGGCAGAAGCATGCATGCCGGCCTGGGGTAGGAGTTGGGCCTCCATGAACATAATCTCATCCAAAGGGAAGAGTTTACCCCAAAGACTCCTCCCAAAACCTTCAACTCTGCCTATGTGTAAAAATGAGGAGGAGAGGGAGGAAGGACCTCCTGGCCATGATGTTACTGATGTCACCTCCCTCAATTCCTTGAAAGAGGGATACAACTCATCAGAGCCTATGTCCTCTAACAATCACTCTTAGCCTTGTCCTTTTGCTGATGGTGGTAATATCACACCCTGCAACAAAATTGATTAAGTTGCAGGGGAGAATTAGCAACCAGTCCAAAGGAAATCAAACAGATACTCTTTTGAAAGAGTCCCTGATGTGGGGAAATGAAATAAAGCTTTCTGAGGAAACAGCACATGGCAAAAAACTTTGGTCTTTTAACTAGGATGTCAACTGTTGCATAAAAGAGTTAAACTTGTGCAGGGGGGAGAACTGATCCCTCTCCCCACTCCAACATGCAATAAAAATACCAGGAGTCTGTGGGAAGTGGCAAGCTTCCAAACAATGCACAAGAAGCAGCTGATACCTTTTTGGCCTTCTTTTAGATTATTGTTATTCATTTCAAAATTTAAAGATTGTGACCACCACAAAAAAACCAGAACCACCCCCAAAAGGTGAGCTGGGAGTGGGGGGCAAATTTGAATATCCACAAAACCTCAATAAAAATACATGGAAACTGAGTTTCCCTGTATTTTCAAATGAAACTTTGCATTTGCTCCTACACTGTCTCCTTCTGGTGGCAATGGATATTAAGCCTTGCCTGCTACCAGGAGCAGAATTGTTGCTGACACAGGAAAAATGCTTTCATCATTTTGCAAGTTAATTGTTTCAATATAGTCTCTTCAGCCAAGAGTCTGGGTACACTTCCAGACACTAATAAAGTCAGCTGCAAAGAGGAACTATATGGAAATCTGCTGCAAATAAACCTCCACAAAATGTGGAACTCTAAAATAAAATACATGAAATTATTTATGTTTGTGTAACTCCAGAACAGTGTTACCAATACTATTATTTGCTCCTGGATTAGTCAGCTAATCCAGCAAGAGCTCATGATAATTGTAATAGTAAGAATGGCTTCAAATGCCAGAGAAATAAATGAGTAAAACAGTGGGGTGTCCTTTTCAATAAGGACCACTCTAAAATCACATTGATAATTAGTTATTTAACAAATTAAAAGTGGAAAGGTCTCAAAGGTTGGTTGGCTACTCCATCTTGTTTGCCTACATAATAATGAGAATACTTATAAGTATTGTTAGAGTACTAGATAACTTCATAAGTGATTGTCACATTTCTGATTATTGTATTACTATATTTATATTAATATATGTTTGTATAAGTTTATATGTTTATGTAAGTCTGCCTGCAATATTTTTTAAATATTCATATTTTCTCACTGGTTGCCATGGTGAGTGGAAAAGGTTCCTCCCTCACTTTAGTTTTGGGAGCTCATATGATTATGGAAACCAATCTGTGTACCTCATTCTAACTTCTCAGGGCAAAGCATAAAATACCAAGGGAAGTGCATGTAGTAATGGTAGGTAATGGTAATGGTAATAGTGTAGTAGCAGTGCAGTAGCAGTGGCAGCAGTGCAGTAGCAGTGGCAGCTGGAAAGTTCTCTCCAGCTGTAGAAGTGACTAAAAGATTTTTAGCTGGAGAACCACTGAAGGTTTTGGTTAAGTTCAAAAGGTTTTTGGTCTGAGTCACGACTCTGAAAATAATATGCTAAGATTGGAATGAATGAGTGTTACTATATATTTGACTCCCACCCCTGAGGCAATCCAGATAATTTCAGATAGTAGAATTGTACTTTACATTGTTTCCCATGATGTCTACTGACCTTTTCTCTCCCCTTGAGTACAGGCTCTGAGAATCTCCCTGAAACTTGATTGGTGGGAGGGATAAAGGTGGTAAATCTGTGACGTGTATTTGTTTGGTTTGTGGGGATACCTGAATCTGTAAGATTGTTGACTCTGAAAAGGCAAGGTGGCCTAAATTGAATTTGCCAAGCTATTTTAGAACCCAATTTAAAAGTTTAAAAAGTGTCAAAAATAGTTGTGTAAATTATCTAATGTTAGTAAATACTAAATCTCATAGAAGGAAAGTGCTGCCTCCAGGAATACACCAGAAATCATGGACCAATCTGCTGGACTCTGGGTGCTGAAAGACTGCTGCATGAACTCTCCCTCCCAGAATTTGATTGTCCTGCAATTTTTGGACTCATAGGATGAGGAGGGTGGGGGAGTGTGGGGGTGTGATGTGTGTGTGTGTGAACTGCATAGAAGGATATTAACTATATTTATGAATAGCAGCTGCCCATTATATGAGTTCCAGTATGCTTTCCTCTTCTTTCCCTTCTGCTCTGTCTGCTAGACTGGACTAGGAGTGGAATAGTACCCTGATTAGCCACAAGAGCAAAGGTCTCAGGATGGTGGTGCCAGTCAATATTTTGAGACATGGGGTAGTTGCCAGAGACTGGATAACTTTGATGTCTCAGAACATTCTGAAATGTTTTGGAATGCCCATGTGTGTTTTGTGGCAGAGGCAGATCAGGTCCTGCAAAAGCAACACAGTGAAATGTCCCACCCCCCAGCCCAGAGCCAGAGTCCCAGCCGTGGCCAAACTGTCCATCAATCACACACCATGGGTGGTGCTGACCCAGTCCCTGATTGGCCAAATGACCAGAAGTCCCACCCCCTCATGGGAGGGGGTCCCATGAAGGGCCAAGGGTCTTAAAAGCCCCCAGTAGGGGAGCCACACGGGTCTGGAGTATGCCAGCTTCCTTGCAGTTCATGTGGGAGTCCTAGGAGTTGGTAGTTATATGTGTGTGTTTTGGTATCTCTTCTGTCTTTCTTTCTGTGTCTTTCTTCTTCTCCTAATTCTCTTTACATGGAAGTTTTTGGGATAACTTAACATATTATGGATTTAAACATTTCTAGGTTGAACCGGCTATGTTTATGCTAAGCAAATGCTAAGTTTCTGCTAAGTTAATACTACATAAATACTAAATAATGCTATAATAAGTGTTCTATATTGGATTTGCCAAAGTTTCCTAATTTTCTATATTTTTGCCAGTAAAAATTTTGTGTGATTTTCACCTCTTGAAAATATATGGTGGGGAATTCTCCTTCGCATCAGCTAGAGCAAAGGAACCTTGAGTTTAACCCCTGGATTTAAGTATCTGGGGTGTAACAGGCTCTTTCCTCATAAGCCCCGTATAAATCATAAAGGTGCTTTTTCTCATGAAGGCCATCTGCTCATGTGGTGGGTTTGTTCATGAAGGCCATAAATCTTTTAAATCTGCTTGCCTCCTAAACCCTGAAAACCTCATACAGGTGCATTCCACACAAAGGCGCCCTCTTCACAAACCCATTTCACATCATAAATGCACTCTCCTCATCAACCCCATTAAATTCATTAGAGACCATAAACGTCATAAAGCTCATATAGGTGCTCTTCTGATAAGCCTTATTAACCTCTTACTGATGCTTTAACCATAAACCCCATAAACAATATCTCCTCATAAAACCCAGAAATTCTCTAAAAGTTCCCTTCTTAATAAACTCCTTAAACTTCATAAGGGCACTCACCTAATAAACCCCAAAATCCTCATAAAGGCGCTCACCTAATAAACCCCATAAACCCTTAAATATACTCTCATAATTAAGGTGCTTTCCACAAAAACCTAATTAACTTCATAAAGGTGCAGTCCTCATAAAGCTCATAAAGACTCTCTACTCAAAAGCCCCATGAACTTAATAAAGGTACTCCCTGCCTACCACAAATTTCATAAACGCAGTCTCCTCATCAGGACCAGAAACCTTAGAAAAGTGCTTTCCTTATTGTCCCCATCAACTTTATAAAAGCAATCTCCTTGTAAACCCCATAAACTTAAGGGCACATAAAGGTGCTCACCTCATAAAGGCGCTCATCTCATAAGGGCGCCTTTATGAGCATTATGGGGATTATGAGGAAAGCATGGTCTTGAGGAGTACTTTTATGAGGTTTATGGGGTATATTAGGAGAGGGCCTTCATGAGGTTTATGGGGTTTATGTGGAGACTGCTTTTTTAATGAGGGTGCTTTTATGAGGTTTGTAGGGTTTATGAAAAGAACATCATTATAAAGATTATGGGGTTATGAAGACAAAGCCATTTTCAGGTGTTTGTATATATGCTTTTATGGCCTTTATGACATTTATAGATTTTACGAGGACAGGGTCTCTATGAATTTTGTGGTATTGAGGAGGAGAGCACCAGTATGAGCGTTATGGAGTTTAGGAGGAAAGTGTCTTTATGACCTTTATGGCCTTCATGGTGTTAAAGGCTTTTTTGAAATTTATGGGATTCATGAGGAGAATATCTTTATGACAGTTAGGGGGTTTATGAGGATAGTGTCTTTAAGATATTTATGGCCTTCATGAGGAGATAGTTTCCACAAAGAAAGTGCTTTTATGATAGGAAAGTGCTTTTTTGTAGGGCTAATGAGAAGAGCACCTCTGAAGAGAGTGCCTTTATGAGGTTTATTTGGATTATGAGGTTTGTGAGGAGAGTGCCTCTTCACATAAGCTCCATAAACCTCATAAAATGTTCTCCTCATAGAAGCCCTCTCCTCAGAAACCACATAAACCTCATAAGAATGCTGTTCTCAGAAACCCCATAATCCTCACAAAGGCACTCTACTCCTTAAGGCACCCACCTCATAAACACCATAAACCTCATAAAGGTACTGTCCTAATGCAGGTGCTCTCCTAATACGCCCCATGAACTTTCTAAATGAGTTAACATCAGGAAACACATAAAGGCACTCTCTAAACAAACCACCTATACCTCATAAAAGCTCTCAACTTATAAATGGCATAAACCTCACAGAGGTGCTCAAATCATAAACTCCATAAACATTAAAAAGGCCATAAAACTCATAAAGGCAATCTCCTCATAAAGATGCTCTCATTATAAACAACATAAACACAATCTTATAAAACCCAGAAATCTCATAAAGTTGTCTCCTCATGAAGGTGTCTCCTCCTGAAGATGCTCTCTTCATAAATGCTATAAAAATCATAAAGGCACTCTCTTAATTGAGGTGCTGTCTTCAAAAACCACATAAACTTCATAAAAGTAGTTCCCTCATCAGGAGAAAAACCTCAGAAATGGGCTTTTCTCATAATTTCCATAAAACTTCAAGGATGCTGTCTTCATAAATGCCTAAGTATCATAAAGGAAATCTCCTCATGAGCCCCGTAAATATCCTAACGCTGCTTTCCTCATTAAGGTCTTCTCATCATGAAGGTCTTAAACCTTCTAAAGGCACTCTCCTCATAAATACCAAAACCTAATAAAGGCATTGCCCTCCTGAAGTCACTTTCTTTATAAACCCCTTACAAAATTCATAAAGGCCATAAAGCTCATAGAGACACTCTCCTCTTAAACCTTATAAATCTCTTAAAGGTCCTCTCTTGAGGATCCCCATAAAAATCAGAAAGGCAGCTTCTCAAGAATCCCATAAACATCACTAAGGACCTTTCTCCACCTAAATGCCAAGGAACTCCTCCAAAAGGCATTGTCCTCTAGAGTTTCCTTACCATTCCTACATGTACATTCCTATATTTTCTGGATTGCTATAGACGTGTTCCTTGATGCGCTGCCTCTGCCTCAAGCACTGGAGCCTACAATTCCCTTGCAACACATTTAACTAAGCCCACTATGCATGTGAGTTTATGCTGACAAAAATAATCCACTGAATTAGAATTATAGCAAATACCAGACAAGAAGGAGTCATCTCACATTTCTTGATCAATACCAGCTGCCACAATGATTGTAATTACGTCTGCTCTCCCCATTGTGACAGAGGGGACCACAAATGTACGGCAGCAATTGTAACTAAAGAAAGCCTAAAATACCAAAGCCTTAACAGAAAATAAAGGAAATATTTCCCCTTTAAATAGCACACCTGTTTCAGTATTCCAAGCACATTAGACATGTAACTAAGGTGGATTTGAGAAAAGTAAAATCCTATCCAAAAGAAAGAGAGCTCACACGTTAATATACAAGATACATAACTGAAGCTATCTGGGAGAAATAACTTCCATAGTACAAAACTCCTTACACAGCCTAATATGTAATGCTTATAACTATTCCTAAAATGCATGGCTTGGTTTGCTGCTGTAATCTTGAATGTACAAATTACTTTCCATTTTTTTCTCCTATGACTGTGTTTATAGTATTTTTCTTGTTATGGAAGATAAGTCCCTACCCAGGAAATGTGGGTAAGGCGAAGGAAAACAGGGAACAATAAATTGAACCACTAGAGATATTTACTAATAAAATGGCAATGCTGAAATTCCTAAAATACTAAAAACCTGCTATTACTCTTATTTTAAAAGTATTACTTATCTTGTGTAGAGATAGATGGACAACTCCATTTTTCCAATTACAGTTTCTGAAGACAGATTTTTCTTAGTTAGCTACTATTTGTGTTATGCTTCCGGGTTTCCCTTCTTTGCATTACACTGTTTCAATAATAATGAAAAATGAAGACCTTATTCTCTGTGGCAAAACCTGTGGCATCAGTGGCAATATCAAGTTTGTGTGCTATTTTGTCAACATACTTCTGTTCAGCACACCAAAATCTACATTACTAGTAAATAAAACTATTAACAATCTGAATTGACCACCTACCTACATAACTACTCCCTGACTATTCCACTAGACTACCAACATGCCAACATGCTTGTGGCCATGCTCATTTTGCAAAAATAACATCTGCCTGCTAGCAAGTTCCCTGAGACCATGGTTTGGTCACAGTGCAGCCATGTGCTAGTTCTGATACTCCTGTTCAGAGTTACTCTCTGCATTCACAACCCTAATTTCCTTCCTTGAGCTGATGTTTTGCCAATTGACAGGGGGCAAAAGAATGGACATAGACACCGATAGAAAGAATGTTCTTAGTTTACTATTAATATTGAGGTAAAACAGAAGTAAAAGGATATATCTGATAAAACAATAAGCTTATTACTCACTCAGCTTCAGCAACAAGCAAACATAAGCAAGGTAATGCATCTATTCACTATTATACAAGAGAGAGAGAATAGTGTTTGAGAAAGATTCATCACCAATTGCCTAAATACTTTACCATCATCCAGAGTCTTCAATTGCTGGGGAGTCCCGTTTTGCAGCAAAGACCTGGAGAACCTTTCCTGGCAACTGGGAAAATCCCACCCAGTGGGAATACTCATAGATGAGGTCTCCAGTTCACCCAAAATGGGGGTCCAGCTTTTATAGACCCAAATCAACAGAAAACATCTTGTTCTGATGGCACATTTCCCAGCCAGCCAGGGCCAAGACTTGGCCAGAGCCCAGGCCACAGTGAGAGGATTTTTGCCTAAAATATTCTACTAACAAGCCTGTAGAGATACCAGCTGGGAAGGTTTCCCCTATTAGCAAGCCTTTAGGGATATTGGTTGGAATAATTTTTTAATATATCTTATACAATGTTATACAAACATCTCTACAACAGCCAGTTTAGCATTAAGAACAGCTAATATAAATGTTTTGATCATCTCTTTTTAACTAAAGAACCTTGATGGTATTAAAAGCATCATGTTCAAGATTAATCTTCTAAGTCAACTCAGGCTTAGGCCTGCAGTTCAGGCCTTAGCAAATTCAGTTGGAAATTCCAAATTCCTCAGACCTTTTACCTTTGTTTTATTTCCTTTCAATTCAGCGTAAGTGAAGTTTTGACAAAATCAATGTATAATGCATCCTAAATAGGGATTATGACAAAGACTGCCATAAATCTGTAAATAGTATAATATGATGTCAACATTAAAATTACTAGTACATAATGTCTGAACATGAACAATGGCAGTGAATATGCAAATGGCAGCCTACTTGGACCAGGAACACTTTCACAATCAAGTGCACAGGCAACAGGAGAGGATGGTCGATGGCTTCTGTGAGTCCCTCTGCTTCTCCAGGCAGCCATAACATGCAGGCAGCAAACAAGAAGGAATCAGGTTCAGTTCCCTACATTATTCTGGCAATACACTCTTGCTGCTCCTTTTTGCTGCTGTTAGAATTGGTGGTTTTCAACACAGTTCCTTGTGCCAGCTTCTAAAAATGCAAGATAAATACAAGCCTTTGAAAGCAAACTTAAAGAGGCTGGTTCACAGAATCTCATATCTTCAATCTCATTATAAAAACAAATACGTAATAGCATGTTTCATTTGAGTGAGTTAAACCCCACCCCAGTTACTTCCTCCTGAGATTCTTTTGTTATTTAATGACAACAAAAGCATCTGAGACAAAAGCAGACCATTACTTCTCCACCCTTTTCTGGTGCAGGATTAACTCATACTAGCAACACATTTCCCTGTGACTAGATTTTCCTTTTCACTGGATTTTTAAAGGGAAAGGTGAATAAATGACAGTGGTTAAAATAAAAACATTAAATACTAATAGCAGAAAATCCATAAATCTAAGCATAATCCATATAAAGGCCATTTTGATATTTGTTTTAATATGGACCTAAAAAAAGGATAAAGTATCCCCTTACCACCTGTGTCCTTAATGCAGAAAAGAGCTTCTAGAAACAAATTACTGGCTTTGCCATGGAATTAGATTTGCTATCACACTGCACCAGTCTGCAAATCTATGCAAGCTTTGGACATAGGTTACTGTGAATAAATGAGATAGAGATTTTTTAAATACAGAGAAAGCTTGGAAAGCAAGTTGTCATCTCTGACCCAAGATCTCTTTCCTTGGTTGAACTGACTCAAGCGCTGATGCTGCCCCAACATGCAGCAGTAGCTAAACTGTAGGGTTTGAACAGTTGTTACAGATTCAGTTTTCATTGTTATTTTGCTCATTTCTGTTTATATTTAACAAGGTCTTTGGACTGTGGCTTCAACTAACTTTTAAAACATTTAAGTCTAGTAAATATGTTACAGCATAGCAACTTTAAAAGGTGCTAACAGAAGCTTAGGTGAAGAAGTGAACCATTTTTCATATCCCGGTTCCCTTCAGTGGTTATCTAAAGAATATTAGCCTTGAGTAAGAGCAACTGAGTAATGAGTAATCCTCCCTCCAGACTTTAAACTTCTTTTAGAATAAGACAAGTGACATTAGGAGCCCAAGCAAATATTTTAAAAGCTACAAGGATGATTTCAAGTAAAATCAAGGCCTGACAAAAACCCCCAGTATTTCAGAAAGGTTCTAGACTTGATCACAGATAAGTTGGGCTTTTTTTTTTAATTATTGTATTAACTAGCTCAAATTCCCTGCATTATAACTGTATAACTTTTCTTTATCCAGAATCATAAATGCCTAACTTATTTGAAATAGGGGTTAGTTTCTAAATAAATATTACAAAAGCAAAGTAAGGGAAGAACATAATTATACAATACACTAGAATGTGGAAAAAGAAGATTAAATCTTATTTAAATATAATTCATGAGCATTAGTAACAGTTCTATAATTAATAACACAGTTGACTGCACTAAGTCCTATAGCAGAAATTAAATTTCCATTGATCTATAAGAATAATTAGGTTTAATAAAAAGACAGGGGGTGGGTTTTTAAAATAATTTTCTTTACCCTCTCCTGAATATTATGCAGTTCCTGTAGATTCCTATCCTGTATAGAAATATACATTTATTTGTGTGGAATAATTAACTGAGTAACATCACTTCACCCAAGACTGCAAATACACTATAAAATGGATGAAGCTTGTATTTTGCCATCATAGCAGTCAGGACACTTGAACCATTTCACATTTAAGTGGGCACTGGGGAAAATAAAACTTCAGCTTTCAAAAATGAAGTGTGGTATAAACTGACTAAATAATTAAAGTTCACATTTCTAGTATGCAGCATTTTTTCTCCTAGCAATAAAACCTATTCTGGGTGGAATTTTCATAGCATTTGATGAGAGCAGAAATGCTATCCTAAAAGGTCTACTCTGTTTTACTAAGTAAAGACTTTTAGATCTGGAGCAGATCAGCAGAAGCAAGAAGAATACTTACAAAAGCCTTCTCCAGTCTCTGAGCCTCAGACTAACATTACATATTTTTTCTTTTAGGCTGTCAGAATAACATTCAGTTTAAGAGTTGCAGATTTCTATAGCTCTACTGGGCTACACAGAATCTTTACTTTCATTCCTTCATAACATACACAGACTGATACATCAGATAGATCTTTCACAAGAAATAAGAACAGGTTTTACATGCTTTGCTATTTACAGATATATTCATGTCTCATATGGAAACCATTTCAGTAGTGTCTGATTAATAGATTAACTACAAAAGGGTGCAGATAGATGCAACAAATCCACATGATGAAGTCCAGTTCACAGGGCCCTCAGCCAGTCAAGGGTGCAGCTGTACCTAAGCTAAAAGCAAATTCCTTTCACACTTAGGCCAGGAAAAGAGTAAAAACATCTCAGGGCTCAGCTTAAATATCCATAGGTGTGGGTGGGGACTCCAAGTGAGGCTGGTCAGATTAAGGCTAATTTATCCACTATGAGATTCTGAAGGGTTTTATCCCAAGACATGTGTTAGAAGTATCAAAAGATTTAGGTATCCGGCTTAACAACAAACACCTGCCCATTTTTTATCTTACATCCTGCCATCCCTTTCAGCTAGATACATACCTCTAAAAGAAGTAGGTGTCAATCTCCATCTAATTTTTACACCCATGAAAATCAGTGACAATTGAAAAGGCCATATGCTGTAGATTTTAAGATTTCTTTGCTTGCCCAGTGACCTGCATGCATGACAGGCTGATGACACATTTCTCAAGAGAGCACTTGCTGTAGTCTCTTGGTAGCAGAATCAGATGATTTTTTGTTGAACAAGAATACGAACATTTCCTTCAGGCACCAATGAAGTCCCTGTAATCCAAAAGTTTGGTCAAACTGCTTTTAACTCCTCAAGAGGAGCAAGTTCATCATGCTTGTCTATATAAATATTAACACGTGTATTTTCCTTTCTATTTTCAAACTTCTTACTCTCTCCTCTCTCTTTGTCTACATCCAAAATTTTGAGCTTGAGTCAGCTTCCACCTTTCCTTGCTCTCCCATAGCAATGTTTTGGTGAGGACCCTCTTCATCCACAGCATCAAGGCTGAATGCTTTACAATAATCATTTTTGTTTGGCAACAAGAATACCAGTCTATCAAAGATAGTACCAGTCTATCAAATGACAATGCCTTTTTTTTCAAATTCAGTTAGTATTGGGGTTCAATCTTTCAACACTTTCTTTTGATGCTTTCTTTCAATAAGTAAGATTACACTCTTGGTGTTTGACCTGAACTTTTGCTCTTTCAGAAAGTAAGTAAAAGAAGTAAGTGTATTTGCTGGTGCCCCTTAGTTTTTAGAATTTTTATTTGCAGTGTCATTGAAAAAGATCAGGAAAAGCTAGTTATTACCCATTAGAAGGAAATTATGAGAAAAAGTATCCTTAACGAGAAAACCTTGACCAACTATGAAAGTTTGAGGCCCTTGACACTTGAGGTTTTTCAGTTTTATCTCTAATATCTCATTTTAGCCCTCATGATGAGTATTTTGAAATACTTCTTACTTTGCAACACAAAACTTTCTCATATCGTTGTGGCAGATTTTCCTTGGTCTAGAAAACACTTCATTTAAAAATGTGAAGATGAGCTGTCAGTTACATGCTGTTATTATATTTGGAAAACATGGTTGCATTTTAAATATCACTATTTAGAAATTGGAATCTTCACTTTATTTTGGAAAAGAAGGCACATGGATAGGAGAGGCAGCAGAAAAGAAAGCAGTCATTGATAACTGTTGCAGACTAGAATTATTTTCCATTCATTGATAACTGTTGCAGACTAGACTTATTTTCCATTCAACTCAAATATGATAACATTCACTTTCCATTCATTTTGTGGAAGGCTGTGTATGGAAGATATTTATGTATTGTTCATTCGTCCAGTATTTTATAGCTTCTCAGCCATGACTGTAAGCCAGATTAAAATTAACCATTTCCAGTTTGTCCTATCATGTAAATGCTGTATAGTTTTATTGACTGCATTATATACAGTTTATATTGCCTTGGGAAACAGTTTACAGGGACTCTTAAATAAGCCCTAGAATAGGCCATGAAAATATTTTTCGCAATACAAGCTTCACTGCCTACTAGGAAATGCACTTATAATGCACATTACATATATGCAGAAGATAGGAGCACAATTTCTATACACTTTGATAGATTTCAAAACAAGATTAAGAATTTTTTGAACTCAAAAGCAAGACAATGACCAGTTCATATTCATTCCTTTTTTTGACATTACCATGGGCTTTAGGTTCCATTATTCAAAAACTTTATCTCCTGCTGTTAGTTCTTATTTATCATATTAAAACTTGCCACTTCTACTTTTGCTTTAAAAATAAGTAGAGGTAAGAGTCACTCTTTGCAGATTCAGATGATCCTCTTCCCCATTCTCAGGGAAAAAACATGAAGTTACTTTTTTTTTCAGGACTGAGAGATACTTTATTTCTAAATAACAATCAAAACAAAATTTCTTTTTTATCTTCTCCCAATACAATTTTCTTTCTGCTTACATAAAGATGAATAAGAAGTGCGATTAATTATTCATGTGTCTCCTCTAATCTGAGCTGAATAGTTTACAAATACAGCTAACATGCCTTTTTCCTGTTATTTGATGTTTCAGACTTACCACCTTTTGATATTTGTCCAATGCAGTTTCCACTTGGATCAGCGTGATTTTTTTCAAGGTATCATGGCCTAAATAAGAGCCACCAGTTCTAACTCTTTGGTTGTTTACTGGCATCTCTCAGAACTGAGAGTTAATATTTGGTGATTCAGACTCTCTTTGGGTTCCACAATGCAGATGCATAATCCAAGTAATCTAAAGAAGACAACATTTTTTTTTCTCCATTAAATGACAAATAGGATAAAAATGGTAGAATAATATGAAACAGCATGAAGATGAGTAATTTTCATCTCATTAATAGTAATGAGAGCATAGGTATGGCGAACACAAGCATTTCACATTCCTGCTGTTGCCTCATTTTCTGTGTAAGACTGGTGAAATCTATTTCTATTGACTCTTAACAGAGATCAGCACATGACAAGAAACCATTACTATCTAGGCTGGCTTTAAAAACATGAAATAAATGCTCCTGTCTGCAAAGAATAAGCACTGATATTCAAGGTGTCTCAGTTTTGAGACAAATTTAAGAGAGGACACACTGCAATGAGTAGTCTCCTCTAAAGTGTTTCAACAATCCTCCTCCAACAATAGGAGGAAAGTTAAAAAACAAAACAAAACAAATAAACAAAACCAAACAAACCAATAAACTCCCCACCCAATGGTTTATTAGCAACAGAATGCCCACAAGGCAAGGAAAAAAGTAAATTGCTACTAAACACTGAACCATCAGAACTCAACAACCCCACCACACACACACACACACACACAGAGGAACAAAGACCCAAAAACGTCCAGAGAATGGGGCAAATGTTGGAGAAATACCCATTCCTGGCACTTGGTGTGAGATGGTGCCAGCTTTCACACTGAGGGAAGTGGAGCTTCCACAAAAGAGTTCCAGCAGGAGGCGAAAACCCTGTGGCTCTCTTGCACTGACCTCCTCTCCCCAGCAGTCACAAACAGTTGGGTTGGAGCCTTTTTGTGTGCTTTATCTCCCTGGCTCAGCTCCCTGAGCCTTGGGACTGGAACAGGGATCCCGCTTCTGCCAGTCCCGCTCCTCCAGATGTGGCCAGCAGCTGTCCAGTTCACCTTGAGGCAGATCAAAGATTGCTGCTGCAGCTTGTCCAAGGCTAGGAAAGAGAAAAGCTTCTTGCCTGAGCTGATAAAAACCAAGATAGCCAAGCAAAACCAGACCACACAGTGCCACGGAATGCCTGACCAGTGAGACTTCAAAAATGTTCACCAAAGAGCCCAAAGCTCCCCCACCCTGGTCCCACACACACCCAGTCCTGGGCCTTAAAGATACAGCAATGATTTTTGGGCATAAAGCAGAGGATCATGGAATAGACCACCATCAAAATCATTCCAAGATACAGGGCTAGCAGTAATGCAGTTAAAGGTGGAGCTGCAAAGGAGGTGACAAAGCAAAACAGCTTGAGGAGGGAAACTATTAGAATTGAATTAAATCTGAGTGCAATAATTTTTCTGTTCAGTGGTTGTACTCCGCCTTTTTCTCCAACAACTTAATTCTTATTCTTCAGATGCTTTTGCCTCCTGTTTTTGTAACAGACTTTCGAGGGATGTTCTTTCCTGTCATTTATTCTGGACAACAGTAACTAGTTTTCTTGTTTCTGTCTAAAATCAATTTCCCTGGCCATTACTGCACTGCTGTACTGCTAGAAATGCACCTTTCTTCATGCCATTGCACACTCCAACTGTAAAGACCAAAACACTTCAAACTCCACAATAATGCTAACATTTTAGATATTAGCCTGCATTTTTAAGACCATTTGTTTATCTGTTCTGTTTGCCAGATAATGTTCTATCACAGTGCTGCAATATTAAAATATCAGTGTACATTTATGAACCACATTAAGATTCGCTAAATAAACGCAAACAGTTGTCCTGGCTTGTAAAATAAGCATGTATTCTATTTTTGCCATCTGTTGGGAGTTAGGCAGTTTTTCTTATCTCTTTCAAGAACAATGACACTGCCAGGAAGATAATCTCCTGTTAATGGGCTATTGAATTACTCACTGTGGCTGGTAAGACTAGTTACATCATCCCATTGTGAGATGCTCCACCCAGAGGGAGGAGCCAAGCATCCCTGCCACCATAAAACTAGCATTTCTGAGACAACAGAAAGCCTTCTTCGCCAGATTTCCCAGAGGAATCAGGAACCAGGCCCAGCTGCTCCTTCGCCGCATCTTCAGAAAGGACCTACACCCTTCTGCAGATTGCCGCTCCAGGAGGAGTAGCCACCATCTGGCTGGACTACTATCAACACCCTGACTTCTCAGGGTGTCAGGTTTTTCTCACTCTGCCAGTGGTTTTTTTTTTTTTTTTTTGCTTGTGCTAAATTGCATTGTTATTTAGTTTTTTTCCTTCCTAGTAAAAAACTGTTATTCCCATTCTCATATCTTTGCCTGAGAGCCCTTTTAATTCTGAAATTGTGACAATTCGGAAGGAGGGGGTTTACCTTTTCCATTTCACAGGAGGCTTTTGCCTTCCTTCACAGACTCCTGTCTTTTCAAACCAAGACAGATTTTGGCGCCCAACGTGGGGCTCGAGGGCATTGAAAAAAAAAAGGGATTAACAGTTCTTAGGTAATTTAATTTTTAAGTATCACCATGTGGTCTAGTTTTCCCTGGTTTGGGTGGCATGTGGTCGCAAGTGTATACTTCCCATTTACAGGCCCTTATCTAAATATGGGTCCTATAACTAAGGCTACCGTGTCTGTTATCAAGTTTGTCCTCTGGGTGAAGGATTCATGGATCTTTAATTTCCTCTGGATGGCAGGTACATGGATTCAGAGCTATCACACACTAACTGCATGGTTTTGGAGTTACTTTAATAATGGTACCTACTGTGAGGAAATGACACGGGGGGAAACTTTCTCCCAACCTTTTAACCATTATTTTGGGTCTGCTCCACCAGTTTTCGAAGGGTTAAGATCCACTCTAAGTGCTAATGATATCATACAATGGGTGGTGTTGCTGATATGCCTGTTATGTTTAGCACTCAGAGATAAGAGAAGATTAACCTGGATAACTACCCTGACACCTACACCAGAGACTAAAGATGCTGCTGCAGAGACTGACACTACCCCAGAGACTGGAGATGCTGCTGCTCCAGAGCCTGACCCTGCCCCAGAGCCTGCCTCAGAAACGAACCACCCAGATTGGGTGAGGGTGCTGGTTAAGGAGATGCAGGAGATGCAAGAGATGCTGAAGGAGTGCATTTCACCAGCTGGTGAGAAACCCGCCCTTTGCCTTGAAGAGGGACAGTCTAATAGTACAGCTGTGGAACCCACAAATGTTACAACTGTCCAGGTTCCAGCTGAACCACAAAGGCAGTCACAGCCAGCAGCAGTTGCCCCAGTAGAAACAAGGAGGTCTAAGATGAAAGCAGAGCACCCAGATAGGGGAGGCCCTCACAACCCACAGGGGAGCCAGAGGTTGCAATCATCACCGAGTCCCTGACGTACGAAAGTCTCCGTAATCTGCACAAAGACATTGTGCGACGAGGGCGTGAGGCTTATACTACTGGTTACTCCGGGTCTGGGACCTTATGGGTACAGGCGTGCAGCTGGACGGTGGTGAAGCAAGGAACTTGGGACCCTTAACCCAGGACTCAGGTATGAATCAGATTTTTGTAAGGGAGCCAGGATCCCTTTCTCTCTGGGAGCGGCTTTTAATGAGTGTCAGAGAGAGGTTTGTCCACAGAGAGAGAATGCAAGAACACCACCATAGAATGCGCTGGAAGACCCTGGAGGAAGGGATCCAACAGCTGAGGGAAGTGGCAGTATTAGAGGTACTCTTTAGGAGGGATGGACAACATAATAATGACCCCGACAAGGTCAAGTGCACAGGGCAAATGCTGTGGAGTCTGGCAAATCTTGGGCCATCTCAGTACACCACTTTCATTGCAACAATTGATGCTGACACTAACCGAGAGACAGTGGGCTCTGTTGCCAACAAACTTAGGAATTATGAGAGTATGATTAATGGCCCAATGCAGGCTCATATCTCAGCTGTGATTAAGGAGTTCAAAGAAGAGATGAGGGAGGAAATGAGGAAGGTTAATGCAGCACCCATATGAGTCACAGGCCCCAAAGTCAGACCCCAACATTCCCCAGCTAGAGAGAGAGGGTACACCCCAAGGGCTAATCTGTGGTTCTTCCTGCGTGACCACGGGGAAGACATGGGGAGGTGGGATGGGAAACCCACTTCTGTCCTGGCAGCACGGGTCCGTCAACTCAAAGAGGGAAACTCTAACCGGGGGAGTTCCACCAAGGTGAAGGTAGCCTCAACTTCCCATGACCAAGCTTTTGGGTACGATCTGTCAGATCCCCTTGAAGGGACCTCTAGTATGTATACCCAGGAGAGGAATAATAACCAGTGTTAGAGGGGCCCTGCCTCTAGCCAGGGAGAGGCACGGGAAAACCGGATCTTCTGGACGGTGTGGATCCGATGGCCTGGCACATCAGAGCCACAAAAATACGATGCCTTAGTTGATACTGGTGCACAGTGTACCCTGATACCATCGGGACATGTGGGGGCAGAGCCTGTTTCCATTGCTGGTGTGACAGGGGGATCACAGCAATTGACCCTGGTGGAAGCCGAGGTGAGCCTGACTGGGAAGGAGTGGCAGAAACATCCTATTGTGACTGGCCCAGAGGCCCCGTGTATTCTGGGCATAGACTTCCTCCGGAACGGCTACTACAAAGACCCGAAGGGACTCAGGTGGGCTTTTGGCATAGCTGCTGTAAAGGCAGAGGACATCAAGCAATTGAACACCTTGCCTGGACTGTCAGAAAACCCGTCTGCAGTAGGACTCCTGAAGGTAGAAGAGCAACTCGTGCCAATTGCGACCTCAACAGTGCACCGCCGGCAGTATCGGACGGTCGAGATGCCGTGATCCCCATCCACAGAATGATTCGTGAGCTAGAGAGCCAGGGGGTGGTTAGCAAAACCCACTCACCCTTCAACAGCCCCATCTGGCCTGTGCGCAAATCTGACGGAGAATGGAGATTGACTGTAGACTATCGTGGCTTAAATGAAGTGACTCCACCGCTGAGCGCCGCTGTACCGGATATGCTGGAACTCCAGTACGAGCTGGAGTCCAAGGCAGCGAAGTGGTATGCCACTATTGATATTGCTAATGCGTTTTTTTCCATTCCTCTGGCAGCAGAATGCAGGCCTCAGTTTGCTTTCACCTGGAGGGGCGTGCAGTACTCCTGGAACCGACTACCCCAGGGATGGAAACACAGTCCCACTATCTGCCATGGACTGATCCAGACTGCACTAGAAAAGGGTGAGGCTCCAGAACACCTGCAGTACATCGATGATATCATTGTGTGGGGGAGCACAGCGGCAGAAGTGTTTGAGCGAGGTAAGAGGATCATCCAGATACTGCTAGAAGTTGGCTTCGCCATCAAGAAAAGCAAAGTCAAGGGACCTGCCCGAGAAATCCAGTTCCTGGGAGTGAAATGGCAAGACGGACGGCGCCAGATTCCCACTGAGGTCATCAACAAGATCACCGCTATGTCCCCACCAACCAGCAAGAAGGAAACACAAGCTTTCCTAGGTGCCATAGGTTTTTGGAGGATGCACATTCCCGAGTATAGCCAGATTGTGAGCCCTCTTTACCTGGTTACCCGCAAAAAGAACGATTTCCACTGGGGCCCTGAGCAGCAACAAGCCTTCACCCAGATAAAGCAGGAGATCGCTCATGCTGTAGCCCTTGGCCCAGTCAGAACGGGACCAGAGGTCAAGAATGTGCTCTACTCTGCAGCCGGAAACAATGGCCTGTCCTGGAGCCTTTGGCAGAAGGTGTCTGGTGAGACTCGAGTTCGACCATTGGGATTCTGGAGCCAAAGTTTCAAAGGGTCCGAAGCCAACTACACCCCAACAGAGAAGGAAATCTTGGCTGCCTATGAAGGAGTTCAAGCCGCCTCGGAGGTGATTGGCACGGAAGCACAACTCCTCCTGGCACCCCGACTACCAGTGCTGGGGTGGATGTTCAAAGGAAAGGTTCCTACTACCCACCACGCCACCGACGCCACATGGAGCAAATGGATTGCTCTCATCACACAGCGCGCCCGTATTGGAAACCCGAATCGCCCTGGGATTTTAGAAATAATTACGAACTGGCCAGAAGGTGAAAACTTTAGCCTCACTGACGATGAGGAGCAGGTACAAGCGACAAGAGCTGAAGAAGCTCCACCCTATAACCAACTACCAGCAGAGGAAACACGTTACGCTCTTTTCACTGACGGTTCTTGTCGCATCGTAGGGATGAACCGGAAGTGGAAAGCAGCCGTATGGAGCCCCACACGACAAGTTGCACAAGCTACCGAAGGAGAAGGTGGATCGAGCCAACTTGCTGAACTCAAGGCCGTTCAGCTGGCCCTGGACATTGCTGAAAGAGAGAGGTGGCCAAAGCTCTACCTTTATACTGATTCATGGATGGTAGCCAATGCTCTATGGGGCTGGCTGGGAAGGTGGAGGAAAGCCAACTGGCAACGTAAAGGAAAACCAATCTGGGCTGCTGATATATGGAAAGACATTGCCTCTCGGGTGGAGAAACTAACAGTGAAACACCGTCATGTGAAAGTCCGTCATGTAGATGCCCATGTCCCCAAAAGTCGGGCTAATGAGGAACACCGAAACAACTAGCAGGTAGATCAGGCAGCGAGAATAGAAGTGTCAAAGATAGACTTAGATTGGCACCATAAGGGGGAGTTGTTCCTGGCTCGATGGGCTCATGATGCCTCGGGTCATCAGGGCAGAGATGCCACCTACAAGTGGGCACGAGACCGAGGGGTGGATCTAACCATGGACAGTATTTCTCAAGTTATCCACGACTGTGAGACATGTGCTGCCATCAAACAGGCCAAGCGGGTAAAGCCCCTGTAGTATGGGGGGCGGTGGTCCAAGTACAAGTATGGGGAGGCCTGGCAGATTGACTACATCACACTGCCCCAGACACGCCAAGGCAAGCGCTACGTGCTGACCATGGTGGAAGCCACCACTGGATGGCTAGAGACCTACCCTGTACCTCATGCCACTGCCCGGAACACCATCTTAGGCCTGGAAAAGCAAGTCCTGTAGAGACATGGCACACCTGAGAGAATTGAATCTGACAACGGCACCCATTTCAAGAACGGCCTTATCAACACCTGGGCCAGAGAACATGGTATCGAATGGATATATCATATCCCCTATCATGCTCCAGCTGCCGGCAAAGTTGAACAGTGCAATGGACTCCTTAAGACTACCCTGAAGGCACTTAGTGGGGGAACATTTAGAAACTGGGAAAATAACCTGGCAAAAGCAACCTGGATGGTCAACACCCGAGGATCCATCAATCGAGATGGCCCTGCCCAGTCTGAACCCTTGCACACAGTAGATGGAGATAAAGTCCCTGTGGTACATATGAAGGGTATTTTAGGGAAAACTGTTTGGATTAATCCCACCTCAGGCAGAGACAAACCCATCCGTGGGATTGTTTTTGCTCAAGGACCTGGTTACACTTGGTGGGTAATGCAGAAAGATGGGGAAACCCGTTGTGTACCACAGGGAAACCTGGTCTTAAGTGAGAACTGAGTATAAGATTTCATTGTGACACAGATGGAAATAGAATAAGGGGTTTATCTGTTCTGTTTGCCAGATAATGTTCTATCACAGTGCTGCAATATTAAAATATCAGTGTACATTTATGAACCACATTAAGATTCGCTAAATAAACGCAAACAGTACAAAGTGATTTGTAGGCAAATCATATGTGGCCTAATCATATGCCTAAATTCAAAGCACATTTAATAAATTAGTTATATTTGATCCAGTTATTGACCAAAGAATAATGAGGGGGGCTGACTGTCAGAGTCTCTGGGCACGGGTCCTGAGAAGTGTGGCACAAAGATATCTATGTACAGACGATCTCTACATGCAGCAAACCCAGTAGAAGACTATAGAACAAAGAATTCAACGCTTAAAAGGAATAGCAGTGGCAGAGATTGTCTTCTCAAATGATGTAACCACTGTAAATCCAGGCTTAGTACCATGTACATCTGTAATGTAACAAAAACTTATACAACTTGAACCACAAGAATACACTTCTGTTTTAGCAATAATAAAGCAGAATAACAGTGAAGACACCATACTTAATATGACTAAGAAGCTCCAAGCATATGCAGATGCTGTACATAGCCCACCACATACCAGAATCGCAGAGCAGTAGAAACATGTCTGCAGAAATTAGAAGACAAGATAGAAGAGAATCACAAGAAACTCAGAGAAGAGATTAAGAAGGACCTTCTCCAAATCTCAGCAGTACAGATCAAAAGTTCTGGTACCCAACGCAGACTATCCCCAGATGGGGAGAGAAGGTACACCTCACAAGCTGAGCTGTGTTTTTTCCTGTGTAATTGCAGAAAAAAACATGAGGAGATAAAACAGAAAATCTACTGCTGCTCTGGCACAACAGGTGCATGAATTGAAAGAATGCAAGACTCCGAGAAGAAGTTTCACCAAAAAGGAAGCAGCTCTAGTGGCCCATAACCAAACTGCCGTATATAATGATGATAATGATATTTTCAATCCCCTTGAAAGAACCTCCAAGACATATACCGCAAGAAAGATAACCAGACTTAGAGGGGCCCTGCCTCTAACCAGGTAGAGGCTAAGGAAAACCGTGCTTTTTAAACTGTGTAAATCTGTTGGCCTGGCACATCTGAACCACAAAAATATTAAATCTAAATTAAATTAATTAAAGCTTTAGTTAACACTAGTGCACAGTGCACATTAATCCCATCAAGATATATGAGGGCAGAATCTGTTTCTATTGCTGGCGTGACAGGGGGATCACAGAATTTTATTTTAGTAGAAGCTGAAGTGACCCTGACTAAAAATGAGTAGAAGAAACACTATTGTGACTGGCCCAGAGGCCCCATACATTTTAAGCATAGACTTCCTCCAAAGTAAGTATTTCAAAGACCCAAAAACTCAGGTGGGCGTTTAGAATAGGTGCTGTAGAGACAGAGGGCATCAAGCAATTAAACACCTTGCCTGGACTATCAGAAAACCCATCTGCAGTAAAACTCCTGAAGGTAAAAGAACAACGAGTACCATTTACTGCCTCGACAGTGCACCACCAGCAGTACCGAACAAATCGAGATACCGTAATCCCCATCCGCAAAATAATCTGTGAGTTAGAGAACCAAAAAGTAGTCAGCAAAACCCACTCACCCTTCAACAGCCCCATCTGGCCTGTACGTAAATCTGAAAGAGAATATAGATTGACTGTAAACTACCGTGTATTGAATAAAGTGAATCCACCGCTGAGCGCTGCTGTGCCAGACATGCTAAAACTCCAGTACAAGCTAGAGTCCAAGGCAACAAAGTAGTATGCCACCATTAACATTGCTAACACATTTTTCTCCATTCCTCTGGCAGCAGAATGCAGGCCTCAGTTTACTTTCACCTGGAGGGGCGTGCAGTACACTTAGAACCGACTGCCCCAACAGTAGAAGCACAGTCCTACCATCTGCCATAAACTGATCCAGACTGCACTAAAAAAGGGTAAGGCTCCAGAACATCTATAGTACATTGATGACATCATTGTATAGAAGAAGACAGCAGCAGAAGTGTTGTATATGTCGGCGAACCCAATGGGAAGAATGATGATGTCTGACTTATTTCAGAAGGCTGAATGATTTCTTTATTATAATTATGCTATGATACATTAATATACTATATAAAAGAGGATACTAAAAACTACATGCTACTCTCTCTAACTATCAAATCTTACTCCCTTACAACTTGTGACCCTGTTCTCCAGAGTCCAGACACAGGGGGATCCGATTGGCCATCAGGCCCAAACAAACCACCGTGATCCAACCAGGCATTCACTCTAGGTAAACAATTCTCCGAACACATTCCACAAGAGAAAAACAAGGAGCAGACATAGAAATTGTTTTCTCTTTCACTTCTCTCTGTGCACCTTTATAAAAATCCTGAGAGAGAGAGAAATGTGCTTGCCACACAGAAGTGTTTAAAAAAGGAGAGAAAATCATACAGATTCTCCTGAAAGCCGTCTTTACCATCAAAAAGGGCAAAGTCAAGAAACCTACTCAAGAGATCCAGTTCCTAAGAGTGAAGTAGCAAAATAGACAGCGTCAGATTCCCACTGATGTCATAAACAAGATCACAGCAATATCTCTACCAACCAGCAAGAAAGAAACACAAGCTTTCCTAAGCACCATAAGTTTTTAGAAAATACATATTCCTGAGTACAGCCAGATTGTGACCCCTCTCTACCTGGTCACCCACAAGAAGAACACTTTCCACTGGGGCCCTGAACAGCAACAAGCCTTTGCCCAGATCAAGTAGGAGATCACTCATGCAGTAACCCTTAACCCAGTCAAGACAGGACCAGATGTGAAAAACGTACTCTACTCTGCAACCGAGAGCCATAGTTTGTCCTAGAGCCTTTAACAAAAAGTGCCTGGTGAGACTCAAAGCCGACCATTAGAATTTTAGATTCAAAGCTACAGAGGGTCTGAAGCCAACTATACTCCAACAAAGAAAGAAATTTTAGCAGCCTATGAATGAGTCCAAGCCACCTCAGAAGTGATTAACACTAAAGTACAACTCCTCCTAGCACCCCGACTACCAGTACTAGAGTAGATGTTCAAAAGAAAGGTTCCCTCCACCCACCATGCCACCAGTACTACATGGAGCAAGTAGTTTGCTCTTATCACACAGCGCACCCAGATTAGAAAACTAAATCACCCTGGGATTTTGGAGATAATTACAAACTAGCCAGAAAGTGAAAACTTTATTCTCACTGATAAAGAAGAACAAGAAGTAACATGTACTAAAAAAGCGCCACCATATAACCAACTACCAGCAGAAGAAACACATTACACTCTTTTCACTAATAGTTCTTACCATATTGTAAGAAAGTAAGAATGAAACAGAAGTAAAAAGCAGCTGTATAGACCCCCACACAACAAGTTGCCGAAACTACCGAAAGAGAAAGTAGATCAAGTCAACTTACTAAACTCAAAGCTGTTCAACTAGCACCGAACATTGCAAAAAGAGAGAAGTAACCAAAGCTCTACCTCTACACTAATTCATAGATAGTAACCTATACTCTGTAAAGATGACTAGAAAAGTAAAAGAAGACTAATTAGCAGCGTAGAAGAAAACCAATTTGAACTACTGATGTGTAAAAAGACATCAGTAAAGCTACCAGAGTAAGGAAACTACCTGTAAAAGTTCACCATGTAAATGCCCATGTCCCCAAAAGTAAAACTAATGAAGAGCACCAAAACAATCAGCAAATAGATCAAGCTGCAGAAATAAGAGTGTCAAAGATAAACTTAGATTGACAACACAAGAGAGAGTTGTTCCTAGCATGATGGGCCCATGATGCCTCAAGTCATCAGACTAGAGATGCCACTTTTAAGTAAGCACGGAACCAAAAGGTAAATTTAACCATAAACAGTATTTCTTAAGTTATCCATAACTGTAAAACATGTACTACCATCAAACAAGCCAAGCAAGTGAAACCCCTATAGTATAGGAAGCAGTAATCCAAGTATAGGGAGGCCTGGCAGATTAACTACATCACACTGCCCCAGACACGCCAAAGCAAGCACTACGTGCTCACAATAGTAGAAGCCACCACAAGATGGTTAAAAACCTACCCTGTACCTCATGCTACAGCCCGTTACACCATTCTAAGCCTTAAAAAGCAAGTCCTTTAAAAACATAGTACCCCTAAAAAAATTAAGTCAGACAGTAAGACTCATTTCAAAAACAGCCTTATCAACACCTAAACTAGAGAACACAGCATTGAGTAAGTGTACCATATTCCCTACCATACACCAGCTACAGGCAAAGTAAAAAAGTACAACAGACTGTTAAAAACCACATTAAAAGCATTGGGTGGGGGATCTTTAAAAAACTGAAAGCAACATCTAGCAAAAACCACCTAGTTAGTTAAGACCCGAGGCTCTACCAACCAGGTGAACCCTGCCCAATCTGAGCCTTTTCATATAGTAGATTAGAAACAAAGTCCCAGTAGTGCATGTCAAAAGTTTGTTAAAGAAATCAGTGTAGATCAATTCTGCCTCAAGTACAAACAAACCCATTCATAGAGTTGTCTTTACTCTATAGAGATAAGAGGTGGAATGTCTTTGGTTGACTGTATGATGCTTTTATCCCCAATCGTCTGTTCTGTTTATACTAAATAATAAGTTTTGCACCTTTAAGACTTGTTCCAAGATTAAAGGGGAGGAGAAGAAGCGCGGAGTTTATTTCCAGAAACTTCACTCACTCCTCCACATTCCTGCTGCTGGACTGTGTTGTCTGCGGACGGACAGACAGCGAGACAAAGCTCTCTTTTGCTTTTTAGTTACTTTTAGCTAGCTCAGGCAAAGAAGTTCCCTGGACTGTGGCTTTTCCTTTTCTTTAGACCTGCTCAAACCTGCTCTGGACTGAACACCAAGAAAAGCACCAGCAGCTCACACCTGTGGCCCAGCGGGCCAGGCCTGGGCTGTGGCATTTCAATGCCAGAGGGACTGATAAGAGACTGATAAGAGACAGGCTGAGCTGCAGCCTGGGGGAGATTTTTTCTAAGTTTTTCCCTCTTTTAGAGCGGCAAGAGGTTTTATTTTTTAATATTGTTTAGGTTTTCTTGTTTAATAAACAGTGTTTTCCACTTTTCTCCAAAGAAGTATTTTTTCCCGAACCAGTTAGAGGGAAGAGCCAATTGAATCTGCCTTCTAGAGGAACCCCTTTAAAGGTTCTCTCCCAAATTTGCCCTGAACCAGGACAGGGAGGCCTCTTTTCACTCCTGCTCTTTCATAACCTGAACAGGCCCACATAATGACTGGACAAAGTATTCCATCTGAGATTCAGCAAAGCAGAAGGATTGCTTCCATCTTATTATTTATACTGTTTGTATCTATTCTTCAGATGTCTTCCCTTCTTAAGGGAGTTTATGGAACTGATGACTAACATCCCGATTATGGTTCTCTGTAACCATAACTCTTGGGGTTTTGGAACAAACAACTTTTCTATATAGTAACTCCTCAATCTTACGAGCTCAATCGCTCCTCATAGGAACACTGCGCATTTGTTTGTCTGAAAAACACCTTATTTTTTCAGACATCCTTTCATGAAATATATTTGCATTCTCTCCTCTCATCAGTACATGTAATAAATACATACAACCTCGTCATTTGTGAACAACAGTGAGTAGTACCTGACCTAGGACTCATAAATCAGTATTTCTCTTTATTTCATGGTAAGCCATTGTTTCTTGCTTTCTGTATATGATTTTCCTGCTGCTTTTAATATAATATTTAAAAAAAAATTTGCTTTCTTAAGTTGCTTTTAACCATATCAAAGCTTGAGATGTGTCACCTCTGCAACTTTTCCTTCACTCCCATGTAGTAATACAGAAGACAGTGTTGTACAGGATTTGCTCTTGAAAGTTTGGGTTAAGTCTTACTTTCCTTCATCATCGCCTTAGTTACTTTCATACAGAAATAAAGATTTTTCCTTTAGCTTAGTTAAGTCTCAGAGTTTCCAGTTCCTTTTCTTTTTCTTTTTCAAAGGTAAGCTATATATTTATCCTTTTCTGTGCTTTTTCTATTTCACCAGATTTTCACAAGTTTTGAAAGGTCACAAGTAATGACTCTGAAATTCAATCAAATAGGTCTTTCCATTTCATAGCATGTCATTCATTTAATCCTAGGGACTCCAAACATGCAGTGACAGGACAAGAGGAACAGCTTTAACTGAAATAAGGCAAGTTTAGATTAGATATGAGGAAGAAATTCTTCCCTGTGAGGGTGGTGAGGCCCTGGCACATGTTGCCCAGAGAAGCTGTGGCTGCCCCATCCCTGGAAGTGTTCAAGGCCAGGTTGGATGGGGCTCTGAGAAACCTGGTCTAGTGGAAGGTGTCCCTGCCCATTGCAGGGTACTGGAATGGGCTGATCTTCAAGGTCCTTTCCAACTCTAAGCATTCTATGATTCTGTAAAACTACAAACTTGACAGCAACTTGTAATCTAACACAAAAGTCTCGATAGGAACTATTTTGCAATTTTTGAAACATATTGTTGCATTTCCCATCATAAAAAAAAATTGCTATTTTTATGTCTAAAATGTAATGACCGAAGAAAACTCTTCATCTAAAAATTATTTATTCTTTAATCTGTGGACACATGAACTGGAAAGATATGAGTAATACATACTCAGAGGTATTTCAGAAACATATCCACTCAAAGTAGAACACTTCAAATACTTAGAAGTTCATTAAGTGATCCAACACCTTCACATTGTCCACAAAAGAAATAATATTATTCAGGACACGGATTAGGAATTAAGTTGTGCAGTCAGGAGAATGAAGGACTCAAAAAAGATTAACTGCAAGACTAGACTTGGAACAAAAGGTACGAACCATAATGAATGCAAAAAAAAAAAAAAAAACCCTTAAAATGGGCAACTAAAGCAGTCCTTCTGCCTCACTAAAATAATGTTCAGAGCCTGCTGTCTTCTCCATACATGAGGCATCACTTCAAAACAAGCTCTGTTCTTCTCTACAGACAGATGTGCTTAAGCAAATCCCCATGACCACCTGTGAAGTATCCATAAGGGCTTACCCCTACTGAGAGTCATGGTAGTGTCAACTCACCTTCAGATCAGTCTAATCCTAGGCAATACGTTTCAGTCTGCCTTATCCTATAGATGTAAGAGGTAACAGTCCTACTGGCAGCAGTAGAAATGGGATTTTATCATACATATTAACAATGAAAATCAGCAGACACTCTGGGAATCTTAGCTATTGAACAACATTGTCATGCATTCCAGGATCTTAAAAGTGAAGTTACCAAAATTCATTGTGTAATTATTCCATTTTTTTATTACTTTTAATAAAACTACTACCTACCCTAACATTGTGAATTATCTTTCACTCAAAATATTTCTTGTCTTTCAAGCAAGATAGGATATTTTAATAGAGTGTATATAAGATCAATTAGTAGAAGTACAGGTTAAGATTGAACTGAGTAATTTTAGCATTATTTTCATTCCATGGAGCCCAACAATTTATGCAGACTAGAGCATATGGAAAATTCTAAATGTTTTAAGTAATTTTTATTGGAAAGCAGGATGTGAATTTGGAAACTGAGTTCCCCGTTAACCTTTTAAAATTATATAGGAATGGTAGAAACTCTGTTTTCTTCATGGAGATCTATGACTTCATCCACATTTTCAAGGCAGTCATTTGCTAAGCATACATATGCAAATTCACTGAGCATACCAAAATTAGAGCATACCAGTTTGGTAAGTACTTTAGCATCTTTGTCTTCTGCTGTGCATCGACTCTTCCCACTGTAGCCACACTATGTAGTACAGATAAATGTAGATAATCCTCCTAACTGGTACCAAAAATGTTTCAGAGAAAAAGCAAGATGCTTTAGCAACAAGTAAGGTAAGTTTCTAACATTTCCAGTAGTGGACCTCTCCAGCATCGCATTGTGTTTTGCCAACATTCAAGTTTGTACAAAGACAATTCAGGAGCTCTAACCTTGTGCTAAGAAGTGCAACTTAAAAATATATTTCCCCAGTATCTAGTAAGTACTGAATCTTTGCATTTCTACCTTATGACTATAAATTCATGAGGTCCAAAGTATTTTAATAAATTTAATACATTTAATAGAAAATTATATGTAATTTTTATTTGGTCACATTTCTTCATTTGACCAGCTATTGGTTTTGCAATTTTAGCCATGCTTTATTATTCTTCCTCTAGGTTTTGGGTTTTTTCTTTCCAAAGACATCATATTTTATCAAATGTAATAGTATCAAGGGTTTTCACACTATGATTTACATTTGGACTTGGCACAAAATAGACAATTCCTAAGGCAACCTATAATTCCAATCCATTAGGCTAATGTGTTGCAGCTGCTGTGAACAGTGAGCATGTCATCTTTAGTATAATGATGTCTGCTACAGCACAGAAGATCAAACAAAATAAACCGATAAATTACTGTGCATATAAACATCACAGTTATTTTCACTCTCTTGCCTCATCTCCATTCTCAACATAGTCTGTTGTATTTGTGGGTAACCTTTTGTGGGGATTTTAAGTGTTTCTTTTTACAACTGGTAGAATCTTCCATTAAAAGAGTTCTGGCCAAGTGCATAGATCTCATCTGTAAAGTATATATAATGAATCACTATTCAGTAGCTGTCAATTAGAGGTTTTTTGGAGAAAACACTAGAAATTCACATAATTTATTAAAACCATTTATTGGCATTGTTCAGCCTGGAAAAGAGAAGGCTTCAGAATTACCTGACTGTGACCTGAAGGGAGACAACAAGATGGAGGGAGACTATTTAATGAGGTCATGGACTGACAGGACAAGGGCAAATGGCTTAAACTGAAAGAGAGCAGGGTTAGATAAGGTATTAGAAAGAATTTCCTGTGAGAATGATGAGGCCCTGGCACAGGTTTTCCAGTGAAGATGTGGCTGCCCCAGCCCTAGAAATGTGCAAGGCCAGGTTGGATGGGGCTCTGAGAAACCTGGTCTAGTGGAAGGTGTCCATGCCCATGGCAGGGGATGGAATTGGATGATCTTTAAGGTACTTTCCAACCAAAACAGTTCTACGATTCTTAATTTCTACTTTAAAAAACTTCTATCACAAAATCTGCTACATTTCCTTTTGGTAGAAGATGGACCATTCATTAATTAATTTGGATTAATTTTCACTCCTTTCTGCTGAAAGAGTCAATATCAACATTTTCTACTTTGTTAAAAAGTGCCTTTGCCAGACTATCAGACTTTACATCTCCAAACTGTCTTGTTGATATTTTTTTTAAAGGGTGTATTATATATTCTAAAAGATAAAAAAAACAGGTGGGGAAAAAAAAACAGGTGCTTTCCTAATCTGTTTGGTAAGGTATCTTCACATTATAGGGTCTAGTCCCTACATTATTTCAGCAAGGAAAGGCACTAAGTCACACACAGACACAATGAGTATTAAGATCAAGGCCAATGAGCATTAACATCAGGAGAGTTCCTGATGAAGTAGGCGGTAATAAAATCCAAATTCTGAGTATCCACTGCTGTAACTCTGTGAACAACCATTCTTTTTTGTGCTACTATAATTTATGCCAGCATCTGTGAATGCAATGTCAAATCTGGATGCATTCTGTAAAGCGTTTCAAAGAGCCACTACAGAGCTCCCTAATGAAGCCCTTCTGCTTGGTTATCTTATCTTGCTTCAAGATCTTATACTCTGAAATGTGAACAATGATAATAGCCTGACAGCAAGACATTCTTCTTCTTCTTCTTCAGTAAATCTTTCACTGAGAAATTATTTTCAAACCTATACATTGAGGAGAGAAACAAGATTGTGAGAGAAGACTCCCTTTAGCTTTATTAAAAGACATTTAAGGAGGAGTCTGGCTATAAAATAGCAGAGTAGTTATAAAATATTTAGAAAACAATGGCAACAATAAAAAATATTCATTTGAGCATATTAATTCAAGGCCTAGGCTTGAGCATTTACAATTTCAGCCACAAGAGAGTGTTGTAGATGGATAATGAGATGGTTGGCTCTCATTAAGAGATAATTAAGGGATGAATATTGTGTGAATATTAAGAGAAGCTTTATTGATGTATAGTTATTTATTGTCGTTTAAATGTCCTCTGTTCTCCCCATAGTTCCCTTTCCCCCCTCTCTGTATTGTTGCCATCAGACAGCCTGGGTTGTCTAGGACAGGTAGAAAGAAGGCATGTGCATGTGCCCCTTCCATGGGGCAGTTGGGCATGGAAAAGCTTGTTGATGGGGGGGCGCGGCATGACAACACCTGACCCTCCCATCAAGTTGCAAGAAAGGAGTTTCCACCAATAAACAGCAAAGGAGAGCTGCCTGACAGACTTTGGGAGGGGCCAGGGTCCGCTGATAGAAGCCCCAGGAGTATAAAAGACTATGCATCCATCTTGAAGATGAGCCAGCCACGTGGTAGGCAGCCATGAGGGCAGCTTCCAGAGCTACAATTTTTCCTTATTTAGTCCTTTTATTGTATTTTTGTTAAGGTTTAATAAACCTTTTAAAATTTTTAAAGTGAGCAGTCGTTTCAGCCAGAAACGTATCAGCCAGAGTATCGTATCAGGCAGAAGCATTGATAGCCTGCAGTGTGTGATGGTTTATATAGGTTAGCTCTAAGCACTTTTACTAAAATTTTCAAAAAAACCTGCAGATTTTCCACTGTAAAATTATTTTATTGCATTCTATTCTAATTTCACCAGCTTTGACTTTAATGTAACTTCTTTTATCTTTCAAAAATTGTTGAAGGTGTTGCAAGACAAACTTAACTTCTTGCATATTTATTTTAAATAAACTAATTCAGATTGCCTCAGAATGAAACTATGGAAGAAGCAGTTAATTTCTGTGTGATTATATTACAAATTTTTAATAAATTAGTCTTTTAGAAAAGAGTCTTCTGAGACATATTTAATCAGATTGTAATATAACCCCATGTATTACATTCCTAGTTACACTGTATCATTGAGTTAATTTGGTTTGTACTTCAATTATTAAAATTAATGATTTTTACTTATGAAAAGAAAATGCTGAAACACACTTGATAAGGCTAGTTTTTGAAATAGTTTAAATAATTTTCTACTATCTGTCAGTTTGAAGCCATTTCCCCTCGTCCTGTCACTCCAGGCCCTTGTAAGTAGTCTCTCTTCATCTTTCTTCTGGGCTCACTTCAGGTACTGAAAGGCCACAGTAAGGTCACCCCAGAGCCTTCTCTTTTCCCGGCAGAACAATCTCAATTCTCTCAGCCTTTCCTCACAGTAGAGGAGCTCTAATAATTTTTCAGTAACATCCTCACAAAGGCAGGATAATCTTGAGCTATAAGCCACATAAACTTCTAGCAAAGACCCTAATGGAACAAGTTAGTGTGGGCTCTGATTACTACCAGGAGGACACAGGATTCCCCAGAGCAGGTACACATGTACTAAGAGTTCCTTCTTTACTGCAGACTAGAGAATTGGTCTGTGAAATTAAGGGAAAAAGCATGTAGAATCATAGGAAAATTAGCTTGGAAGGGGCCTGTAGGTGTCATCTAATGAAACCTCCTCATTAAAATGGAGTTAACTTCTGTTAGATCAGATTGCCAAGAGCAAGATTGTCCAAAGAGGCTGATATATATATAATATATATAATTGTAGGTGCATTCCTAGGAACCCACCCAGGTAACTGATGAATAGGGCATTAATGATGTTAATAGGGCATTTCCAGTCATGCCCTATTAACATCATCATATATTCATTCTTTATGTCTGATTCAAATTTTCCCCGTTGCAACCCATGGCTGTTGACTCTCATCCTTTCAGTGTGCACCTCTGAGAAAAGCCAGGCTCCATCTGCTCCACAAAGAAGTTGCAGACTGCTATCAGATTCCCCTGTAGCACCCTCTTTTCCCCAGCATTTTCTCATGTAATGTATACCTAAGGCACCTCACTTCCATAGTGACCCTCCTCTGTGGTCTAACAGTTTCATCAATACCTTTCTTGTACTACAAGGACACAAAACTCAGGGGATTTTTCCTGCTTCCTAGCAGCAGATTGTTTGGCAGAGATTTAATAGGAATTGTTTAACTTATGACTTATAAGAATTGTTTAACTTAACACTTTACATAATTATGTTCAAAACACTGGGGATGACCCACCAATAGATACAGAAACCTAAACTGTGCTTGCAATCTCTGTTGTGTTTCTGTATAAATACTCTGTAGTAATTGCTCATGTTATGCATAAAATATTCACTTTACTCCTGTGAAAGCAATACACCTCTTCCTAGGAGCAATGAAGCACAGAACTATGACAGAAGAACCCTGGTTCTGCTATCTCAATTTAGAGATCAAAAAGAATCACCCAAAATAAAAGAATACCTGTTCTCAGTTCTGAGTATAAAGTAGAAAAGAACAGAGTCATCTCTGAAGGAATCCATTTGTCAACATCTGGCTCATATCCTAGAAATTCTTCTTTGTCACAGAAGGGAAATACAATGAGTGTGTTGCATCATTTGAACATTACAAATATATAGGCGTGTTTGGAAATAAAAGTCTCTCTAAGGTAAAATGCTGCCAAATGGCTCCTTGAGACACAGAGACTGGGTGCACACAAATGGTCAGAACAAATTCTTGGTCAGACTCTATATTGGAGCAGAAGGAGGACACAAAGACGTACATCCAAGTCTGGATCTGGAGCACAGGAAACTGCTAGCATATTTTAAAACCCTTTTCTCAAGAAGCTTTCCTTATCACCTGCATCTTAAACATGACTGAGTCATGCAGTAACCATGATGGATTTGCAAAGAAAGGCGAAAAACAGGAATAACTGATATGAAGTGCCCCAAAAATAAGGTTGAATCGTACTAAGTATTTTGATCACAGTGCAAATAATACAGAAATATATGTGTTGCATTAAGACACGTATTAATAAATGTCAGTCTGTGCCAATACACAAGTGACATCACTATAGTCCATGGTATAATTCTTTTATGATACTGAATCTCAATGCCTTTCAGTCAGAAACCAGAATGTCAGTTGAGCATGTAATATCATATAGGCCTCTGCTTTGTTTGATTGCTGATCATTTCCAGATCACTGACTTGAAACATCTTCTGTCCACACCCACTTCAGCCTGACTTTTCACTTACAGCCCCTCGAAATAAATCTGGTGAATATGCATCTTTACACTTACTGCAGAGCTTGAGGAATAGCTTGACATGAGGAATTATTTAACAAAGCAAGGCAATTCTAAAAAATAAATGTTTTCTTCCTAAAGCACATTTTTCTTCCTTGTACTAACAGTAATGGTTTACAACATATTTGCATGGATTTAGAGGTCACTGATGGATGTCATTGCATATACAAACTAGCAACTTTTGGCCTTTTACATTAATAGAGCATTAAGACTAAAAAATGTTCTCTTTTCTAAAGTATGCAGTGGAATATATGTCTCACACATCATCATATAGGTACAATTCTACATAACTGAAAGCAAAAACCAAAAAAAAAAAAAAAAAAAAAATTTTTTTCTAGCTCTCTTTCTCTTTATTCCATAGATAGGCAATTTATTCTGACCATGGTAGTAGGTGATTTATTATTGTGTTGCTGCAGAAAGAGAGCTGAAAAGGAGTTTTGAAATGGCAATTGTGACATTTACTGAGTGATAATCTCATACCACCATTTACAGGAAGCAGGTGGTAGCTCTTTACCATTGGAGACAGATGGAAGTCCTGCATTGGAGGGTGTTGGGGTTTTTTTCTGTTAGATAAATTAGCTTAAATAATTCAAGCATTTTTCCCCTTGCCTGATCAGTGCTTTGTGCAAACTTAAGTATTTAAAGACTGGTTTACTATTGAGCAAAATTTTGCACAGCTCATGCTGTTTTTCCTCTTTGAGCCTCCATGAATCATATTTAGCTTTTATAAAGCATATAATAACTATTTAATATCCCAAAAGGAGAGGCTGCATGAGGGCAAGTAGCACCATCAAAAATTCCACTCATGTTAATCTGGAAAAAAGATTTTCTTCCAACCAAGCACACTTCCAGAGAACTCTACCCTGAGTGCCACAGCCTGTGCATGGCAGCTGGGAGGATGGACCAGTGATACAACCACACTCACAGTCTTTGCTGTCTCAACCCTATGCTTAGCATTTTCACAGATGAAGAATTTTAACTTCTCTGTTTAAACAAACAATTTTCAAAACCCAAATCCAGTATCTCCAGGTTGCCACACAGCTTCTAGCAGACTGACTTTGTACGACTACCTCTAATGTCTCCAATGTTTAAAAATACGTCTCATGCTAAAAAAAGTTTTGTAAATCAGAAAACAATTTGTTTAAGGGATTTTTATTGTTTTTGTTTTGTTTGATTTTTCCTTGGTTACTGGTGGGATTATTTTCCTTGCAGAAAGATATGAATGGAAGAGGGACTGAATGAGAAAGTAGAAATCACCTTCTCACGGAGTTCTACCCTGAAAAAGAAAAAATGAAAATAAAAAAGGAAGACAGAGAAAAGAGAAGGAAAAGAAACAGAAGAAAATTTAAAAAAAAAAAAAAAAAGGAAAAAGGAAAAAAAGAAAAAGAAAAAGGAAAAAAAAGGGAAAACAAGAGAAAGGAAAAAGCTTTTGGTTTTAAATTAGTTATTTTAGCTGATCCATAATAATTCAAAAGGCGCACAGACTACAAACTTCATCATATATTTGTGACCCAGATGTCAACAAAATACTAGAATAGTAGTATTTATTCTATTGAACTTGAAAACATGAAACTTGTTGAAGTATTATGTGGTTTCCCAGGAATACTATATTTTGAGGTACTTAATGGCAATTACAAATATAACGAATACTCAGTATATTCTATAAATATCTTCAGGTGATTGACAGATATAAATATCACCCAATTCTTGTCAGGCATTCAGTGGACCTTATTAATATAGTCAATTGCTTAACAATTATAACTGCCATAAGTATCGATCTTGTCAGCACTGTTGTCATGAATTAAATCGCTGCCAAGGAACATGGTGAATTCCATCAATAACCGTATCACATAGGGAACAGCTGTGGATCCCATTGAAGCCAGTGCTAAAATTCCTCCTATTTTCCTCTTGAGGAATTCTGTTGGGAGCAGGGTTTTATCCCATGATTATAAAAAGATCAGGTTAAAAGCTCTACTAATTTTAACAAAGCTCTACTTCATTTTTATGACATTTGTAAAAGCTACAAGCCACAGATCAATCTAACATAGTAAATTTAATTGCTTTAAAATGTGGACTACCATTATTAAACATAAGAATAGGTACCTCAAACTCCATAAAGACAAATTTAAATCCTATTTTGCAAACGTGTTTTACCTTTCAGTGAGTTCCGATACCGATTTCATTTAAACCATTTGAAAAATCTCAGTCTAGAGAATTAAACTAGGAGTATAATTCAAATACTCAAGCAAGTCCTTCACAACTATCAATAGATTAGATTTCCCTTGGCTTGCCTATCTGAAGTTTAAATTGTTTGTAGAACTGCCATTCCTGAAAGGTAAATAAAAAAAACATATGCACTTTCATCTAAAGAGATACAATAACTAAATGTTTATTCACCTCTCTCGTTATTCTAGCAATGAAGAGCTCTGCTACCTAAGCAGTCATCCAATCTTAAAAATCAACACATCATCAATTAGGTCCTAATAGCAAATTTGCCTACAAACTAGGATTTGTCTGCAAAGTTGCCGAGATCAGATTAACTGTTTCACCTCTTCACATGAACTTGTTAAAACTTTTGGTCTAGGTCATCCAACATATTCAGCCTCCTTATAGAAACATAACTAAATGATGCAGATAGCATTTTCCATTTAACAGAAAAAATTACATACTTCAGCTCTCTTTTTCCTGCCGTTGTTTGTGGATTTTTTATCAAGCTTTATTTTTGGATTAGACAGGTTTCAATGGATCATCAAGGAGAAGAGTTTTGGTACACGTTTAAAGAAAGAATATACATTTCTTGCTTTACTGTGACAGATAAAAGATACGGGTATCTTCCAGATACAGTTTGTCAAAGAGATTTATGCCTACAGCATTCTTTCCCTTTGGTACACTGTCTACAATAGTTTTATACCAATCCCAGGCACTTCAGATCCTTCAAATACCCAAGCTGGATTTATTTATTCCCTAAACTTGCAAAATCAAATTATTGCTACTCACACTCTTAAATAAAAAATTTTTCCTTCTATTTTTCTACACTTTAGTCTTTGGCTAAATGTAGCATAACTTAAAATACTTCAGTTTGAGTGGAGAGTGACAGAATAAAATGATGAGGCATTTCTGAACAGATAGATTCTTGGTGGCTTTGGGCCTATAGAAATGAATACTGAGATTAGATTAGATTAGAAAAGAGAAAAATAATTAATGCTTGCTTTTTACATTCTGCCAGTATGGTTCTTCCATGGGTCTTCCAAGGGTCCATTTTTACTAGTGCTATCATCTCTTAGAGAAAAACAGTGCTAACAAAAATATTTTACTTTTATGTCTGCCTCTGTGTGTGGGTTTTTTTGTTTTGTTTTTTTCCCATACTCCCCCATGGGGAAAAAATTGGTATGCAGCCATTTGGGGAAGACCGATTAAAGTAATCCATATCTCTTACAAAGCACTTAGTGACTCTGTGTAATTTGGGCATGGTTACATCTGCTGTTGCGAATGAAAATGTGTTTAGCTGAGCACACAAAAGTGTGTCTGGGACCCAGGCTCCCCAGGCATCCCTTCTGAGCATTAGGGCCTTTGAGACTTTGTTGCTTAAAGGAGAAGTGCAAGAGCAAGGAACAGTTCCCTGCTTTAGGGTAGCTCTTGCATTCTCTTTGCATGGCTGTGAAGCGGGTGTTTGAAGGATGTGGTTTGTGTGTTATGGTTGGATGTAGGCCATAGATGGCAAAGCTCGATGCCTAACCTGCACCTCATATCTGGATGTCTGTATAAGGTACCTGCTTCCTCATCTGCCTCCTCATTCTAACACTTCCTTTTAAGTTTCCCTTGCTCTCATAGCACATATTACACTGGGGTCTTTTTACACTGTTTTCCTTGAGGCAATATATTTTCCTCCTTAATAATGACAGAATCTTAAAACACTTTGGGTTGGAAAGACCTTTAATAATCATCCAGTTCCACCCCCTGCCATGGGCAGAGACACCTTCCACTAGACCAGGTTGTAACAAGCCCTGTCCAACTTGAACTTGGATACTTCCAGGGATGGGACAGCCACAGTTTCTCTGGGCAACCTGTGCCAGGGGCTCACCACTTTCACAGGGAAGAACTTCTTCCTAATATGTAATCTAACCCTGCTCTGTCTCAGTTTGAAGCCATTCCCCTTTGTACTGTCACTCCAGGTCCTTATAAATAGCCTCTCTGCATGTCAAGTCTCTATTCATGTCAGATCTTTATAGCTAATTATAATACTGACAAGTGCATCAAACCAGACATTCTTCCAGACACTTTAACATGTCAAAGTCAAAATTGTGTTTCAAGGGGTATTTTTTTTTTACTTACTGCCCGATCTCTAGTCTCATCTGTGTTCTAGCACTGGCTCTGATAATGTAATTGGATTTGACCATAGTTTGATGACTAAGACTTTTGTGTGTGAACACAATACATATTAGAAAGGAAGAGCAAGTATGCAAACTATTCATGTGAAATACAGGATGAAAATTAGATTAAGGTTTCTAGTGATTAGTAGTATAAATGTAACTAAAATTTTCTTCCTGGTAAGCTACACTGTTGCAGGGAAAATATCTAGCGTAGGAATATAAAAGGGTAAAAGACTTTAGAAAGTGTAAAAAGGCCCCAGAAAATAGACATAAAGCTAAGAAAGGCTGGGAAATTTCAAAACCTTCTCATGGGAAGCTTGGAAGTTAAGAACCAAGTGAATACATTTATATTTATCACAAGGCACCAGAAAGAACACAACTCATTGATAATCCAAGATGTGAAAAGTCCTAGATATATGCTTTGCAAAGACAGAAAAACTTTCAATCTTAAATAATGAATTATTGTGTATTGTTTGAGGTTCATAGAAGTCCTTGTGTTAATGTTAAACCCACATAGGTCCTTTTCTTATTGGTTAGAGTATAATGACTTTACACCTTTTCTTTTATGCTACTGGTTCAAAGAATATGTAGAAAAAGGCTTTGCATAAGCTGCCATCTTGTCTCTGATGTGGATTTGCATGGATGTTGTTTCTCTGTGTCTCCTGATTTTTGCTTGAATGATACAGACAGATAATAAAATCCTAAGTCTTCAACCAGTCAGGGTCCCATCCCATTTGTGAGACACAGATTGATCCAGCAATCTAGTAATAAAGAGGAAGATACAGTTTTGAATTATTATGTGATTCCTTGTCATAGCACAAGACTGGACTCACTGGTGCAAAAATCTAGTTTTACAGTCTCAGCAGTTGTAGTTATAGTAGAAGAAATGACAACTAAATTTGTTGCTCTATATCTCCATGGATTTATTTTGCATTCAAATCTTTGACAATTCTTCATCTTCAGAAAAGCTCTCTATCACATGTATGGGTGTTGTGGAAAAATTCTCAGTATATCCCTGGTGTTATGCATTTTATAACAGAGGAAAGCAGGAAAGACCACTGCACAGAGCATACCTTCAAAAATACAAGGGAAAGGGAATGTCCAGGTTCAGAGCAAATCTGGGAGAGAGCCCCCAAAGCAGTTCCTCTAGGAAGCAGATGCAATCAGCCCTCCCCCAACCAGTTCAAAAAAAAAAACACTTCCTTGGAGAAGAGTGTAAAAAACTGTTATTAAACAAGAAAACCTAAACAATATTAAACAATAAAACATCTTGCCGCTCCAAAAGAGAAACAAATTCAGACAGTCCCCTCCGTGGGCTGCAGCTCAGCTCACTCAGTCTCTTATCAGTCCCTCCGGCGCTGGAAATGCCACGCCCCAGGCCTGGCCCACTGGGCCACAGGTGCGAGCTGCCAGTGCTCTTCTTGGTGTTCAGTCCAGAGCACGTTTAAACAGGTCCAAAGAAAAGGAAAAGCCACAGTCCAGGGAACTTCTTTGCCTGAGCTAGCTGAAACTAACTAAAAAGTAAAGGAGAGCTCTGTCCCGCTGTCTATCCATCTGCAGACAACACAGTCCAGCAGCAGGAATGTGGAGGAGTGAGTGCAGTTTCTGAAAACAAACTCCATGCTTCTTCTCCCCCCCCTTCACTCCTGGAACAAGTCTTAAAGGTGCAAAACTTATTATTTAGTATAAACAAAACAGACGATTGGGGATAAAAGCATCATACAGTCAACATAGGACAGGGAGTCATCTAATAATTTCAGCATTTTACTACACAATGATTTATTTTTAATATTTTTAAAGGAACATAAACAACCTACATAAAAAATTTTATATAAGACTCAAGAGGTATTAAAATAACTTTGATAAAAAATACAGTTTCAATTAGATCACAAAGGTGATCAAATGTAGATTTGGAATCTACAAAAATATTCTCTAAATCTTTTCAATATATACTACTGATAATATATATATGGAACTATAGTATAAATGTATTATATTGTGTATTATCATAAAATACTATTATATATTTAAAGTAATTTCTTATGAAAAACTAGGTAGGGCAATATAGTAACAACAGAACATTCCTTTTAGTAGCCATACTTGAGATATTGCCTTCTGGCATTTGTCAGTGCAGGTACAGATTTGTAATCCACTCTGCACCTATGTTCACCTCTCTTCCTTTCAAATTTGATACATACCGAATATTGTGGAGTTATGCTCTCTCAGAGTTTCACTGCTTGCCATTACAAGCATCATTACTGTTCACTCTTGTTTACAATAAAAACAGGGGACAAAAATCAAGAATGAAGATTAATGTGAGGACAGTAAGTAGATGCCAGTTTGCAGAGATGTGCAGTTCATAGTCACCAAGATCCTTAGGAACAAATTTTTAGACAGGTAATTACTTGGCATGGTTAAAAATATTGACAAGATTAAATACATTACTAAACTGTGGATTTCAAATATCTCATCATCAAATACTTACATTTTTTCTGTGTTTTTTTTTCTGAAAACCAAAAAAAATATTTTACTCTTATAACTTAATACTCCATATTTCTTATCATTCTAATAATAGAAGGAGTGACATTTTAATCTGTTTCAATATGAGATCAAATCTGTTACTATAAATCAAGATGTAGGGGAACAAAAGACAGAACACTTAAGAAAATAGATCATAGAATATGAATGTAAGGAAGTATGCATAAAACATCAGGAAAAGAGAAATTAATTCCTATATTTTTTTAAAAAAGTAATTGTTCTGTTGTATGTATGTTTCAGGAAAAGGGATAGTTCATGTTCCTAGAACAACATCATACATTTTTGTTGTATCTCTCGTAGATATTGATACAATATTACTAATTTATTATTAATAAGCAATTATTAAATTATTTTAATTATTCTCATCCTTATTTATGAACCATTACCTCTTCATTCCATATACTCCACATCTACATGATAACAAAAGCTGGCATTTAGAGGTACTCACTAAGTAATTAAAAAATCTAAATAGTTAATTTCAAGATGTTGGAAAGATAATTAGGTAAAAGAAAAATAGGTAATACTGCTGTTTTACATGGCTTGTTAGTTTAGATTTTTGTCCAATTTTCACCAAGATGAATTTATAATTAAGCCACCTACTTCATATTGAATCTGCACTGAGTAGAAACAGAATGTGTGGGTTTATATTTTCTATTTTTCTAGTTGCAATAATAAATTTTGGGTTTCATCACAAGTTAGTCAGAATTTTTTTTTGTTTATGTTTATTTGTTATCAGTATTTGTGTCATTCACACAAATGATTCATTTCTGCCAATACCCAAAAGACAGAAAAAGATCATTCAAAAGCAGAAAGTGACTAAATATTTTATATTCTCAAAAGTATTTTGATACTTCTTTAGATCTGTCTTTCCTAGAAACTTCAAGGGTCAAATTTAATTCAGTACATTTTGCTTTCTATTCAGTATAAAGAAGCTTTCTGAAAATTACTACATGTCTATATAGTGGCAATTATGCTACACTACTGTTATTTTTAAACCTTATTATACCATTGGCTACCACAAACTAAATATTCCCTGTTGCAACATCACACAGCACTTGTCTGCTGGAAACCATCTGTGGTGATTCTAAATCTGCCCATGGTAGCCAATAACAATGTCAGGCAGAATCCTATAAATAAATGATCCTATCAGACCATTTAAATTTCTCTACCAAAACAACTAATGTTACATTATATCTCCTTTCCACTTAACATTCCCAGCCTCAACTAAAAGTAACTACAGCTTTGGTATTTTAAAATCTTCATTGAATTAAAAATAGCCAAATAACAAACATTTTACAGAAGTCTGTGTGGACAGCAGCCTTAAAGTCATGTTTCTAGCTCAAATAAACCCAAAGTAGTTGTCAATGTACTCCAAAACCAGTAGTCCTATGACTATCATTGCAAGTGTTTGCTATTACATCCAGCAGAAATTTAAGACCAATTCCATTCCTTAATCTCACGATAAAATAGGAGTTTCCAGCCCTTAGGTGGCAATTACATATTAAGCTTAAACTATCCTTCAGGCCACAGGGAGAAGTTGAAGGTCATTCAAGGAGGTAAACAATGTATTTATAGTCAGGTCAAGTATCAACACTTGTTGTTAAGTGTTGTGTTTGATGATTGGGTTGGAGTTTTTACGGAGTTTACCTTGACAAGTGGAAAAACCAAGAGACACAAGATGTTTCAAGAATCATAAGCAAATTAGCTGTTCCCTGGGAGAAGATTTTAAAATGACCTGTTGAATAAAGTTTGTAACTTAGAGCAAACCATTTGTCCTGGGTTACAGCAGAAGTGTTAATATGGGATGTAACTGTGTATTCTACCCCCCTTTATGCCATTTCTGACAAACTGTTAATGATGGGTGGTTTGCAGTAGTTAACCAGTGCACACCTGATCCCTCAGGCTACAAGCTGGGTGTTAAATGAGAGAAAGAAAATGCAAACCCTGCAAGGCAGAGCAATGCCTTCATACCAATGACTCAGCTGTGATAACTCCCTCCAGGGAAGCAGCAGCACAGTCCCACCCATCCTGACATCATGATCTCTGCTACTGGGTTATAGTGAACTGAATGGCAACCGTAGACCAGGAAGATGCAAGGGAGTATCAAGGACTCAAAAAAATATCCTATGATTCACAGAATTACATCACTCCATTGTGAAACTCCCTGCCCTGCAGAAGGTACTGAACATTCCCTCCTGAACTTGACCATATATAACTGGGATTTGGGACGGCACCACCACCACTGGGCAGATCCAGAGGAGGACCAGGACTTCAACAGGACCGCAGATTTCAACTGCAGTCATCAGTTCAACAGACCTGCAACCATTACTTGATAGGACTGTGACCACCACCCTGAGCAACAGGGTGCCAGGTTGTACTCTGTGGGTTTAAGCAAATGTTTTTTTTTTTTCTATCATTGCATCTATTGTAATCTGTCTATTAAATTGTAACTCTGACCTGAAATCTCTTGGAACATAATTGTGTGGGGTTCATTTCTCCTGCTCTGAGATGCATCTGCTTCCCAAACACACTTCTGATTTACATAAAACATTATGATACAGCTATGAAAATACATTAATTATATCATAAAGAAGTAGCAATTTTTTTCCAAGATCCATGTGCTTTTTAGTGCCATGTATGTTGTTTCCCACAGTATAGTCTTAAAGTTAAAAGAGACCTAATTTAAGTAAGGAATATACAGTCAAAAGTGAGTTACACAGGAGCTGTTCATGTGGGAACATCCAAGAGTTGAATTCAGGACCAGCTGTATCCAGTCCAGACATTTTCTAACTCAAGGTGATTACTGAAATACTGTTTGAACTTTTGAAGACCATTTCTATTTTCTAAATCATAACAAGAGAGCATAAATATTGTATTAGGACCTTAAGTATCACATTAAAAATTCACATGGTAAAACGGTTTGGCAAAGCAAGAGATAATCTGAGTCTGAGAGGAAAATGCAAGACCCATCATGCTTCCCTGGACTCTGGGGAACAGAGTCCTTATAAAGTCAATGACATAATCTTAGCCTAAATAAAAGAAGGAATTTTTGGTAGAATACACTGTACCTGTATATATAATGGAAACACCATGATTCTTCCACAGCTGAAACTATTAGGAATGGCTGAGTTGCTGCAGCTATTTCCTGGTATAAATTATACGTACTACTTCAAAGTTATAGAGTCTATTGACAAACGCTATGAAGCCATTACATTATCACGAGTCAAATTGTATTAGGCTGTTATTCTCAGATATTTATTTGGTTGGTTAGAGCATTTAGTCTGTTCTAAAGGTACTGTTCAGCTTTTAAAAGCTACTTGGGTTACTTTGAAGCACAAATCTAATGGCTTTTAATCTAATTAACATCCATCCAGAATTATTTTAATGACAGCAAGGTAATAGTCTCAGGCTGTCATGGTTTGACACTCTCCTTTCCATGTCACAGTGCTCTCACCACCGTGCATGGACAGACTGCTCATAGGGCTCCTTTAAGGATGCTTTGCCATGAACCAAAAGAGACAACAGTTCAGTTTCTCATTTTGGGACTACAGTCCCCCCCATTTTCCCCTGGGGCTGAGGGTCCAAGAACAGAGGTCTTCTGCTCCTCTTCTTTTTCCTTGAAGATAGAGGGCTTCTCCACACCTTCTCTTTACTCCTCTGCTGGTGATCACTGAAACAGGTCTCCTGGCACACCAACGCACCACCCTAAGTGCAGCTTCTGTTAGGAGAATTTGGTTCAGTCTACGGCTAACAAGAGAAGTCCAGCCACAAGCCACTCTATCATCTCCTTCCAACTCGAGAATTTCTTTTTCCATCATCTCGGATCCCAGACTGTCTCTCTTCTACTTCAAATCAAGGAGGAGTAATATTTTACAAAGCCTTCATTTCTCAGGAAAGGGTTAACAGTTCAGACTCCCTGGACGGCTGATATATCTGCCCAGCAGCCGATTCCCAAGGCCAAGGCTGGGCACCTTCCTCCCCCCCCTTCTCTTCCGCGCCGGCAAAGTTACAGGTGCCGTCCGGACTCTCTATCTCTTCTCTCTGGGGGGGGGGGAATGACAAAGACATCTCCGCTTCTCTCCACCCTTCCGTCCACAGGAGCTGGCTCGGTTCCAGTCCTTCTACCCCTCGGCTCACCTCGACCAGGCCTCATGGCTTCCCCTCCCCCACCCAGCCCGCGGCTGGGCAGGGGAGGTCCGCACAGCACCTTGACCGGAACCAAAAGAGCGAGCTCTTGGGAGTTCTTGCTTTTAACCCCCTGTGTTCTCAGAGGCGTATCCCTATCTTCAGTGGTCACTTCAAGTGCCAATATCCAAACTTGACCACTGATTGGTTTGACCCAACTTCCTGAAGAAAAAAAAAAAATCACTTCCATGTCAAACCACGACACTCCACCCTTCGCCTCTGAGAACACACATTTCTAAAATTATATCAAAATTACATCTAACACACTTCTACATTATAACCTAATACATGCTTTGCTCTTATTCCTTTTTGATCTCATTTCACAGTCTTCATCTTATCATCATCTTATCTTGCCCAGAACTCGATTTCCCGGTCAGGGAACCAAAAATGTCATGGTTTGACACTCTCCTTTCCATGTCACAGTGCTCTCACCACCGTGCATGGACAGACTGCTCATAGGGCTCCTTTAAGGATGCTTTGCCATGAACCAAAAGAGACAACAGTTCAGTTTCTCATTTTGGGACTACAGTCCCCCCCATTTTCCCCTGGGGCTGAGGGTCCAAGAACAGAGGTCTTCTGCTCCTCTTCTTTTTCCTTGAAGATAGAGGGCTTCTCCACACCTTCTCTTTACTCCTCTGCTGGTGATCACTGAAACAGGTCTCCTGGCACACCAACGCACCACCCTAAGTGCAGCTTCTGTTAGGAGAATTTGGTTCAGTCTACGGCTAACAAGAGAAGTCCAGCCACAAGCCACTCTATCATCTCCTTCCAACTCGAGAATTTCTTTTTCCATCATCTCGGATCCCAGACTGTCTCTCTTCTACTTCAAATCAAGGAGGAGTAATATTTTACAAAGCCTTCATTTCTCAGGAAAGGGTTAACAGTTCAGACTCCCTGGACGGCTGATATATCTGCCCAGCAGCCGATTCCCAAGGCCAAGGCTGGGCACCTTCCTCCCCCCCCTTCTCTTCCGCGCCGGCAAAGTTACAGGTGCCGTCCGGACTCTCTATCTCTTCTCTCTGGGGGGGGGGGAATGACAAAGACATCTCCGCTTCTCTCCACCCTTCCGTCCACAGGAGCTGGCTCGGTTCCAGTCCTTCTACCCCTCGGCTCACCTCGACCAGGCCTCATGGCTTCCCCTCCCCCACCCAGCCCGCGGCTGGGCAGGGGAGGTCCGCACAGCACCTTGACCGGAACCAAAAGAGCGAGCTCTTGGGAGTTCTTGCTTTTAACCCCCTGTGTTCTCAGAGGCGTATCCCTATCTTCAGTGGTCACTTCAAGTGCCAATATCCAAACTTGACCACTGATTGGTTTGACCCAACTTCCTGAAGAAAAAAAAAAATCACTTCCATGTCAAACCACGACACAGGCCTTTTCATTAGTCTTTCTTCTGCATCTAAGTCTATAAACACATCCTAAATAGTGTATATGGCAACCTAGGAAAATTTTCTTGATTCTCAGAAAATGAGTAACATCCTTACTACATGAAGGATTTCTGCTTTTTTGGTAGACTTAAATTTTTCACCTTGGGGAAAAAGAAGACATTACAATGCCTGTAAGCAAACCAAGATACAGCCTTAGCTGAATTGTCCATTTATATATGTACTGCATTTTCTCCAAATACTATCTTAGAAAACATTTGTCCTTTTAGGCTACATATGGGTTTTGAGAATATTACCTGTAAAAGACATTCCCAGGAACACATTTCTGAAACAAACTAATACTTATTAGAATCTCAGTAATGCTAGTTTAAAGTCAGCGTGTGGGGAAGCAACTATAAACCCAAGATTCCATTTAGTCTTTCAGAGTAATCAAGCCAGAAATATCCATGTTCAACCTTTGCTTGTGACCCAATAGTCTAAGAAACAGTCAGCTGGCTGGAATATCTAGACAAGGAACCTGAAAAAATCAGAACAATACTTTGAAATTATGAAAAAGCAGAAAATGCAATAGAAGCACATTTCCTAACAGAAACCAAAAGTGACGTTATTACAACTTCAGAGAATCATTCTCACGTGAATGTATGTAAATGTAAGAACATACTGGTGAATTACAGAAGTCTTGTTAATTTTAGCAACCCTTTATTTACCTAAGCTGTTAAGAAAATATTTTTTCACTATTCTAGAAATAATTCTGAAGATACATGACATATGAACTATATTGTCTGACTCTCCAGGAACAAACTAAAGACATTTTTATTTTAGTTCATCCATCACAAAAGGAAAATAAAAATCAGTGATTGCTGTCCTCATGGTACACATATACAGTACAAACCTAATTCTTTGATGAATGTGAAGTAACAAGAGACAAGAATGAAAATCAAACAGCAACTATGAAAGCATTTTCCACTTGGTGCTTACTGATGATATAGATAACTGTTCTGTTAAAGTGCATGCAAAATTTTACAGCTGCTTCAGTCTAACTAGTGTTACTCAAACCAATGCTTCTAAAATTGCTACTGCTTGACCACTCACATTAAGACTTCTTATAAAAGCGCCTGAGAACATACTGAGCACCTTCCTTCCATAAAGAACATATCTTCAAAATGCCTAAGGACACGTCAAAATCTATTTCAAATAGAAATAGCATTTTTAGTAGCATTGAATTAGCACTTCATTATGCATGCTTTTCAGGCATTCAAACAAAAGCAATGGGCCTATGTGTAATTAATTTCTAATATAAATCTTTGATCAGCATCAGTAAAGTTAAAAATCACAGTTGTCCGTCTGTAATCATTTAGCTGCATGGTACAACCTACCCATAATTCACAACATGTCTTTGGCTTTTTAATAGGTCCATTTTTCATCTGTATGATAAGTTCTACTCTGTTTATGATTTTTCTGTAGTTTTTACACTATTATACAAGTGAGTTGCACTGTTTATACAAGCGAGTTTGTTAAATGTAACAAAATTAAAAAGGGTCTCAAAATGAGTGGAGAAAGTCTATGTAATTTTCACAAAGGAAGAGAGGATGGTTGCGGCGTTCTGTTCTTTTCCCCCGGCCCCCAGGCAGCTCCGGTGCTTGGAGCGGCATCGCCACTCTCCGGGACCTGGGTTTTGCCGCTTTTCCCGGACACGGCTCCGTTCCGTGGTCCGGGCGGGTCTAGCCACAGTTTCTGCCACCGCGAGGGAGGGACTTTGGTGAAGAAGCAAAGGAATGTCCAATTCACCCATGAGGGAGGCTGAAAGTCTTTTAATGGCCGCAGAGACCTGCGGCAGAGAGGTTGTGACCCGCCTCCAGCACCCGTGTGGGGGAATGTGGCCCCGAGTTTCAGGAGGTATGGGATTTTATCGGGGGTGGGGTGAGGAGAGCAGAAGTCCTCCCGCCCAATGGGGACAGGCGCTGTGGCGATGACGAGGACCACGGCGACCAACGGGGACGCGACAGGGGCTGACCCTGGTCTCTGGGGCGAACGGGGTTGCGGGATCGGGATGACAGACACCAAAGTCTCCGGACGGGATGGGGAGTGGTTACAGGAGTGACGGGCTGAAGCTCCAACAGTGAGAGACTCGGAGCAGACTGCCGTGGGGGAGCGGGGGGAAGAAACATGGGGGATGCACAGGGGTACACAGAGCTCGGCTAGCTAACACAGATTAGAACCCCTAATCTACACCCAAATCCAGGATGCCACAGATGGTGACAATGATCCAAAAAGAATCTTTCCTTCCTGCATTCCATGCTTCCAGCCTAAGTCAAATAAAGGATTTATTGAGGTAAGTGAAGGTGACCACCACGTTAGAACTGCAGTACCAGGTTTTCAGAGTAAAGACACTAAGAGAGCCCTTATGGAAACAAACTCTGTGATGTTGATTGTACAACTATTTTTAACACATTAAAAGGTCAAGAGAGAATATCTTAAGACAATATGCTACAGTCCAGGAAATAGAACAGGCTTCTTTTTTGTTCTGTTAGACTAAAATAAGAAGCTCAGCTAATTTACGGCCTGGACTTACATTTGGTGCATAGCAACACTTGTCCTCCCCAATGGCATAACTTGGCATGCAATTTTGAACATGGAAGCACACAGTATTTGAAAACCATCGATTCCCATAATACCAAATGCATTTTATTTTCTGACCTGACCACTCATGCCTTGCAGTTAATACTTATCTGCCTGCCACTTTATCTTACAGCATGGTGACACCTGAAATATCAAGGTCAGCATGGACTGAGGAAAAGTGTCAGCAAGAAAACCCTCACATCACTGGCAATATAGCCATGAATTCTGCTCCTTTAGGATCAGAACCTGAAAAAAAAAATTTGAAACACAAGCATCTTGTAGACATGCAGATTACTTGAGTAAATGCCTGTTTCTCTTGAGATAATACACAACTGCATCTCACTTCTCTATAACATGGATTTTGGGTCAAAGACAAAACCAGGCACCAGGTTTGACTCCATCATTCCATTCATTTTAAATCACTATTGAAATTGTTGGGAAGTGTTTTAGTCTCTTAAAAATTAACATTTTAGGGGATACTAAAATGTTACAGTCAGTCTCCACAATAAATGCAATTGAATCAGAGACTCTTACATTAGGCTTTCCACCTCCTGAAAATATTGTTCTGTGTTGAATTGAATAGGATCTTACCTCAGTGTTGTAGCATGAAGGACCAAAATTTGGTACTGAGGAAGCATTCAAGACTTTGACATTCACATTTTATGGTAAAAGAGCTACACCGGAAGTGTTTGCAGAAGAACAATTTCTGATGAGTTTTCCATATTTTGGCTGAAAAATGAGTCTCAGAACATTGGGCTTGCACATAAGAGACCACCAACACTGTGCTGGCAGACACTGCTCTGGAGAAGGCAAAGCATTGTCAAAGACAGAGTTCAATCCAGCTAGAAATACAAGTAACTAACAAAACAAATACCTTAATGTGGGAAAGGGATTTGTAGAAAAATCTCAAAACCTGACAGAAGGCTCACACTATATGAATCTGTATGCAAACTTTGAGACAAGAAATGCTGACTTAGAAATGCCATGGAATAGGACAGACATTGTTGAGAGAGAAATGGAGCTAGAAAAAATTTCAAAGGATGGCCTTGCAAATAAGACTGGATACTTTGGAGAAATAGAACTATGAAAGATGCATTGTAGTAGGAACCACGAGGGGTAGTTTTAGATGATTGGCTTTGAGGCATCTACAGCATGGTGCAGCAAAAGCTGATAGGCCAAGAAACACTTATAGTGTATTGTAATTAGGAAATATTTGGCTTCTGATTGTAATGACGTGAATTATATCATCTGTATTGTCTCACCGTTCAAATGAGACTGAAAATGGAATAAAAGTTTTTAAAACACCTCTCAGTTGCCCCATCTCTGGGTCAGAAAAAGGGTTTGACACTTTAAATTATTGCAATTTATAAGCTACTCTTGCTTTAAAAAATTTCAAATGCTTAGGAGTGCTTAGTAAATTCATTACCAAAGTGAAAGTTCATTTATTTATTAATAATTAAGTCAGCCACATCAAGGGTCAAATTAGTAGAAAAATTGCTAACTCTATAAGAAGATTTTACAGTTAACCATAAGGACCTATTTAATTAGAAAATATGTACAGGTGGCCTACATTTTACAAAACAGGGAAAACAAATGTAGTGAAATAACAGCAGAATAGACAGATCTGTGACAGGAGAGGTAATGAAGACTTGGATCCTGAGGTTTTGCCTTACATTTGGGTAATTCCATGAAAACACACAGTTCCCCTAACTAGAGCTTTTCTCTTGATTGAGCGACATTTACTGGCATGTTCTAGTACCTCATATTGCACCCATCTCATACTTTGTAGGGCACTGTTTTAGGTCTGTCTCCTTTGCTCAGTATATTATTGTCAGAATAACCTGATCGCTTTTAAACTTTCACCATTACAATTCCCTGAAATTAAGAAACCAGTTCAAAAATTATTTGTAGTAAAAAAAAATGACAGCATCATCATGTACAAAAAATTCCTTAGGACACCTGGATTATAAAAACATAGGGTTATTATAATCAGCTTGCAGCAAAGAAACAGAAAAAAAAAGTACCAATGTGATGAATTTCTGATTTTATATCTATATATATGTATAAATTTATAAAGTAGGGAAGGCAGCACTCTGCTACCTCAACCACCATCTGCATTTCCATTATTAAATACATCTTTCTAGTTCACAATCAAAACAAAAAAAACTCGAATTCTATCTTAAGAATATTCTTCTCAAAATCCATATATGACACACTGGAAGGTGAGAGAAAGACTGCCAGAAGTATAATGAACACCTTAAGCCATTCATCAGAGAGAGGAAAGTTAGACAAACAGGTGTTAGAGTTTAAGAACAAGCTGACTGTGCAGAGATTCAAAAACATATTTACCATAGGTACATGCCATGTTTTCAAATTATTATGAGACCTCCCTGCTCCACAGTGGGACAGAATGGGCAGGGTTGGGGTTTTGGGGGGTTTTTGCTGTTTTTTTTAACACTGCTACAATAATGTCTCTCTCCAGTTTATTTTAAATTTAGCAGTATTAGAGTTTGCAGTGCATTGTGTTCCTAACCATCAAAAAAAAACCCAAAAACAAAAACAAACAAAAAAAACCCACAAAAACAAACAAAAAAACCATAAAAACACACACACAAAAAAAATACCAGACAAATCTCACAGCAGACTTATTCAGCTGTTTTGGATGAATGAAAGAAAGAAAGGTAGGTTGTCATGTAAAGAAAAAAGTCTCCTCAATAATCAATTTTCCTGATGCAAATTTCAACTCCGAAAAAACATGTTTATATATCCTAAATGGGGTCATTGTATGAAGTGCCATAACTATAATCACATGGGATTTATTGCACTTAGACCAGTGGGCTGAGAAGAGCCATGGCCATAAACACAATCATATTTATGGGGCTGCAAGACATGGGCCCTTTGTCAGGAATTACTGTAAGTGGCCATCTCTGGTCTTTTGAAACAAAAGAAAATCCTGTATAAAACACACTATAATCTGTTGAAAGTAGGATCTCAGCAGTATACGGTGGCAAATAAACTCATTTTAGTTTATTAAATGTAGCTCAACAGATCATGTGCTTTTACTAGCAGCAATAAACAAATGTATAATTCTAAAACATATATAATACAAGAAAGCATAATTTTTCTACACATGAAACCTGCTCATGAACCATGATAGTAAAAATAGAAATAATAGAAGTGATTTTACCAGTAAGGAGACAGTTCCCTCATGGTGTTTGCAGCTTTTGTTTGGAAGAGATTTTATAGCAACAGTAAAAGATAAATACATTTTACACTCAAGTGAAGCAATTAAAGCAACTAGGGATAGAGTAGCAATCTTTATTTAAATAATGCATTGGCTTTGTTGGTAAAATTGGTAGCTCATCTCAATTTAATACCCAGGTACCTGTTCACAAAATCCTAGATAATTGGATACACATTTGGATTTTTAGAATAAGTAGCCTTTGGTTTTGCCATTTTAGTCTCAATAGAGGAAAGCACAATATTGTAAGATATTTTTCAGCAAGACTCTTTAGAACTCTCATTGTCTTCTCTTGGAGTTCACAGCTCTCTTTTCACTGCAAACAGCAACTGTGTGTCAAACCTTGCTGAGCAATAAGGCTCATTAATGTTCTGTCTTCTGTACAAATGCATTGAATAGTCATTTTTGGCTAATATAATTAAAGACATTTTCTTACTGTAAATACAAAAGAATCCAGAGTAAAATTTCCTGCAAATATGCAAACTTGTCTCCCTTATTTTCATACATTGCCCAAACCCTTAAGTTTTTTACTCTTGAAAATTTTTTTCCTACCAGTCTTGCAAACATCCAGTGGTAAACAAAAGTCTATTTTCTCTAACAGTTGTTAGTATCTTGGTAACATTTTCACCAAAAAATGCACATCAAATCTGCCAGCAAGTCAGAAGAGTGAGCCAAAACCAGACAACATGCTATGTTCTTACTGCTGTCTTAAGGTGAAGAAACTCAATTGAATTTAATACCACAATACAGTTGCAAAATCTATGAAACTTACAAGTGAATTAGACCCAGTAGTTTTCATTTAAAAGCACAAACAGAAGTAAGACTCCACATTTACTTTTAATATTTATCTAAGGATGAAAAACTTTGCCTTGCAATAACATCACGGAAATTGGGTTTTAGGACTACCTTTATCATGTTATACAAGAGCATTTTCTAAGCTCTGCAGCAATGATGAAATTCAATTCTGCACACTTTCTGGATGGGGCATTTTCTGAAGGAAAGACTTACTACTAACTAAGCCTAGCAGGCAGAGAATGAGCTCTGTGCCTCAAGAAACCACTGCTACTGGTAAGATATAGGTTTGAAATATTTATGAGAAAATTTAAGGCAGAGATGTTTCTCTTACATATTAGTTTAAGCTGAAAAGCTTTTCAATATTTTTTGCAGAAACAGACAAGACCTCCCCATTTTTTATTCCTCAAACACACTCTCTTTAAATGCAGAAGTGGAAGTTGATGAGCTCCAGAGGTAATTTCTGCTGGATAACTGGGGTGTTCAGAACACCACTCTGAACAACTGGCCTTCTCCTGATAGCAGACAGTCCAAAAACAGCACACTACCAAAATGTAGGTTCATTTATCATTTTTCACATACCACAAAAATTAGAGACAGAATTAGCATTTCTACACCACAGTACAAAGGCGATTTTAGTTATACTGTAGTCTAACACCACATATTAACTAGTTTCCAGCATTATAGACTCCCTTAATTTAATCTCTTAATTTTAAATGCATTAGCAGCATCCCATTTAGTTACCTTTAACTTAGAGCTGCTAATCAAAAAGGGGTAATGCAGAATTGAATCACCTGTTTCTGTTCATACATTGCCTATGGAACAAATCCTAGTTTATTTGGACTGTCATGTCATAATCTTTTTTTTTTTCTGAAATAGATTTTACAGAATTGACCTTCATTCCATAAACCTAATCCTGCAGTTCAGTATTAGCAACAAACTCATGAGCCAACACACCTGTTTAAAGTCAGCAGAACTCTGTGGCTTCCTTAGCCACAGAAGTGCTTGATTGCAGGATCAGGTCTGACGGCTGCAAGCTATTGATCACAGATATCACACCATTTCTGTATTTCACTGCCTTTGAACACTTTCATTGCTGGGCCAATTGTTTCTGCTTCTAAGAATGAGCAAAATATCAGTGCAAATGATTTCTGCATCAGCACTCACACAAACTTGCAAGGAAGCTTGAGAGATTTTTGCGTCCACTTCAGGGACTAAATTCAGCTGAATTAATGTATTTTCATTTGTGGAAGTGAATATAAAGTAATGGTGAATGTCACTGAACACAATTCATCACTTAGCCGATTGAATGTTTGTGAATATTTTTAAAAGGCAGTTTTTTCCTACATTTTTCTAAATTCTAATTAGTTCCAAGGCACATAAGGAGCTGAACACTGCTCAAGGCTCTAGCAGTCTTCACTGATGTGTCCGGGGCCTCTCACAGGTCAGTGATGACCTGGAAGGACCCCCAAACTCAGCAGTGGGAGACAGATGTGGAGTATGTTGAGGGTTCCCCTCAAGTTGCTGAATTGGCCACAGCTGTTAGAGCTTTTGAGAGGTTTTCAGAGCCATTCAATTTGGTAACTGATTAGGCTTACGTCGCAGGGGTGCTATCCAGAGCTGAGAATGCAGTGCTCAGGGAGGTCTCAAACAAAGCACTTTTTGAGCTGCTCTCAAAATTGATCCATCCTGTGTCCCACCGAGACTATCCGTTTTATGTGATACACGTAAGGTCACACACTGATCTGCCTGGCCTGATTGCTGAGGGGAATCCATGAGCTGATTCCCTCACATCAGCCTCTGTTGAGTTATCAAGACTTCCTGACCTTTTCCAACAAGTCAAGCTGAGCCATCAGATGTTTCAGCAGAATGTGCCTGGCCTGGCCAGAAAATTGAAACTAAAGCGTGACCAGGCTAGAGCCATCATGGCCACATGTCCCCATTGCCAAAGCTCAGCAATGCCATTGCTGGGCGCTGGGGTCAACCTGTGCAGGTTAAGAAGTTGTGAGGTGTGGCAGACTGATATCACCCATATCCTCTAATTTGGCCACCAAAAATATCGGTGTTTCCATCAACAAATTTTCTGGTGCGACCTATGCCTCTGCCCACGCAGGGGAAATGGCTGATCATGTCATCCAACATCTGTTACAAACCTTTTCTGTGTTAGGGGGTCCCTAAAGAAATTAAAACTGACAATGGCCCTGCCTATACTTCCAAGGCCCTCAATGAGTTCCTGCAGGGATGGGGAGGGGAGCACAATTACAGCATCCCCCACTGGTCAAGCTGTAGTGGAGCATGCCCACCAGATGCTCAAAAGGGTCCTGAGGCACCAATGGGAGAGCAGCAGAGGACTGACACCACAGGGGAGATTGCGTAAGTCCCTCTTTACCATCAACTTTTTAAACTGCTCATTTGAAAACATGAATCCCCCAGTAGTCAGACACTTCTCCCCCCATGGTAATCACAGGCTCCAAGAACATCTGCCTGTGCTGGTTTAGGACCCTGCAAGTGGTAAGATTGAGGGGCCATACAAACTTGTGACATGGGGCCGTGAGTACACCTGTGTATCTACACCCATAGTGGATCCCACAAAGGTGGGTGAAACTGTACATCCCCAGGCATACCGCCCATCTGCCAGATCAGACCACAGAGGTGTCAGCCATCAACACCAAAAAGAGGTTACACCCTGGCGGCAAAGGAGATTGAGATTCCCCATTTTCCCCTGTTATGTATGTATGTATTCCCCTGTTATGTCTGTGGGTTCTCCTTGTCACTGCCCCTTTATGGCCAGCCTTGGAAGCATGGATTGTCCCACAACCCCACAAAAATATGTGGGTTACTCTGGCAGAGACTCTGTAACAGGATCATCTCTGCCTCTCAACAGCAGCAACAGGAGACCCAATGTCCACTTGCCTAGTGGGGATTCCATTTAAATTAGAAGAGTAGCCCCCCAAATTAATCAAAGTCAAGGACAACTCTAACTGTGGTAAGCCTCCAGCTCGAATTGCACACCAGGGTCTCCTAGAGCTATGCCAAACTGCCACCAACCCTCTACTGTTCTGGAGAAACTGGCACCACACTCTACCACGGGCTGACCAAGATCCCCAAGAATTTAATCTCTTAGGTTCTTCCCGTGTCCCCTTTTGTTTTAATTTTGAGTATCACCTCCATGATAAAAGTCAATATACAGTGATCAGGCAAACCAACAAGAAGTTCCAGGCAAACCAATGGTGCGGGGTCATCAGCCAAGCTTATATGGCCTCTTCCACTGACGGTCACCCACACAAATTGGACAGAGGATTTTCTTAGTCTGTGGTGAGTGTGCCTGGGCTGGAATTCCCTCTCGCCGGCTCAGACATCACTGTACTCTTGGCAGACTGTTGCTGCTTACACCCAACAAAACCTGAACAGAGAATTGGCAAAGAAAAAATAATTTGGCCATCCAAAAATTACATTAAAAGATTTGAATGAAAACTGTGATAATGAAATTATTAATTATTCAAAGTTTAAAAGCATTTCAGTCTCCATTTTCTTACCATGAAGTGGCTGCAGCAAAAGCTCTAGGAGAATTGAGCCACCTAGAGTTTTGGGCAGCTAAGCAAGCAAATTTAACATCAAATGCCATAAGTGACCTCCTATCAAATGAGGCAATAACTGCACAGGTGACCCTACAAAATTGGGCAGCCATTGACTTCTTGTTGCTGCTCCACAACCACACATGTAGTGAGTTTGAGGGTCTCTGCTGCATGAATCTAACATCAAAGAGCGCTGATGTCCATGCCAACCTCCGGAGAATGAACGATCTCATCTCGGACATTAAGGAGGGATCCAAGGACTGGCTGAATAACATCTTCAAGAGCTGGGGACTCAAAGGATGGCTCTCTTCGATTTTATGGACAATTATTTTGTTTGTTCTAATCATCGTTACCATACTTATTATGTTTTAAGTTATGAAAAAATTTTGTTTGTCTGCTGTTAATGAAGTTGTCACCCCCGATGTTAATGCTATAGCTACCCCTCTGGAAACCCCTCCATTTCCCCTTTACTGGTTTTATGATCAATACCAAGATTTTGAGCACTGCCCAGATCCCTCTTTTTGAAAAGAAAAGGGGGACATGTTGCGGTTCATGTTTATTTCATTAAGTTATTGTTAAATGGTTCATTCTGTTGTCCGCCCATGTTTTCCCAAGTTGATTTTTTCCTAAATTGTACCCTCCCTTCCATCTGTCCCTCAGGGTATCACCTCCCTATGTTCCAGACCCTTCCCTGCCGGTCAAGGCAGCCCTGCCCCTTCTTCCAGAACATTCCCTGCCATTCTCCCCTTGGGCCAATCCTCAACATAGACTTTCCTCCCCCTATCCTAGATGGTTTCTGCTCCTTCATTCCATCTCTAGTGTCATCTTATTGGTTGTCACCAATTTGTGTCCACCCCCTGTTCCGCTGTAGCTGAAAACCCCATGCACAGAGGTTCTCAGGGCTTTCTGCATCCTGACAACTCTGACTCAAATAAACTGGTTGGAACTTCACAGCTAGAGAGTCTCCTCTACCTTCTTTACCCAGTCCCTGCCCTGCTGCTGAGGAGCACTCTCTCTCCTGTGTGAACCACTGCTAAGCTCTAAGGTTCTGCTTCTGGCTTTACCCCTGCCAAGGCAGTTCCCCACACTCGCTGCTCCACTGTAGCAAATCGAGCTAGCCTGGGTTCCAGTGCACAGTGGCACTCTCCCTCCAAATTTTTATAATTTTGAAATTAAGGGGGCTCTCAGGCAAAGTTATGGAAGCAAGAAAAACAGTTCTTTATTAGGGAAGAAAATTTTTAAAAATAAATAAATAAGCAATGCAGTAATACAAAACAACACTGACTGAGTCAGAATACAACTTGACACCCTGTTGGCCAGGGTGTTGGTAGCAGTCCAATTGAAATGGTGGCTGCAGTCCTCTTGGAGTGATTGATGTGGTTCTGTTGAAGCAGTGATCCTGCAGAAGGGTGTAGTGTTCTCTGAAGATGCAGTGGTGATGTAGATGACCTGGTCTTCCTCTGGGAATCCAGCAGGAAAGGGCTGCTCCCCTGAGAATCCAGTGGAAAAAGCTGCCTGTGGTCTTCCGAATCTCTAATTATATCCAGATAAGAATGCTTAGATCCTCCCTCTGGGCAGAGCTTCTCACAATAGGATGATATAATTTTATCAGTCATGCAGTGAGACTCAACGGCCCATTAACAGAAGATAACTGTTCCACAGATAGGAATAGAATATACACACCCATTTCCAACCTAAGAGAAGCAATTAGTGGCAGTGACCAGTAAAATCTCTTTTGCAGTTTGAATCCACTCAGTATTAAAAATCTTAGAAAAAATTTTGGAAAGCATATCAACTTAGCTGATGGGGAAAACCATCAGTGAATATAAAGGTGCATAGCAGAGTAGGTGTGGAGTTTCCAAAGAAAAGTATTGTCTGGTAGTAAAAGCAGACAGGTAAAAGTCAACACAAACACACTTACCTAGATATTTCTCTAGTCAACAAAATAGCAATAAAACAGGCATTTTATTCCACATTATACAAATTCAGCAGGAGGACTCCACCTGTGGCATATGGGAATACTGCAATTTGATTGACAAACTGGGGACATTTCTATTAAAATACAGCACTACTGAAGTAATGATGCTATTCTGAATTATATAGTACTTGAAATACAGCATATTTGCTTTTGATGTCAACACTGATACAGCTATTACTAATACAATGGATGGAAGTTCATTTCACAGAATCACAGACTGGCTGAGATTGGAAGGGACCACAGTGGATCATTTGGTCCAACTTTCCTCTCAAGCAAGTATCATCCCAGAGCACACGGCACAGAATTGCGTACAGACAGCTGTGGAGTATTTCCAGAGAGGGACACTCCACATCCTCTCAGTGATTTGTCCCCTCACAGTAAATAAGATCTTCCTCATGTTCAGGTGGAATTTCCTATGCATCAGTTTCTGCCCATTGCCCCTCATCTTCCAGCTTCAAATAGCCAACTAGAAGATTTTAAAATTAGTTAATTTTTTTAGTTATCTTTCACCAGAGGAATTTCCTGAAGTATTATTATTCTGTGATGATGGCATAATTTATGGAATTATTAGGCATTTAAGTGTCTGCCTATCACACTTGTGAGTACAAAGACTACTATCTTAAGAATCTCAGAGCATCACAGCTTCTGAGTTCAGATTTAATCAAGGATAGCTGCCGTTATACTGTTTCCCCTGGTGATAGGTGTAATGCTGCTAAGAACACCTGATGCTACTAATCAATAGTTTTATTCACAAAAATCAAAAGTACATGGGGTTTTATCCTACTTCCAATCAGAGTTCTTGGCTGAAAGAGCTCCCTCCACAACTGCAATACGAATTTTGGTAAATCTTTTGGTGATATCCTGTACCAAAAGGCTACACATCATACATAAATCCATATAATCTCATTTCCAAGAGAAAAATCACAGTTCTTCAGAAACTACCTGAAATTTGTCAAATACACAAGTACAATTTTTTCTTATATCTCAGAACTAATTTAATTTCTTCTTTCCTAAGGGCACACTTCTGTTGATTTTCCTAAGTTAAGCATTCAGATATCTGGATTTTATGTAAATATTTCTACGAGAAACACAATAAAACTAACAAAAACTTGCATTAGATATTGTACACGTATTTTATCATAAGTATAGGTGATTGTCTTGGTTTGAAAGACATGTCTGCTAAGGATGGTAGGAGCCTTCCTTAGAATGGAAAATGTAAACCCCCTCCCCCCGAATTATTATAATTTTGAAATTAAGGTGCTCTCAGGCAAAAGATATGAGAATAAGAATAACAGTTCTTTACTAGTATGTGTAATAAACCAACCAAACAACAACAACTACGGTATTAACAACAAACAGAACCAGGAACCCAGTAACAGCCTTTTTCGGCTGCCGCGGCTGCTCTTTACTTTGTCTGCCCCGATCAGCTCCCGAATGCCCGGCTTGGGCTTCTCAGCTTTTCGTCGGGGCCGGGGCTCGCCGCAGTTTCCGGGCGCTTTTGCTGTCGCGCTCCGGGGTAGGCTGTTGGCCGCGCTTTGCCGTCGGCGCGAGGGAAGAAACAAAGAGGCAGGGAATTCGTCCAAATCTGTCCGCGTGGCGGCTGGATGCTTTATTGGCTGCATGAACTGCGGTGGAAAAGCTGCAGCCTCTCCCAGCTTCGCACGGACGCAAATGGCCTCGAGCATGCCGAGGAGTGAGATCAAATAGGGAAGGGACAGGGTGGACGGGGAGCCCTCCCGCCCAATGGGTTCAGACATCGCGGTGATGACGTGTACTACAGTGACCAATGGGAACACGGCAGGGGCGGACACGAGACTTTGGGGTGAGTGGGACCGCGAGAACAGGGAGATGGGCACAGAAACTACAGGAGTAGGGAAAAACCCGGAGGATGCACGAGGGTACAGAGAACTGGAAAACTAACAAAGAAAAAACCCATAATGTGAACCCAAACCTGGGATGCAACAGGCTGCAGCACTTTCCCCTTTGGTGCAGTTACCGTCACGGCTGGCAGGGGCGCTGGCAGGCTCCCGGTGAACAGGGCAGGTGTGGTGATCCGAAGAGCAAACTTAAGCATATATTTTCCTCTGCTGTACCTTCTCAGATGCCTCTAGAATATGTTACAAACATGATGATTTAACTGGGAGCTCAGTGTAGTTTTATATATTACACATTTTGCTGGTTTTTTATTTTGAGGTTTTATTTACATATGATGACTAGAAAAATAAGCAATGCCTCTTTGCTTTTCAGTATCACACCCAAAAGCTACCTGAATAGAAGTATACAGGCCAGAATATCTTGTCAGCATTCACAATGCAAACTTCTGGGGCACACACAGCCCAGCTTAAGAAAGATTGTAACTTTGAGGCTTGATGCCTCTCCGGTCTGACTTCTTGTCCATCTGCCCTATTCATATCTCCTTGCACTATCATATTGCACTATCATAGAATTACAGAATCACAGAATCATTGAGGTTGGAAAAGACCCCCAAGATCATCAAGTCCAACCTGTGGCATTGTCAACTGGACCAGAGCCCTGAGTGCCACGTCCAGTCATTCTTTGAACACCTTCAACGATGGCAGCTACACCACCACCCTGGGTAGTCCATTCCAATGCTTGAGAAGAGAACCCCTTTCCATGAAGAAATTCCTGATGTCCAATTGGAATGTATTTCTTCACTATTTTCTTCCCTCACATGGAATGACTCAGTCCTTCCCTTCTCCTCTGGCACACATGGGGCTATTGCAGCAGGTGTCCTGGACCCCAGGGCCTCCCAGGCCTGCCCTCTGCTGCACATGGTGTCTTCTTGCAAAGGCCATCTCTTGTGGCCACTCTAAATATATATTGAGGGTTTGAGTTCTTTGGGGAATTTTTTTCTGAAAGGAAGACCCTGTGAGGAAAGGGGATTTTCCGGGAAACAATTAGGGTTAATTAAGAAACAAAAGACATCGCTAAACTGACATCACACTAATGACTGGGGGAAGGGGACAAGCAGTGGGGGGGTGGGATTTGGCAGTTTCTGAGCTGGTGGTGGATCAGTCTTTGCCTGAGAGTAGATAGCTGTAGTTTTTCTGGTGTTGGACTTCTCTTGCCCAGGGGGACTCACTGCTATAGCTAAGCCTTCCTTGACATTTCTCTTTGCTGTTGGTGGACCATTGCTCACAGGAACAGCCGCTGGACATTTTGACAGCTGCTCTTGCTGGGAGAAACACCCTCACCATCTGCCTGGGTACCTCAGGGGAAAATGGCTCCTATTTCCCCTCTCTCCCCAGAGGGAGCACCTCCCAGCTGCTAACTGGAGCCTCAACTGCTGCCACCATTGCCAGGACACCCTCAGAACAGAGGAGAGGCAGGAGAAAACATAAGCACCCCCCACCCTCCACCTCCTCTCTCCTCCCAGGGCCACAATGATGCCCTGGGGCAGCTTCAGCGCTTGTTTCTGCCTCACACTGAGCCAACAGCACCCACTGCAGCCAGAGGGGAGTCACGGCAGCCTCTCTGCCTCAACAGGAGCCATCAGCTCTCCTGCTGGTTGTGATTGTAACTACACCAAAGGGGAAATTGCTTCATGGGCAGGAAAAAGGCTGTGAGTGAGTTTTTCCTTTTTGTTTGTGTTGCTGCAGCTGTTGTTGTTTGTCTGTCTTGTTTTATATTCTAGTAAAGAATTGTTATTCCTTTTCCATATCTTTGCCTCAAAGCCCCATAAATTCAGAGTTATAATAATTTGGAGGGAGTGGGTCATCTTTTCTATTCCAGGAAGGTTCCCACTTTCCTTGGCAGATACCTGTCTCTTAAACCAGCACAATACAATAACAAAAAATATGTTTCCTTTTTTTTTTTCAGAATTGTTCGCACTGTCTGAGTTGTAGCAATTCCACATAGGAACAATGTTGCTGCTTCAGTGGACTGAGTTATTCGCTCCTGACTATACTACATTCAATCTCTTGGGGTCATTCTCTTGGAAGAGTGAAGCAGATTTTGTGAATGATGTTACCCAAAAATCTGTTTATTTATGCATTGCCACACAAAGGGAAGGCTACCAGGGGAGGGGCAGGAAAGGCAGCCTTTTTCAGCCTGGTCTTCATTTGACATAATTTTGTCACTAAGTAAAAATAATTTATTTTTGTCTCTACATTTTCACATCTTGGCTGTGGTCAGCACTAAAGATAGCTTGGAAAGATGTGATTTGTGTTGGCAAGAGGGTGGCCAATCTGACAGAAACTACAGTTAATGTACAGAATATCTGCTGAAGGACAAAAATGGCATTTGCTGTGTACATTAGGTCTGCACTACATTACCTCTGTGCTTGGTGATGGCCTCTTGGGTTCTAAACAGATGGTTGCTATGCACATTCAGGGCATCTATCAACCCTGGACTTGGATCACAGCCAGGAACATCAGAGCAGGAATCCTAGGTGGGCAACTGGATTTTCTGTACAAGGTATTAAGCCAGAGGCTTGCAGATGCTATAGCAGATTTCTTCGTTTCACTATGGAGATGGAAAACAGATTCTTACTTCAGTTTTCATCTTCCACCAGGGTCACTTTGAGACAATTATTTCTGCATGGGAGAGGCCACCCCCTCCAGCAGGAACCTATTTCTAGTGTGGTGCCACTAAACAAGTAACCTTTCCCACAGAGCTCTTTTAGGAATTTTTCTGTGCATGCAGTCCTTAGAATGTGTTGAGAAATTATTTGCATATCCTTGGAAAATGCCTGTTGCCAGACAGAGCATGTGCTGGGGGATGTAATAAGGGTTGGTGCCCTTGGAATGTACTTAACTTGTGCAATCTTCCATGGAGTATCCAAGAACAAACCATTTCAGCATATACGTAGTCAAGGACTACGGCCCACTGGACTCAGATAGGCACATTCCTATAGGACAGATACCCAGACAGTGGATGTCATCTGTAACAAGGGAGAAGTAATTTAATCTTTGGGCAAAAATATTCCTTTTAACTGCAGCAATTTAGTTCAAAAGCATAAGAAATTGTAAATTGATAGGTCTCTCTCTTGAAAAAGTTCAACACCTCACTTCTACCCCAATGAAAACTCATTAGGCTCCCCAGTGACTCCTCCAGGAAACGATAACCATTGTGAAGTTCATGTTACTACTGCTTTTAAAGTTAAAAAGAAAATTAAGATATCAAGATCTTTCCTGTGATGAACAAGGGGAAGACATTTCCAGTTTATTTTCAGCAAGATGCAAGAGAGCTGTATTAAACTGACTTTTCTCAGGTTTTGGGGTTGCTGTTTAGTCTTAGTCAGATAAAGACAGAATGTTCAAGAGGAAGACTCCTGTATTTTCTTCAGAGGAAAATCTGTTTTATTGCAAGGGAAAGGAAAGATAGCCAGAAATGGCTGGACAAGGCTTTGTCCCTTAAGCACATACTCTTTTTCAGCACTGCTAGGCTGTAAGCCCCTTCACAACAGCTTCTCTCCTTCACCCTCAAACCAGATGAAATCATACTGCTGAGTAAATAAAGAGGCAAAACTACAGAGACCAGCTCTTTGAACAGTAGATCCTGCTTAACAGAGATATACTACTCCAAACCTTTGCCAGAAAAACTGAAGGCAAAATGGAAATGCATAATGAAAAATGTTCCCATCCTGCTAAAAAATAAGCCTAAGTAGCTTAAACAAAAGGAAGTATTTTAACACAGCATCCTCTTAATTTGGATCCCCAAGAACTTTTCAAGAGAGTACAAACAAAATAAGTAAGGATTTATTCTGGCATCAGTCAATTTGCCCTGTAATTTAAAATATATTGTAAACACACATATCTTCCCTTGCCAATACAACCTCCTTTATCCCTCACTGGAGTCACTAAGTCATATTCTCCCACTAAGTCAGAAGAAACCTCAGCTCTTCCAAAGAAGCACAGACCCCTGTAAATGGGAAAAAGACATCTCAGGCAACATCATTCAGTGTTGCAACCTGATCTGATCACTGAGAAATTATTTTGCTCAATTTGAGGCAGTAACCTACATTTTTGGAGTAAGATATAATAATTACAAATTAAGGGGGTTTTAAATACTCTGCATTGTACTTACCAGTTTAACTCAGGAATTTCCATCCATGATCATACAGCCAATGAGAAAATACATATGTGCTATTTTTGTCACAGCATGCCCACTACAGTCCATGCACAGGCCAATTTACAATATTCTTCATCTTTTAATTAACAGCTGTTTTCATCTGTCAGCTTCCAGAGGAAGGTACCAATTTTTATAAGAGAAAAAGTACTAGAGAAACATAATGGCAGCTAGACATACTCACTCTAGAAGAAAATGAAATTTCAGTACAAATCATTTACACAGACAATAAGAATTTTTACAGCTTGTTTTCCCCACATTAGTTTCATGCCATTCAGAGTGGTTGGAGGATTTGGCCAACAAGAACTTAATGAAATTAAATTAGGACAAATGGAAGTGTGTTCATCTGCACAGGAAGAGCTCCGGGCAATGATACAGGCTGGGAGGTGATTGAATGGGAAGCAGCTCTGAGGAAAATAGCTTGGAAAGCTGGGTTGACAGCACATGGAGCATAAGCCAGCCGTGACAGTAAAGGCAGCCAGCTGCCATCTACCTGGTAAGGGGCTGAAGCTCTTGCCATGCAAGGAAAGGCTGAGGGACTAGGGCTTATTCAGCCTACATAAAAAGTGCTTTGGGGGAGTCTGAATAACCTTCTAATCTGAGCTTACAGGCAGGTTATTTAAGGTGGGGAGCTGAGAGCTTCAAAGCAGTGCCAAGGAACAAGAGGCAAAGCACCTAAGACAAGAAATAGTCAGACTGGGTAGAAACAAAAAAAAAAAAAAAAAAAAAAAAAAAAAAAAAAAAAAAAAAAAAATTCCAGGAATAGGTTATCCAGAAAGGCTGTGTAATCTTTTTTGAGGTTTTCAAGCCCCAAGTGAAGATGGTCCTGAGAACCCTGACTCAATCTTTCTCTGACAGTAGGCTGGATAAGTGACCTCTTGACAGCCCTTCCCACCTGAGTCTGCAGCTCTGTGGGTCACAGAGAACAGCCCCTTTGCAATATGTTACAGTATCATAATTTAATTTTAAAAAGTCATAGCTATTGCTTTGAACAAACTTGCATGTGCTAAAAAGTATTTGAAATTATGATGGATTACAGTATCTTCTGAAAGGTAAGTAAATTTGATTCCAATAGACAAAAACTTCCAGAACTTTATAAAGTTCCTATGGACATATCTACAAGGCAAATAAAGTAGAAGCAATGTCTTGCATAGGGAGGCTCCCTGAAGATTACTAATATATAGCAATAGGAAAATTAGCTGGTACATTGTTTTGTGGAATTTACAGTTACTTGGCTATTGGGATGCTTTGAAATCAGGCCATGTACTTGCTTTTATGACAGTTATTTCAACATAATCATAATAAAGAGGATGTATATAAGAATACAGACTTAATAAGCATCAGAGATCTTATTGTCAGGAGGAAAGAAAACTCTCAAGAGCTTTTTTCCTGGCAGGAGAAGAGATTAATATAACTTTGGCTTTAAGATACAGTTTTCACTGACTATTTTGCTTTTTGCTTATGTATAGGCTGTTCATGGAAAAAAGTTTTATATTTGAATGTATTTCCTTAAAAGAATATTTGGTATAAAAATATAATACATCAACTTGTATACACACACAGAGAAATACCCAAATACATACATGCACAAAGACACATGATGCGACATTTCACTGTAAGAACTGTGAAAAACCTCCATAAAAAGGAGTCAAATTATTAGGGCATAATTTAGTTCTGTCATTTAGTTCGGGATCTGATTCCACAAATTACAGGGTCCAGCTGAAATTACTGAATTTTAATGAAGTATCAGAGGTCTCAAAAAAACACCTTGGAGTCAGTGTAAAATTATACAAGCTTGCTCTAGTAATCTCTCTGTTGTAATTATTTCATGGAAATAAGAATGTTCCTATTTGTGTTTACTTTGCAGTTCTCTACAGCTGGACAGAAAACAGTAAATTATTTTTTTGAGATTTTTTTGTATTTCAATGTTTTCAAAACTATATAAAATTAAAATAATCTATAAAGTCTCAACATAAAGAACAGACCTATAAACTGCCTCAGAGCAAAAACGGAAACGAAGGCACCAACAGCTGCCTTGACGCTTTGAGTTTGGGAGTACTTCCAAACTGCATGCAGTTTATGATGAAAATCAAAACCAAAACCAAAAACATGGACTCACAAGGCTATGATTGTAATTTCCCTGTGCTATTATAGTTTGATGGAGGGAGAACTAAAGCAATCCATGTCAAGTAGGATATGAAGATAAATCAATAATTTAGTAATAACCTACACCAGCATCGAACAAGACAATACAAATAAGGTTTGTTATTCAAAGGTCATGATATGACTGTGAAGATTCAGTCCTCACCATGATTTAAGCTGTCCTTTACACAGTGCCTCCACTTTCGCAATTCATCTTTTTCTCTTTTTCCACCTGCATATGTAGTATTACTTCAGGTTCTTTCTCCAAGTCACTCCCTGTCTGTCTTGGAACCCTTTCAAATTACCTGCATCTTCTATTAGGGAAAAACATTAAATAAAATATATAAATCAAAATTAATTTCTTTTTCATACTTCACGTTAAATCTCATCTCACTATATCTAATAATACAAACATGTGTGTATAGTGTTTCAGAGCAAACACATTTGTGGACTAAAAGACAAATAATTATACTGTTTTTTCTTGATATGTACAACTGAAACTTCAGGTTTTTTTCAGGAAAGTAGTTTTATATTTGGCTTTAGTAACATTAATTTTGTTAACTACTTAGCATTTGGGAGGAACTTATGGAAATTCAGCAGATCAATCCCTCCTACTAAGTATCAAAAAGCTTCCCATTCATCTATTATTTCTAAAGGTTTTTGTTAATCAAGGAAAATAGAAATAGCACATATTTCCATCAGTGACATACTCAAAAAAAATTGAGAGAAGAAACTTAGTAAAAATCCTTCATATTGCATTATTGACTGCTCTCACAGTAACTACCAGGCCTTCCAATTTGTATGCACATTTTTAACAGTACTTACAGTAAGCCATTCTGGATCCTCATGAAAGCCACTAACAAGCACATAGCTGATTGTAAAATTAAATGTGCAAGCAGGATTGGGGATTTCATCTTGAGAGACAGATATTCTGTCCCAGTACTATTTTTCATTCAGAAATGTCAGTAACTTGTCCATTTGTTTCTCTCCTCATTTTTAAGATTTTTTTTTTCAATTTCTCATTTCTAAACCAAATTCATGGTTCTTTCTGGCTGATGGCTTGGCTTCTGCATGTATTATTTTATTATTCTACTACTCCCCCTCTATATTGTAAATTTTTTTTTACCTACTTGTTCATTTATTTTTACCTCATGGAGTAGCATCAAACATCTCTATATATAGAAGTTATGCTCACTGTGTTCAAACAACTAATTTCTCTTTCACCTTTTTCCTGAAATGCATTTCTTTTTATTCTAAACTAAGGATAAAATGACAACTTCATTTTTGTTTCTTCCACACTCTCACACTTTAATTGATCTGCAAAAAATGTCAGAATATGTTGAACAGCTGAATACAGCATTTCAGTTGGTGCCAAAGTAATATTTTACAATGTTTTCTAAACAAAAACAACAAAATAAGAACAGCAACTCAAAGACTGGAAGAATCCATGACCTTATTTTTAATTTCTTATTAAACTGCTTTGGGCTGAATAATTCCTGTTTTGATGATTGATCTGCATCACTGCATCATAAAAGTGCCAGATTTTAGTTTATTTTCAGAAGTGTCTGAAAGGCAGTATTGCATCACAAAGTATCAGTTTTAAGGGCTTTTTTTGTTTCTGTTTTCCCATTAAATGTAACTTTTGTAAAAAACATAAACATTATTTTCCCAGAAGGCAGAATGGCAGATATGCTAAAACTGCTTTTTCCATCACTTCTGTAATCATGTGAAATCCCCAGGGAAAACAAAATGAAAACATAAAACCACATACAAAATACAATCTACATAGTCTTGAAATTGTTGTTAAACCAGTGTTTATGTTTTGCACTGTGTTAGATGAAAAACAACTCTTAAATTATGAAACACATGAAAAACTGTAAGCTCAGTAGTAAGGCATCTAGAAAGAATTCTTACCCCTGCTGAATGTATATAGGAATTTCATCAGTATTACAAAATGTTTAAAAGATTAGCACAGATTTAAGAAGTTAAATATATCTGAGGCAGGATTTTATGTACCTGTGAGTTGTGTTATGAGGTTCAACCACCTTGGAAAGGACCACAATGGGTATAACAGCAGGTAGGTTGCTGTAAGCAGCAAAAGGTCCTTTTAAATTATTCTAGAAGATTCTAGCAACTATCAAAGCAGTCTGTAATTAGGAGACCATCTAATCATCAGTGAAGACACTCAAACCTTCCACTATCACGACCTCCATTAATTAATGTGACGAGACAGCTATACCGGCTGCTCAGGGCTAAGCAACCAGGCAAATAAAAGTTTTCAATTTCACAGGTGCCAGGTGTACTTGTACTGATCATTCTCAGAATGTGAATACAAAGCTTTGCTGAGTTCAAGATAAAAACTGACTGCCTCCTGATGCCCTTTCCAAGGCATCATGATGCTGAAACTAAATCACACTTCAGTACTGAGAGTTACAAACTTTGATCAATTCTTCTTTTCTGTTTCAGACCAAATTAAACAGTAATCAAGTGGAAGAAGGTGATTAACAAAAGAGATTTACCACCTGACTTTAAACTCTTGGCTCAGTGTGATTAGCTGTTAGGTAATATAGCCCTGTACCAGCTCACACAGCTGAAGTCCCTGCTACTGTGCAGGGTAGAAGAAGAGCAAGATCTATATTTCTGCCACCCTCCCTTCATTCTGTGGAGAGCAGGACAGACCCTTCATAGTTGTTACAGTCAAAATTTAGGAACCACAGAGTTTGTCTCTTGTTAAATGATAGGTTTAAAGTGTCTCCCTGAGAAGGAGGATTTATGTACACATATACAAAATAATGAACTGCTTTATACTAAATTAGGAACTGCTACATAAAACTTCACAATAGCAGTTTAGTTAAACTCTTGGCAAACTTATATTTGGGTACCCTACAATTCTCTGATAACGAATTGACAAAACTTATGCCTCACAAATGTATAAGTTTAGTGTTCAAACTTGGGTGATTTTGGAATAAAAGAAGAACTACTGTAAATTACTGCCATGCATATATACATACACACACACACACACTTACAGTACGCATGCCTAAATACATACATATATGTGTATGTATACAGCTTTTCCATATTTGAAATGTGGAAGCTTCTCAGTTTAAGAAAACCAGGAGACTTTATCAGATGCCATATTACAAAATCCTAGTCATGCTCACAGCTGTTAAACATGAATACAAAGATGAAGACAATTTGCATAGTTTTCCCACAAAATTCCAGACAGAATATTTGTAATTAAGATTTGGCTTACCATGTATTAATTTACATTTTATAATGACTTTAGCAGACAAAAAAAAAAAAAAAAAAAAAAAAAAAAAAGCCAAGAATGAAACAGGTTTCTTCCCCAGATACCGGAAAGTAAAATGAACATATTCAGTGCACCAGTAGTATGACCACAACTTCCATTCTGAATATCACAGTCAAGAAAATAACTCACAGCAGCCAGATTAAGCACTTATTTTGCTCTGGGCACTATATGAAACACAGGCCCACTGAGCCCTCTCTTAAAAACTGGCATTTGCAATTCTAATGAAATCTCAGCTGAATAAGGAATTTGTCCTCTTTCTTCCAAACATAGTAACTCTTTGTTCATTCTTTCAAGCATGGATCTAAAGCCCCATTAAAGTTAATGGGAGTTACATGGGCACCTAAGCAGGAATAACCCCATAAATATTCTTAAAGGGCACATAGAGTGAAAAAGCAAAGTCGTCACAATTTTTATTTTTTTTTTATGATGGAAAATTGTTGCAATTTGGAATAAGTTTCAAACAGGAAGAAAAAGCAATGGGACCAATGTCCAACCTGGCTTTAAATTACAATTGCAGGAAATCAAGCTGCTTCTTTCAAAACTGGAGAAAATAGAAATTCCGCAGATTAGTTATAAATTAAGCAAACTTCTTCAAAGACTGTGATGCACGCTCCAAGACTGATGAGTTTAATTGACCCTTAAAGTTCCTGTCTTCAGAAGGTTTTCTTTTCTTTTCAGAAGACAGGACAACACATTTAAAATAAAACCTGAAAGTGTTCTGAGCACATTTTCTGTTTTAGCTATAGTTTAGGTAAAGGTCACTCTATCTGTTCCATCAAAAGCCAAGAAGAAAGGCAGATATAGCTGGCTTCCTAGATTTGCTCTTATTTGTTGAGTCCCATAAAAATTGGTAAGGAAAACATAAATCCAACATTGGGGAAGAAAAGAGAGGCATTTTTCAGAGAATTGTGGAAACAAGTTCATGAATAATACGCTTGCAGATCTAAAAACATCTCACTAAATCAGTGGCTGCATTACTTCCATTTCCACACTGGGGAAACAAAATATAAGATCTTCAATAAGAATTAAGAAATTACCATGACCAGGCTGTCCCAGGATATTATTCAGCATGACACAACACTGACAGCACTCTTTTACAGATTTTACCTATACAAGCACCTCAAAAATCCAAGATATCTGCTGCAAGGGTGGTGAGAAATTACATGGCAGCAGGAAGGGAAAATCTCTCCCACAGTTAAAAAATAATAGTACCACTTTTCACAATTCCATAAATGAAATAAGCAAATATGTCTGGATGGTACACACACACACAATTTGTTGTCCTCCCTAGGTTCTTTTTCTCCCCTCACCTTCCCATCCTGGGGATCACCCATATTCCCATGCATAAAAGTACCTACTGCATTTGCTCCCCAATCCCAAATTGTCTGTACTTGAATTCACCTGTTTCCTCTCTGTACCCATATAGTTCCTTATTTTGTCCTCAATCTCATCAATCATATTCTATTTTGAAATCTGAATCTGAGTATTTTTTAAATTTATTCAAATTCTCAGCTTCACCCCAAAAGCTTTAAACTCCTTTCCTCACAATGCTCTTTCTACTGCCCTCAAATTTACATTCAAATTCAGTTTTTCTGTTCCATCACAGTGTCCTTCAGCATTCCATTCATGCAACAGAGCAAACTTATCATCAGCTTCTTTACCCAATTCCCACATTTTTTCAAATGAAGCCTGCAGAAACTGGTTCCTGCTCTTCCTTCCAATATATTTGTTTCTTATTCTAACCAATTCTGATAATTGTCCCTATGTCTACATGTCTTTTGCATCCCTATGAAAGAGAAAAAAAAAAAAAAAAAAGAAAGGAAAAAGAAAAAAGAAAAAAATTCTCCTTGCTTTTTATTTCTGTTCAGTCACACTACAGCTCTGGAAATAAGGAAAAGTAACTCTGGAAATTTTCTGACCCACCATGCATTATACAGTGAAAGATCTCTGCATATGAATTCTATTGCATTTACCTATGATGTGCACATTAGTCTCTACACAACATGGGCAAAGCAATATTTTTCCAAAGCCATACAATTTTTCTAAAGAGGAAAAGCACAGCGTCTCGCTGTGTTTTCCCCATCCATGGGCAGCTCCAGTACCTAGAGCAGCACCGCCTCCCTCCGGGACCTGGGATCGCCGCGTGTTTCCGGACTCGGCTCCGTGCCACAGTCTGGGCGGGGGTGCCAGTGGATTCTCACCACTGTGAGCAAGAGACACCAGTAAAGAGTGAAGGAACATCCGTATTTCCCCACACTTGGAAGGCTGAAAGTCTTTTATTGCCGCAGGGAGCTGTGCAGAGGTGCTGTGACCCGCTCCCAGCTGGCCCGTGAGGAAACACGGCCTCGGGCACTCCGAAGCACAGGATTATATCAGGGAGAGAGCGAGGAGAACAGGGACTCTCCTGCCCAATGGGGGCAGGCACCGTGGCAATGACATGGACCATGGCGCCCAATGGGGACGCGACCGGGGCGGACCCCGGGCTCTGGGGCGGACGAGGGATGGGAATTCGGAGCGAGGGGCACTGAACCCTCCGGGCAGGATGGGGAGAGGTCACAGGAGTGGCTCTAACAGCCAGGGACCTGGAGTGAACAGCCGCAGTGGGGGGAAAGGGGAACAAACACAAGGGGTGTGCGGGGGTACACAGAACACAGCTAGCTAACAGATCAGAACCCCTAACCTAAACCCCAAACCGCTATGCAACAGAAAAGCATTTTTTTTTAAGTAGAAAAAGAGAAAGTTTAGGACATTTTGTCATAAAACCAACCTACATCTCTATTGCATCTCTGCTTTAGCCCGTAAGTGCATTAGAACTTGGCAACTAAAGGGTTGTAAATAGCTCAGTGAGTGTTTTTTCCTTTAACTTATTGCATTGAAATGGTTGATCCTTTTTTAGCGGAAATTATCCCTAAATAATCAGCCTAAGTGTATCTTCCCAGTGTGGGAAAATGTCCACATTATCAGGAAAATGTCCACATTGGCAGGAAAGGTTAGGTTACAGAAATTAAGGCATCATAACAAAAACGTTCTTGCTCCTTCAACAGCACTAGCAACCAAGAGCTCACCAGCAGCGTGAGGTTTCATGCTCAGGTGTTTGGTGGTAGTAGTGGTAAATGTGGAATAACTGACCTTGGTGCTTTCCCTTTACTGCAAGGTGTATTGCCACCAGAACAGAGCATTTGCCATTCTTGGGAAGTGTCAAGGCTGTGTTTCTGTCAAAAAAAAATTGTCCAAATCTGTAGCACAAATCCTTATCCTTAGAAAGTCAGACTTTCTAAGTCAGTGATCCATCATTTTGTTTCACAATCTTTGGCACAGTGCTCCATCAAAAAACACAGTAACTGACCATAGATGGAACCAATATTAATATGAGAAGGACAAGGATGCAAAGCAGATCTGGGAAAAAATAATTTCTCAGTCCCTACCTTCCCTCCCAGATACAAATTTCTTCCAAATGCCTTTTGGAAGTATCTAGTTTAAATTAGCAATTGAGTCAGAGGAATGATATTTTCCAAGTATTATCTTACATTACCACAATTGCTTTAAGACCAAGTGCATGTATTTATTCAAATTGGGAAGGCATTTTTCTGCTCATGGAAAGCAAGCTGCCATTTTCCACACTGAGCAGCACAATTTCAGAGCTGTTGAGCCCTGGAGCTTTCTCTAAGTCTTCAATCCTAGAAGCTCTACTACAGCACTTCTCCCAATCTCTGAGTTCAGATAACCTAGAAGCATTTTACTGAAACCTAAGTCTATTAAATACAAATTGCAGTTAAGTAACACTAAGGATTTGATTAAAACCTGGAATACCAGGGGTAGTGGAGAGAGAAGAAAGAGATTAAAAAGAGGGGTAAAATTAGAATCAAAAAGCTCCCGAAATGCAGACAAAGGAATTTGTAATCATGTGTAACCTCTGATTTTTTTGTTTTTCTGTCACAAATAAAATGAAGCATAGAGTATGCTGATTGTTTCAACTAAAGAAACACACCTACAGACCATAAACTTGTACCAATTTGTAACACCTATTAACTCTGAAACATCAGATAACAAATAGGAAAATAAGTTACTTAAATCTTTATAGAAACTTCAGCATCTGCTGTTTTCATTTACACTGCAATCTTGTGAAGACACTGCATGTCTTTCCTTCATCAGCTATTTCCTAATTTTATCTTTTCATTAAAGGGAAGGACAGCAAAGGCACAAAGAAAGAGAAATCACATGCAGTGCAAACAGGCTCAAAAATGATACCTGGAAAAAAAATCTGAGGCAGTGGTTGCATTTTTAATAATTTCCTAGTGAGATATTTTAGAAAAGAAAGGTGAAAGCTGATAATTTAAGGGTTGAAATGCATAAATATTCAAGATAACTCCAATAAAAATTGACTTTAGAAGAATGCAAGGTGAGCATTTGTGAGTTCTGAAGGATGGTTTTTGGGAGTGTTGTTTACTCTCTTTTTAACTAGCACCCACTTAACACTAACCATCTTTGTATATCAAAAAGCGCTTAGTAATTGCCCCTTAATTTCAGTTTTAATAGAGACACTGGATAAGTCAGAAACCTGACTAAAAAAAGATAAAATAGTAGATCTGACTTCCCAATTCTATGATGATAAAACTCAGAAAGGTTTCTGTTCAAAATGTTATATTGTCACTCAAAAGAAACCCAAACAAAAATGTAAACAAAACCAAATACAAACAAGAAAAACATACACACATACACAAAAACAGGGGGAAAAAAAAGAAAACACAGCCAACAAAACCCCACAAAACCACCAACATAAATAGACCTAATCTTTAGGAAGATGTTGCAGTGGAAATAATCAAAACCTTCAGAGCCAAGTTGCTGTTGCATCAAAACAAAAGATTGGTAGTATAAATTGCTTAATGCTCCAGAAGGGCAAAACAACCCACCTATCCAACAGCCATAGCCTTGTTTGCTTATTCAGTTGTAAAAAAAATGGTTTGCTTCTCTTCTCCAATAAATGAAAAGTGATACAGTGTGCTGATGTGGAATTCTGCACAGAATACTGCATTCACGTAGCTCGCAATGAAGTTCAGTTGGCTGTAGGCAGGACAGCACTGGTCCAGTCAGTTATTTATAAGACAAATTGTACTGGTTTAGGTTTGTTAATTTTAGATTTCTTGGCTAATGTACTAATGAATGTGGTGGGTTTAGTGTTGGTTAATTATTAGTGTACTTACTAAAATGTATTTATTCATTTTTTGTTGTAGTTTGTGGGTTGGAGCTGCGGCTAGGCTGGGGCATGAGCAGCTAGGATCTCAGTAGCTAGTACTTTAGAGGCCTATGGCTTTTTCTCCCCCTGCCTGGGGGGTTGTGAGCAAATTTTAAGGGTGGTAGAATCTTGGCAAGCCGGTCCCAGCCTGGGACTGCTCTTGGGGCCTGACGGACTTTGGCTCGGCCCAGGCTGGCAGTGGGAGGCAGGACTTAGTAGCAGCAAAGTGTTAGCAACCGCAGCCACAGCCTGGCCTGGCCTCAGCCCTACGGCCTCCCCTCTCTCTGCCCAGCAGCCAATGGCGGGGGAGGCGCAGCCCGGGAAGAGGCCCAGTCCTGCAGCAGGGACCGCCCAGCCTGGCCCTGACCCTGTTACCTCTTTGCCGACCAGAAAAGAAAGATAGCTTTCTCGGAATTTTTCGTTTTTTACATGGGTGTTCACAGAAGCATATAAGCTTTCTCTTTCCATCACTTTCATGAGTGCCTCCCATGGAAAACCACCACACAGATACAGTATAAGATATGTAGTTTCCCAAGATTTTTTTCAACAATCATTTCACTCAAATTTAAGAAACGTTTAAGAAAAACTATTTAAAATTTCTTTTCCCTGATATTTTTCCCCCAAACCAAGTTTTTTCTTTGTTTGAAACCTGTTTTTATATTTTGTAAATCATCCTGTCTCCAACTGAGGAAATAAATAACCCACAACAATGTGCAGAATAATCAACAGTAGGGGATTGAAAGGGGATTGAAAGAACTGCAGTTTCATTTTGCCCACTGATATCCAAATACAACTTTTTAATAAAGTCAAAGGAGGGAAGTTTTCTCCATTACCACATCCATTAAAATTTTCAATACTGCAAAAGCTATTTTTCAGTAAAATCATTTGACATTTGCCAAAGTGACAAAAAGCAGAACTAACAAATGTGCATATATAATTTTCCCAAGATTTTCCGAAGTACAGATATTATGCAGAAAGCTTTGTTGTTGTTTTTCTTAAAATGTTTTCTTATTTAACCCCGCTCAAAACCAGTATGTTTTTCACTAAGCTTTCACCTAATTTCTGCTCAGAAGAAGCTGGGTTAAACCATGGCATCAGTGAAACTGTGAATTAGGATCCCACTGAGATGAAGACATTGTAAGAGTAGGTAAATATACCAGAAGACTCAGAAATTAATATCTTTTTGTACATCTCATCCTGTTCTACTCATAAAATATCAGAATGTTCACAAGTCTGATAATTTTTTAATAGCTCTGTTTGTGGTTATTGAGCATCTTGAAAACTCCACAGAATGTGGGGAATGCTTCATTCTTCAGCTTCATGTGTATGATCATACAGTTTGCTGGTCTAGGTTAAGCCTCACAGAATTCAAAGACTACGCATGTGTTTCAAGACAAAGGCATTTTTTCTGGACAAACTCAACACTGATCAGCTCTGTGCATAGGGAGAGCTGCACAAATCAGCAGACAGAGACACCCGACACTTGTAAAGGAAATGTGATTTTACATTCATGCTCTTAAAAGAAATACCTATCCTCCACCTTTTCCTGGCTTTTATTCCATCACTCCAAAGTCCACTCCTTCCCTCAGCATCTCGCTGTGTTTTCCCGGTCCCCAGGCAGCTCCAGCACCTAGAGCGGTACCGCCTCCCTCCGGGACCCGGGATTGCCGTGT